>NW_025999896.1:3920502-3970809 GCF_001458135.2 Marmota marmota marmota | reverse complement strand
AAAAAAAAAAAAAAAAAAAAAAAAAAGCAAAAGTGAGCTGAGCCCAGAGGTGTAAGCTTATAATCCCAGCAACTTGGGAGACGGAGGCAAGAGGATTGCAAGTTCAAAGCCAGCCTCAGCAATTTAAGAAGGCCCTATGCAACTTAATGAAACCCTGTCTCAAAATAAAACATTAAAAGGAGGGTAGGGAGGTTGGGGATATGGCTCAGTGGTAAAGTGTCCTAGGTTAAATCCCCAGTACCAAAAAAAAAAAAAAGAAAGAAAGAAAAAAGATGAAAGCAAAACTAAGAAAAAAATAAAAGTCAAGGAAATTGTATATATTGTCTTAAACATTACAAATTGGATTACTGTTTCGGGCCTAATTCTGACAACTGAGAAAATACAGTTTTAGAAATGTTTCTTAAAAAGCATCTTTGTAAAAACTTAAAGATAGCAATCAGCAGAACTAAAACATGTCTCTAAATGCTAAATATGTTTATCAAAAGCCAAAATGAAAGGAAAACCTAAAGAGATGGAAAAAATAGAGATAACAGAAGAATGATGAAACATAGCAGTTATAGTAATAAAAACAAACAGATCCAGTTTCCCTATTAAAAGAGAATTTCTGATTGGGTCACAACCCTAAACCTGAGGATGCTCTATCTACAATTTGCAGACCTAAAATGGAAAGATCTAAGCGGACTAAGATAAAAGTATCAGCAAAGACGGGGATAGGATCTTTAAAGAGGAAAAATACAGAAAATGGAGTTTACTGTATTAATCAAAGACAACGTAAAAATCCAAGGTCAAAGGCATGAAATAAGTCAAAAGACTATTTTCTTTTATTTTCAAATTAATTTTGATTTTTAATCAGAATATTAAACACTTGCAGTCTATAAAATAAAAAGTTCTAAGAAGACTGCAGTGCACTGAAGGTTTATATGCTCCCCAAATTCATGTCAAAGCTCTAACTCCTCAATGTGATGATATTTAGAGATGGAACCTTTAGGAGGTAATTAGGTTCTCCTGGAGCCATAAGGGTAGGGACCCCAGGGTGGTATTTATACCTTGATAAAAAAAAAAAAAAGATTGCTCTCTCTGCCATATGAGGATACAACAGGAAGCAGACCATCTACAAACAAAGGAAAAAGATTTTGCCAAACATGGGATGTGCTGCCACTTGATCTTGCTCTTTCCAACCTCCATGTTTGCAGTGTAGGCCACGTTATGGTTGGATCTGGAACGTCCCCTGCAGGCACACATGTTGGATACTTGTTCCGTGTAATGCAGCAATGTTCAGAGGTGGGGCCTCTGGGAAGTGACTGAATCCTGGAGAGTCTACCCTCATAAATGGATTAATCCATTGATGGGCTCATAGCTGAATGGATTACTGGGAGGTGGGTGAGATTATGGGAGGTGGGACCTTGTTAGAGACAGTGGGTCCTTCTCTTGGGGACTACATTGTATTCTCAGCCCTTCCCCACCCCTCCACTTTCTCTCTTATTTCCTATCTGCCATGAGATGAGAAGCTTTCCTCTACCATATCCTTTTACCATTATCTTCTGGTAGACAACCAGGAGCTAAAATCTCTGCAACCATGACCTACCATAATTTTTTTTTCTTCCTTCAGGTTGTTTTTCTCAGTTATTTTGTCATAGCAATCCAAAGCAGATTAACACAGGCCAGGTCAGTCTGCAGTATTTTCAGCTTAGACTAAACAAAGATCTAACAAAATACAAGTCCCTTGATCTTCACCACCATCCAGTATCCTAGAAACAACATTAAAAAAAAAATCTTTGAGGTATTTCTTTTATGTTGCTCCATGTTTAAAGTAGTGTACATAAACTGACATGTCTCAATCAACAATATTGGCTTCTTAGATGCCAGCCAAGGCTTGTTTCTTTTGTGTGTATATCAGGGGAAGGGGAGGGTATGCCCAATTTATACTGCTCTCCTTTATCTGCTGTAGTTGTGTCATAGTTCAGAGCGGTGTCTGCAGAGTATTGCATCAATTAGAAATGTGCTTGGCTGCAAATAACAGAAATGACTCTAAAGAGTTGTTTTCAGGCAGTCAGGATTGATAGAGTTGTTTTTATGTTGTCATCAGAGACACAGGATATATTTTTTTTACTTTTCTGCTCTCCTAACATGGGTGTTGAGTCTAATGGGTATGGCTCACATATTGGTAAGTTCGATGCTATACTTCTGGTATTATGTCCATACTTCAGGCAGGAAAAAAATAAAAGAAGAAGAAATGGAAGAAGGAGAAAGGAAAACAAATTTTTCACAGAAATCTAAGTTTTTTATTCCACTAATAGGCAAGGTAACCTAGCACTGCACATATTTTTAGATAGATATATTATTTCCTGGACAAAATGAGTTTTTTAATAGTCAGGAAGAAAGGGGTGTAGAAATTGGCAAAGTAACCAATCATGTCGGTCACAGGTGTTTTTACTGTCGTCGCTAGGTGAACAGTGCTAATTGCCTAACTAGCCTATGACATGCATTTCCTTTCTTGGGCATCTTTGCCTGAAGTCAGAACTGGCCCTGTTACTCTTGCTGGCTCAGGTATTTTTTTTATCTGAACCCATGGCTAACTGTTCCCATAAATGCCGAAAGCTCTGTAAGATATCCCTCAATTTAAATTCCATGTGTTTCAGTGTATCACATGATGGATCATTTCAGATCTTTTTCAGGAGGCCTTGCTAGTAGAGCCTCTGCCCTTCTCCTCCAGGATAAATCAGTTGTCCCCTTGGCTTGCTGCCAGCCATCAGTCTGGGTTCAATTTTGTCACCATCCTGCCATTTCCCTTCATTCTCTCCCCTAACTTCCTGAATTCTCTTTCTTTTTCCTGAATTACTACACAAATTAGGTGGGAACATATCCTTCCATCTCTTTCTAGAAGGAAAAAAAGGCGGGAGGTGGAGGGGTGGAGCGAGAAAGACACACACACACACACACACACACACAAATGGCACCTGCTGTTTTGTTAGGTATTTTTTTTTTTTCAATTCTTCCCTAAAACTTAATGGAAAAATTTTTCCAGTCTGGATTTTAGGATATAATATATTTCCCTTAGGTGTTTGAAGTCTTTGCCCCATTGATTTCTAACTTCTACTCTTCTAAAGTACAATATTATTTATTATGGATACTGCTACTTTGTGACCTGCCTCTCAATCCACCTTCTACATTTTGGGGATATGAATTAGAAAAGGTTCTCCAGAGACACAGACCAACAGAATATATAGGAATTGACCCACTGGATTGTGGCATCGTCCCATGACATACTGTCTGCAATCTGGGCAACCAGGAAAGTCAGTGGTATAATCCAATCTAACTTTTAAAATCTGAGAACAGGAGAAAATGGATATCTCAGATCAAGGATAGAGAGAAAAAAAGTTTCCCCTTCTATCATTTTGTTCTACTGGGCCTTCAGTGAATTGGATGCTGCCCCCACATGGGTGAAGGAATCTTCTTTTTAATTTTTTTATTTTATTTCTTAGTTGTAGGTGGACACAATATCTTTATATTATTAATATGTGGGGCTGAGGATCACCCAGTGTGTCACGCATACTAGGTAAGTACTCTACCTCTGAGCCACAATCCCAGCCCCGGTGAAGAAATCTTCTACTGATTTAACTGCTAATTGTGTTGGTCAGTTTTCCATGACTGTCACAAATACCTCAAATAATCTACTTACAAAGTAAAAAGGATTATTTTGTCTCACAGTGTTAGAGGTTTTATTCCATGTTCCAGTTGGCCCTATTACTTTGGGGCCTGTGGCAAGGGGAATGTGTGGCAGAGCAGAAAGCCACTCTCCTTATCAACAGGACATGAACAAAGAGAGAAAAAGATGGTGTCCCACAAGTCTTGATGAAGGCATATCCTCTGCAACCAAGTTTCCATCACCTCCCAATAACACCAAGTTGAGGGCCAAACCTTTAACACAGAATCTTTGGGGTCTTAAGATCTAAACTGTAGCCCTGGTCCCATCCAGAACCACTCTTACAGATTCACTCAGAAATAATAATTTGCCAGCTATCTGGGCATCCTTCAGGCCTGTCCAATTGGCCCATAAAATTAACCATTACAGGACGCTGTCAACCAGTAACCTGAAATTCTACTATGTCTGTCTTGACATGAGCATTTTATCATGCACTCTCCCGGGAATTGGGTAAGTACTTTACACTGGAACCTCTTATCATGCAGTTCTGGGAAAGTTCATTTTTATTATTTCTTTGATGTATCTTCTCATTGTGCTTTCAAAAACTAGTATGAAATTGAGTTGGATGCCTCTCTTTTATCTACTTTTTTTAAAAAAAATCATTTTATTTCGTCAAGATTTTCAAACTTTTCACATTATTGAACTTTAAGTTATAGTTATTGCCTTTTAATTTCCCAAAACCGTTTCTTGTTCTGATTGTTTCCCCCCTTTTGTAATCAGCTTCCTACATTTGTTTCTCAGTTGCACTGGATTATATTATTTCTGAGGATAATGGTAACCATTCCTTTAACGTTTATCCCGCATTGCTTTTGTGTTTGCTGGTTTTCTTTGTGTTCGCTTTCTTTCTTCTCTTTCATACCAGAAGCTTTCTTCAGAGATGTGGTGGTGAGGCTTGGCTCCCGTGATTCCATTCATTTGGAAAAGTGAAGCACTACAAATAAAATAAAATAAAATAAAACTAGCTGAAAGTTACAGAGAGAGAACTGGTGGGCTTCCTTGTATGGCAAACATGCAGCGGGCTAGCTTTTCCTTTGGGAAGTCCAATGTCAACGTGGTAGGTCTGTAAAGGGTTTCTTTTCTCCAGATTAGCACCCAGAATTCCAGCCTAGCATCCAGGAGACGTTCTCATCATTCAAAAGGCAGATTTTAATCTAACTCCTCTATTTCCAGCCCTACATCTCAGCCTGGCCCTACTTAATGCTTACAGTTAGTTTAAAGGCTTTCTGACTCAATATCTTAAAGTATGTGTCTCTTGCTTTCCATTGGCAGTAATTGATTGACTGTCTGGGATAATGGTGGGTAGAGAAGAGGGCATTGGGTTTGGCTGCTCCTTGGATAGACTCTGAAATAACCCTCTCGTTTTCAGCTCCACCTGCCCTCTGGCTTGGGCACATGCTGCTTCAATTCCTCAGGCCTTCCTGGGTTCAGCTGGACACAAGGTTTTCTTCTCCTCAGTTTCCCCCTCTACTATAAAACCAATTTGAACTCTCCCGTTACGAAGTCACTTAAGACTCATCTATTCGCCTCCATTCCGACGACTATTATTTGGGTGTTGTAGAGGTTTTCCGGTTTCATCAAAGACGGGAATTCAGGTTTCAGTTTCTCTGTTTTGAAAAAACAAAATAATAAAAAAAAAATGATTTTGAGAAGAGGCAGAAACCCAAACACCTTTTCTCTATGATTTTTTTGAAACTGGAAGCCTCATTTTGTTTTGATAAAATTTATAATTCCTAGCAAATATTAAACTGACACAAACTTTTATCTGGAGAATTATGCTGCATCAAAACATAAAAGCAAAATATTTCATATTCGTGGAGAAATTGACAGAGTTAGAATTGGGGTGGGAAACCCATTATACCTCTTCAAGTCTCTGACAGATGAATAGGCCAACAATAAGGAGGTTGAAGATCTGAAGAGTATAATTAATGAGTTTGATTTAAAAGATATGTTTCAAACTCTGTACTTCACAGAGAACGAAAGGGAACAAAGTACAAAACCCAGTAATAGATCCAAGAACACATGAGGATGTGTGTCATGATGGCATTTCAAATAGGTAAAATCTAGCTTATTTAATAAATGGCATGAGGAGAGCTGTAAATGATCTGCAAATAAAGAGAAAAATTAAAAACTTGATGATTTCCACTACTTATCACTGATCATTCTTGACAGAGAGTTTAACTGCTGGGGCTTTTCCCAAAGAATCCCTGTTCTCAGGCTTGTTCCATGTGACTTCCCAGGATTTCTAAGGAAGGCTACTTGCTAGGAATTCTAAAGAACAATCAGAGCAATCAGCATAAAGCCATTTGGCTTCATTTGGTGATTTAAACACCCGCAGTATTTTGAAGGCCAAGAAGTCTTCATTCTTCAACCTCCTTAGTGTATTGTCCTGCATGCATTTGGTAGCAAGAAACTGGACGGTAGGTGTTCTCACCTTAGAGGTTTAGAGCGGGTGATTTCATGGGTTGAGAAGTCCAGGAAAACCCACCGTCCTGAACAAGGTGACCGTCTATAGTCACGTCCTCATAAAGCCCTCTAAAGCAATCTCTGAGCACTCTCACGGGCTTCTCCTTCAGCATTCCCATTACCTCTGAATATTTCCAGCTCTACAAAGACTGCCCAGGTGCTCTGAATTCTTTCTGCATACACTATCCTTCTATCCAGGATGGATGTTGAAAATATTTAATTGTCATTATCATTGTGCCATCAGCGCCAGCCAATCAAAATGATGCAATATCAGTCTGTTGAAAAAACAAGGTCTAATTAACCAGTGCAAACCTGTGTCTAGCAGGAGAACATCAGTCCTCCCTCTAGCAAAGACGACCGTCCTACAAATCTCTTGAGAATATTTCCCCAAACTTCATTCTGCTTGAGACATTATATTCCCACTTGATTTTTTAAAAAAATCTCCTCTATCTTTTTACTTTTCACATTCTTGAGGACACCCTTGATCTCTTTGGCCAAAGTGTGTACAGTTTTCAAAGATCACTGACAATTTTTCCTCAGAGCACAAATACGCCACCCCCCTGCCTTTCTCTAGCATTCTGTCTGTCTGATAAATAATTTCTCTCTTGACTTTACATAAAAGTCTCTGCAGCAATACATTTCCTGAGTGGGACATCAGTGATGAAAGATGCAATCACTGGCAGACTAGAGAGCAATGTGGCTCAGGGCTACGGTCTGAGTGTGTCCCTCCAAAATTCATCTTTTGAAATCTAATCCCCCGTGGGATGGCTTTAAGAGGTAGGGCCTCTGGGAAGTGAGCAGGTCTTGAGGATGTAGCTCTGGTGAGTGGGGTTAGTATCCTTATGAAAGACCCCTGAGGACTTCTTTGCCCCTTCTGCCATGTGAGGACACACAGAAAGCACCATAAACAAGCAACAGACCCCCACCAGACAGAATCTGCTGGTCCCTTGATCTGAGACTTCCTAATCTCCAGAACGGTGAGCAATAAATTTCTGCCATTTCAAGTTATTGGTGTTCTAAGGCACTTTTCTCTAGCATCCCAGGTTGTCTAAGACACTAAGTGTGTCCCAAGTGGCTTTCCCATTTCAGAGTATCATCTCCTGGAATTTTCATAAGCCAGAGCTATTGGCTACTCCCTCTTCTCAGCTATTCAAGTTCTCTTTCCCTTTGCTCTTCCTTTCTAATATATAGGAAAGATCTTCAGTGTTCTGAGGGCTGAAGAGCAAAGCGTGTAGGAGTCCAAAGCTGATTTAGGGATCAGGTCCAAAAGAGGTTGAATCCCTGCTACCCACATTCCATCCACCACAATTCAATAGTGTGTCTTGTCTCCCCACCATTGCCTCAAGGTTGGGATATGGGACCAAGCTTGCTGCCAGAACAAAGAAACGGGTTCATGAGCATCTGACCAGTCTCTGCCTCATTGTATTATTGCTGTCTGGCTGGGGACGGTAACATTTTATATTTTATATCTGTGGAATTTCTTGCCTTTTTTTTTAAGGTCAAAGGGCATTTCCCTCAGAGTGCCCATATTTTTTTTCTCTTGGGATAGCTCTTCTTAAGCCTTGGTCTGCACCGAATTACCTGGAACGGCTTGTTAACACGCAGACTCCAGGTACTAACTCCAGGAATTCTGATTCCACAGTGCAGTAGCTGTCAAGCCATCTGAGTTTTTAGCAAGTAACCAAATTGATTCTGACACAAGGGGGTTTTAGCAACTCCTATGCTGAGAAGCACAGCATTAGAAGTTCAAAGTTATTAAAATTAGCCAGATGAAATTGAACCCTTCAGAGAGATATTCCTTTATGGATGGAAAAAGTGGGAAGAGGAAGCTAGATTTTGCTGGAAGGACTGAAAGTCAAATGGGGGAAAGAGCTTTTCTTCCTCTTGGAGGGAAACAATACAAAAATATGTCTGGGTACAACCCAATAGGGAGACCACTGGTGTTCCTTGTTATGATGTTTATCATGTATCTTTATGTATATCCTCAATTCTAAGACACATTGCTTTGTTTGCTATTTTAACATTTCTGATACCTGGATGTATCTTGCAATCAATGGTGCCATAAAATTTTATTTGGGGATGTTTTCCCCCCCAGAGGTTTCCAAGATAATATATATATCTTAAAAACTCTGTGTCTTAGATTCATAAAATAGGCTTTTTCAGCATAGGTAGCATCAGTTATATGTATGCTTGATTTTTATGTTTGTTGTGCTCGATTGATTTAATCAAGACTCCACAGGGCAGGATTGACGAACCAGCATTCTAATTAGAAAGCCCACCTGCCAGAAAGGGTTATTAAAAGGGCTGCAGTTATCTTTATCTTGGGTCAATATCTTTTGCCAATACCAATTAGCATCATAAAAGCTAGAAATGGATTTGCTCTGGTGAAGTCATGGTATTTAAGAAATGGGAGTTGGCTACCATATGTTAGAGAGCTTTCCCAACTTTGCATACATGTTATACTATAAATATTTACAAGCCCTTTGGTTTGTGCCCTGCCTGTGTGCATGTATGTGAAATGGCCCACCAAGGGCCATAATTTTAGAGGACTCTGGTGGCCTGATGCCAAGTATAAAGTTAACTGACTTCTGCTTCTGGATTGTTGTGTCTGCCACCAGTGAGCCTCTTCTGGCAGGGCTACCAGAGAGCAGGACTACCTTGAGCTCACCTGTCAGGTTATACAAACCAACGTTGTTAATAAATGTTTCCTATGAATGTTTTGGTCTAATAAACATATGAGATTTTGGTTGGAGACCTTCTTTCATTAGACCCTGGTGGCAAGGTTGTGGGATCTACCTTCAATCATTGGAGGCCACCAGGAGCTACTTTAGAATAATTCAATGCTTCTACGTGACCACCTTGTCTTAGAAAAGTTCACCTCTGGGAAGAGATCTGCTTTAGCCAGAATGGCAGATGCAGGAAGCTCTGGTACTTGTCATTTCCTTAGGCTTCAAAGATTAGTGGATAGAAACACTGGACTAATTAACACTGGTCTGTGATAGCAATGTGAGCCATGCCCTTGACGGCAACTCAGAGTGTGTGTGTGTGTATGTGTGTGTGTGTGTGTGTGAGAGAGAGAGAGAGAGAGAGAGAGAGAGAGAGAGAGAGAGAGAGACTTGCTCTGCAGTTTTATCAGGGAGTAATGCAACACTCCTGTAGTAACACAAAGTTCTGACATTGGAGGCACCAGCTGCAACACTGACTATTTCAAATGGCACCTGGGTCATTGTTGTGGAGTTGCCCAAGATCAGGAGGCATCATCTAACATTCTTCTCTAGCAAAGAGGCAAAAACAATCAGGACTTAACTCATAAGATAGGAGTTAGCACATCTTGGGAATTCTTCATCCCAGAGGCAGAGAGGAATATTGGGTGGAACATTGGTGGTACGGATGAGACAGGACTTCCTCATAATTCAGGTCAGAATTTTACTGAGTTGTATTTGTGGACACTGAGATAGGATGACATTATCTGAGGCACAAGCTGGTGAGGCAAGGATTGTGTGTATGGACTAGTAAACCAACCCAAGACAATTTGGTGGTTTCATAAGAGTGTGTATGTGTGTGTGTGTGTGTGTGTGTGTGTGTGTGTGAGAGAGAGAGAGAGAGAGAGAGAGAGAGAGAGAGAGAATTTGGTGGTCTCTACTTGTGAAGGGCAGTGGGAAATTATCCTCTCTGATCTGGTCCATACAACCTCATTAAGTCATGATATGGTAATACAACCAAGCTTCAAATCAAATGCCATCAAATGTTCAGAAATTGTTGCTAAGAAGATGCCAAAGGGTTATAACCCTTCTAAGATCGTTTGCTTTTTTTACACTGTTAAGTGCCCTACTAGCACTTTGTTTGAAGGAGTAGGATTCAAGGCAATAGTGTCCCCCATAATGGAAGCATTAACTGCTGGATTTAACTGTTTTATATTATATTCCTACAGAGCAATGGGTCCTGCTAACCATTCCTAACCTGTCGGAATCCTTCCATACTACTGACCAAGTGTACTTCAATCAAACCTTATTCTAACATTCCTTACCCTAATTCTCCAACCTGAGAGTGTTATTTTAAATCAAGGCATTTCATATGCAAATCAAACAAACCCAAGATGTACATTTGTACTAGTCTGTTCCTATTACGCATCACACTGGTCATATGGAAGGATTTTAAAGTAAATTATCACTAATGATACATATTAGTGATATATCAATTGTACATATAATTGGTAACAGCAATATACTCCTATGTAATATAGCATAGAAATATATTTGTAGATATTGAGTAATGTTCATAATATGTAGATAAAGGTCAAGGAAGATTATAAATATAAGTAAGTGTGTGTGTCTGTGTGTGTGTGTACATATATGCATACACAAGTGTGTGTTACATTAGCCTCCATTCCCATTTTACATACATTTGGAAATGTGTCTATCAAAATGTTAGAAATCTTGACAGTATGTTGGCCAAAATGTTACCAGTGGTTGTCTTTGGATTATGTGTGATTTTATTCTTTTTTTTCCTTTGTTTTTGAATTTTCTGTACTTTCTAAACTGTCTGATGTGAATATGCGCTAATTAGGAAAAAATTAGTTCATTAACTTTGAAAGAAACACTAATGACCTTCATTTCTTTTTCTCGGTGTCTTCCTATTTTGTCTCTCAGTAGCATTTAATACATGGTATTCTTTCCTTATAAAATATCTTAGCAAAATACTTTTTTTTCCATTGAGATATACTACTTTATAAACATGCAAGTCAACGAATTTTAGTAAATCCATAAAGTTCTACAACCATCACCATCACTCAGAAGAATGTCTCCATTGACTAGAGAAGTTTCCCCAGGACCATCTAGATTTAATTTCCACTCCCACCTTGGCTCAGGCAACCTCCGATTTCAGTCTGCATAAATTAGCCTTTTCTGAATGTTTCATATAAATGAAGTCCTATAACATGTGGCTTTTCGTATATGACTTCATTCAATTGCCATCTTTATCCATTTTGTGTTGCTACAACAAATACCCGACAGTGATAATGTATCCAAAAAAACAGGTTTAATTTGGTTCATGATTCTCATGGCTATAAAATCCAAACAACATGGCACTGGTGTCTGGTGAAGGCATACTGGCTATACCACAATATGGCAGATGGCTTTACATGGTAGAGTTCATGCAAGAGCTCTAAGGTGGATATTTAGGAATGTAACTGATGGATCTGTTGCTTAATCTGCATTTAACTTTTAAGAAACTGCTAAACTGTTTTCCAAGTTATGTACCATTATACATTCCCACAACAGTTGTATTAGGGTTTCAATTTTTCCGCAGTTTCCCCAACACTTGGTATGATCAGCCTTTTGGATCTTGTCTATTCTAGTCAGTATATACTTGCATCTCATTGTAGTTGTCTTTCTCTGTTCTTCTTTTCTTTTTAATTTTCTATTCTAATTTGTTATATATGATGGCAGAATGCATTACAGTTCATATTACACATATAGAACACAATTTTTCATATCTCTGGTTGTATACAAACTATATTCACACCGTTCGTGTCTTCATATATGTGCTTAGGGTAATGATGTCCATCTCATTCCACCATCTTTTTTTTGCACCCCATGCACCCTCCCTTCCCCTCCCTCCTCTTTGCCCTATCTAGAGATTGTCTAATATCCCCATGCTCCCCCTCGCATCCCCACTATGAATCAGCTTCCTTATATCAGAGAAAACATATGGCATTTGGTTTTTTGGGGATTGGCTAACTTAGCATTATATTCTTCAACTCCATCCATTTATCTGCAAATGCCATGATTTTGTTCTCTTTATATTACTGAGTAATATTTCATTAATATTACTCAGCAATAAAAGAGATTCCAGTAACATTCTTTTTTATTAGTTCTAATCAGTTATAAATGAAAGTAGAAAGTCCTTTAATTCATTGTACACACATGAAGCAGAATTTTTCACTTCTCTGGTTGTACATGAAGTCGAGTCATACCATTCATGCAATCGCACATGTACCTAGGGTAATGATGCCTGTTTTAATTGTATTACCCTAACTACTAATTGTGTTAAACATTGTCTCATATGTTTACTAACTTTTCAAGTCTTCTTTGATCCAACATCCACTTAATTTTCTTGTCCATTTTAATTGTATTTTTGCCTCTTTTTGTTTAGATGAAGCTATTCTTTTTATTCTGGATACAAATCCTCTTTCAGGTATGTAATTTGCAAACATAGTCTCCTGTTTCTCATTTGCTCAGGGCACCTATCTTGGAGGACCTTTCATTCATTACATTCTCTCATACCTTCAACCAAATTCAACAGAATGTCCTACCAACCTACTTTCGGAATTCAGTGGGAGTCTAAGCACTTCTCAGATTCGATGAGATTGACATCCTGGTCTAGTATGTTAATTTCTCACTGAGTCAGTTGTCAGTTCTTTCTTCCTGGTGTTCCAGTGGATCTTCTCTCCTTCTCTCACCAATCAGTTCTCCACACACAGAAGCCAGAGAAATCCTTTGAAAGCATTATTTCCCCCATTCTCAGTCCTCCATTGGCTTCCACTTGACCCAACAGCATCAGGGGTCTTTATCGTGGTCCTAGAGGCAAGTCTGAGGGATCTCAGCTCTGGTGATTTTTCTGACTTCTTTTCTTACCAATCCTGCTCATGAGGCTCTGACCACACTGATCTCTTTTTTTCCTTGAATACACCAGAGTCTTGGTACTTGCCAATGCTTGTTTTTTGCATACTCTTTCCCTAAAGTCAGGTTTCTGCACTGACTTCATTTCTCAAAGAAGCCTTTCCTGATCATTCCTTCTAAACAGGCACTCCACCCCACCAAAAGCTATGATTTCATTTCTCGTTTACTCTTCTTCCCAGCTTCTGTCATTAATTGGCCTGACCAAGCATTGCAATTCTTTGGTGGCTGTTGATTTATTTAGTTTTTCCCCAGTCTTATCCCAAGACAGCACAGACATTGTTTCTTTTTATTCTTTTTTCATCCACAGCAACTAGAACAATGTTTGGCTCCAGAAAGTTTTGTATTTCTCTTTCTCTAAAACACTAAAAGATGTTTTAAGCCTCTCAAATAATTTCTTCGATGAATTCATGGCTTTCATTTTGTATTAAAAATATGCGCCCTCTTTATTTAATAGGAAATTCCACTTGCAGATTACATATTCAATAACAATCAAATAAAACAGGATAAATCTTGTGCCCTGACTTTCTGACTCTGTTTTTTTTTTTTAAATGTCAGTACTTATGAAATCTCCCTGAATGCATCACTTTACCTTCCTATATTAGTCAGTTTTCCGTTGCTGTGACCAAAAACTCAGAGGAGGAAAGATTTATTTTAGCTCATGATTTCAGAGGATTCTGTTCCTAGTCGTTTCCAGTCCTTTGGGCCTGACATCTTGGCAGAAGGGTGTGGCAAAGGAAGCTGCTCAGCTCTGACAACTAGGAAGGGGAGTGTAGGGAAAAGAGCTAAGAAGAAGATAAACTCTTTGAGGCAGGGCCCCAGTCACCTACCTCCACCAACTAGATCCCTTCTCCATAAAATCCAGTTAATGGATTAATCCACTTATAACGTTAGAGCTCTTATAATCCGACTATTGCCTAAAAGTCCCACCTTTGAACCTTACTGCATTGGGAACCATGATTTCAACATATAAGCTTTTGGGGGACATTCCAAACCCAAACCATAACACTCGCATATCCCCAGTGAAGCCATCAATGGGTCAGCCCTGGATCTGAGGCCTCTCTGTTGGTATCTGATCTCAGATGTAGCATCTCTGATCTGCAGTAAGAGAGGGAGAACTCCCAGGAGGGTTGCTAAATCAGGAGACTGGCTTCATTATTATGCATCCCTGGTAAAACCTAGGCATGACTTATGAGACTTCTTTTAGGATGATTAAAAAAAAGATAGAAACTAATGAGAAGATCACACACTTCATTTGTAGCAAACATATCAGGCAGTTTTCATCTACGATGTTTTTAAAGGAAACCCCAGGGAAAACGAAATGGGTCTCTACATCATAGTATCCCAAGTTAGAAAATGGAAGAGGCTGAGAAAATACCATCGTGCATATATGCCACATTTTTTAATCCATTCATCCACTGAAGGACATCTAGGGAATCATGGCATTTGCAGGTAAATGAATGGCGTTGGAGAAGATAATGCTAAGTGAAGTTAGCCAATCCCCAAAAAACAAATGCCGAATGTTTTCTCTGATATAAGGAGGCTGACTCATAGTGGGGTAGGGAGGGAGAGCATGGGAGGAATAGATGAATTCTAGATAGGGCAGAGGGGTGGGAGGGAAAGGGAGAGGGCAGGGGATTAGCAAGGATGGTGGAATGTGATAGACATCATTATCCAACGTACATGTATGAAGACACGAATTGGGTGTCAACCTATTTTATATACAGAGGTATGAAAAATTGTCCTATATGTGTAATAAGAATTGTGATGCATTCCGCTGTCATGTATTTAAAAATTAAAATCAATTAAAAAAAAAAGAAAATGAAGAGGTGTGGACTGTCAAGTAGAACAAAAACCTAGAGATAGATGGTATGTGGTGGTTGACTCTGTGTGAGAGAGTGCACCTGTGTTGGGTTGAGAGCTGATGTTGGTGAATGATGACTCTAAGGGTCGATCGTGGTCAGACAGTGAAGCATCTATAAGAATGCCAGATGTTTTCGAAGGGCAAGGGACAATCACTGAAGGGTTTTAAGCAAAGGTGTCTGATTTCATGAGATTTCCATTTTGGAACAATCTTTCCAGTTGCATTATAGAGAAGGATTTAGATGGGTATCCAGATATATCAAGACCAAGGACAACACTACTATACTTCAGAGGAGACCTAACCAGAGCCATGTGGATAGAAAGAATACCATTATTCTCCCTTGGGGACATGGACAAAAGATAGAGAATTATACCTTCAGTGACCTTTCAAAACTCTGAGAACTCTCCCTTGGAGATCAATGTCAAATCTCAGTATATAAAATGAGTATTGCCTTATTTTTAGGTTCTGACCATATGGACAGGTGGTAGAGCCTCATGAGGAACCTGACCTTTTAAGAGAGCTTTTCCAGCATGAGATGGAAAGGCACATAGTACAGGGAGTGACTCCTGTTCCCATCGGCTTTCCTCAACCATAGTAAAAACGTCAGTGAGCCAGGGTTAGAAGCATGCCTTTCTGAGTCTCCCAGCAGCACAATAAATCAACCTGGAAATAATGAAATTTCAGCCACAGACAGGTCACACGTGACGTCAGAAACCTGGCCACAAACCCACTTCAGAAGTATGGTGCCAGCCCCTACTTCTCCAGGGTCAGACCAAGGACCTCGCATGGACATCCTTCTGAGCTATGATTTCCTGCACCCCAATCTGTACTGGCATATGCCTGCTGGAATACTTTGTCCCAAACCCACACATTGGACACTACTGAATTATTTTTTTTTTCCTTTTAAAATCAGAGTTTCATACCAGACAGCAGCCCTATGCGATGATTCTCCATCTGCCATCTCCACTCCTCAAACCTGCAATAGAATCTCCAAAACTCCCTTTCCCCATCCTTCTCCTCTCTTCCCCATGTCCTCTGTCACCCTAGGTTTTTCTTTCTAGATGGTGTCTGGTTGTGTTCAGTCAATAAAAAAAATACTGAAAAATAGAGGGCAGAGTGGTCAGGCTATGCCTTCTTCTCTCCCTTTCAACTTTGGCTTTTCGTCTTTGGGTTCCCTCTATGTCTGTCCCTCACATTGGATGGCCCCACTCCACTGCTCTAGCTCCCCAGGGTCTCCATGAACACTCCTTCCTCCACAATCGCTTAAATAGTAGGGAGGATAAGGACTTTCGTGTTGCTGGGCTCCTGGTGACTGCTCATCCCTGATTTGTCCTCTGAACTCAACTTATCCCTCAGCAGTGGTCCCTCCACACCGATCTCTTTTTTTAAACCAACTGTGGTGAATCCTGTTTCCTGCTGGGATTTTGATAGACGGAAACACAATTCTAGTAGATTGTGCATATCATTCGCTTAGATGGTGGTGCCTCCCGTCATGTTGAACATCAGTGACATGGAAATTATGGGATAGCACTCTAACTCATGTTGGAATTCACATGCTGTCTTAGAGATACTTTCCCATAAAGACTTGTTCTCTTCCCTTTAAAATACATGCTCATGCATTTTGTGATTGTGTAATGATTTGTCACCTCTTCCAAGGTTAACAGGGCTGGCTTCGGTAGTTTCCATTACTTCCCTTTGGAATCTCCAGGATGAGTCTTCAGTATGATCTCAAGTCATGTTTTTAGTTTCCTCTCACATAGGTCTAAAAATTTAACCCTTGTGGTCAGGATGAATTCTGGTCTAGTCCGGGGTGGGGGTTTAATGTGTGATGACATGAGAAGGTGACTTGAATCTGAACGGTTCAGATAGTTCTCCAGAATGTCATTCAAATCTCAACGAGGGTTCCCCTTGCCTGGGTAAGTGAGCAAGCCATCCGTGCTACTCCTGTGAGACGAAGATATGGAACACAGGTTCTTTACCAGATTCCACAAAACAAAACAAAACAAAACATCGCCCCAGCATTTCAGAAGTCCTATAGACTTTACTGAAGATCTGAGGAGCCACAGGAAGGAGTAACATCCATCAGCGGCTACTTTGTGGCAGATAAGCGGACACTCTTTACATGTTAACCATGAGCCTTCACCTCGTTTGTCTCTCCTCACATGAAAGAGAAGCTATAAATGAGAACATACATCCCCTACCTTCTAGCAGACTGTACTCTCTCAGGAGGAAGCCCACAGATGAGGGGAATGATGTTCGGGATAAATGACAGGAGATGATCCTCTCCCTGTAGAGAGAGCATCCTCATCTGGTAAGTTCCTGACCAGATCAGCAACAACCAGAACTTTCCTCACTCAGGGAGTGCCTAGTACCCCACCTGGAAGATCTGCCCCAAACTACCTTACAGGGCTTGTTCGAAACCCAGTTTTCACAAGGGGTCTTCACTAGCCAGTTCTACTCTGCGGGGATGCTGCCTTGGTTTAGAACCCTCAGCAATCTGTGCTTGACTTGGATGGAGCCTCAAACTTATGCCTTGTGTCTCTCTGTCTCTTCACCCACAAATCAAATGTAGCTACTCAACATCAATAGATTTTCTATTTATTCATGTCCATTTTTATTTCCAACCATAAAGTAGCTAGGATATAAATGGTAGACCTAGTACAGTAACGTGATAATGCCTATGTTTCCTCAAAGATCAGGTAGATGAGCGGTGTAGATGCACAGTTAGATAAATGGGTAGTATTTGAATTGTCCGTTTGATTAATTGTTAATAGCTAGTCTGCAGAGTAATGTGAATTATTAAAAAGAAATGAAATATAGGTGTTTTCAATTATCTAAGGTAATATTGGCTCAGATTAAAAAGGTGCATTTAACATGCAGAAGTCACTTGAGAATCCCACAGAAGGATACCTTGATAAATGTAGGCTAAGACATATATTTTTAAATTAATAATTTCTTGCAATGTATTGTTGCAGTTTATGTCTTCTCTATTACATTTCAATTTAGTCTGTGTGTAACTTCATGCCTTATTTTTTTCAATTCATCATAGAATCTAGCATAATAATTTGTACCTAATAGGCACTTATGAAGCCTGTGTTAATGAATAACAAATGGATAAATTATTATGATTCAATGTCCTGTCATATCTCTGTTATTCTCCTATAAAATTTTATTAATATAGTTTCTTTTCCTTCACTCACCCTCCTTCATACCCTTGGAGATTTATCAAACCAGGTCTTGTTTTCAAGGTACTAGAAATAATTAAATGTGGTGAAAAATGGAACCAGCTCATGCAAAAAAATAAATAATATGATGTTAAATTCTATATCAGATAATCACTGAACTTAACGCAAGTTTATTTCACAATTGCCTCAAGTTTAATATGAGTAATCCTAAATGGCAGGTGACACTTCCTGATACACAAGTACTTTGAGACCCTCACTTTATCAGCACATGACTTCCAAGGTTCCGCACCTGTCTCTCATGATAGAAGGACTGTGAACTGGGCTGAAAAGATGCTTAGAGGTGAGGCTTAGGAGTGGCTCTCATCACTTTAACTCAGACGCCATTGACAAAATTGGTCATGTGACCACATGTGGCTGTAGGACAGGCTGAAAATTATAGTCCATTGCTGTGTTTAACAAGAGGGGATGAACATTGAAAAACCACCCCAAGTCTTCTAAGTGGGATTTTAAAAGCTAGGGAGAAGGTTGGAGAATATTATTGAAGAATAGTATATACAGTATAAAGTTTCCAATTACCATTTTTATAATAACGCTTTCTGAGTCTGTTTTGCCAGCAAGATTCTTTTCACTGTCCTTCAGATCTCCTACACAACTGCACACTGATGACTGTTTCCCCCTCAGGCCCTTCAAATCCCCATCATCCCCATCATTCACTGTTCCTCTTGGAATTCTTATTTATTAATGGAGAAAAATTGCTATTCATCACTATAGGTGCTTCTAAGGAGAATAGTGCTGTTTTGGTTGGAGGGTTCTATATTTTTTTCGAGATCCATGCATCGCATCAGAATTCATATGTTGTAACTTTAATTCCAAAAGCAATGATATTGAGAATCGGTCGGTCCTCTGAGAGGCAATTAGGTCATTAAGAGAGATTGATGCCTTTCTCTTGGGAATGAACCCTTGCTCTGAGGTATTTGGATAGTTACCATGATAAGGGGTTGTTATGAAATAAGGTTGCCCCGCATGCCTTGATTTTTCTGTAGACACACTCTTGCAGTCCTGCTTTCTCCCAGGAGATGAAGCATCATGAGGCTCTCACAACAAATCAAGGAAATGTTTGACAAGAAACTTCTAGTCTTTTTAATTTATCCAATCTCAGGTATTCCATTATAGCATCAGAAAATGGAGTAGGACATACCATCGTGGGGTTGGGTATGCAAGTATTTGGGTAATGCAAGTAAATATGCATTAATAGAGGGCAGAGTATTTTTATCCTTTGAAGAAGGGGTACAAAATTGGGCATTGTGTAGAGAGAAGGGGAGAAAAGAAGGGGAAGTATTATACATAAAGATTCCTTTCAAGTTGTGTCTCCAAAAGTATCTTATCTGAGATTTAATAGAACTCAAATACTTATCAGGGACTTTGAAGTTCTTTGTTTTGGTGAGGATGATGCAAACCCGCCATGTACATAATCATTGATAAGGTCCTCCTTGCTCAATAAAGACTTTGAGAATAAATTACTGAAAAAAAAAAGTGTTCTAATTCTCATTTAATATGGTGAAGAGTAAAGACAACATTCAAGGTTAAAAAAAAAAAACTTTGAAAAGAGAAAAGAGTATCTTCATAAGAATTTGCTAAATCATAGGGAGCATTTGATGGGCTACAGAATTGACAGAAATAGGAATAAATTATAAAAGAGGACCACGTCTATCATCAGATACTGTTGGTGCAGTGGGTGGCACCAACTCATCACAAAGATACCCCAGATGTTGGAGTGTCATCTCTTCCTTGATATAGGTATCATGTATTCCTAACCATTTCTAACAGAGATCAAGAAATATTATTTTTTTGGTGGAGGTGTTAAAAGGAGGTTGGATAATGTGCCAAAATACAGTTTCATAGTTTCATAGGAAGAATAAGTTCTAATGTTCTACAGGAGAGTAGGTCAAAACAATTTGTTATACATTTTAGAAAGAACTGAAAGGGAGGAGTCTGAATGTTCCCAACATTAAAGAACTGACATGGAAATGATAATTGTTTAAGGAAAGGGGAATCTCAATGACCCGATTTAATCATTACACATTGCACCTATGTATTGAAGGAACACACTATACCCCATAAGTACATAAAATTATTTTATGTCAATAAAATATTAATTGAATGAATCTCTGATTCCTTTGTTTGCCTGATATATCTCCAGTGACTCCACATTGTCCTTGAATTTCTTAAATGGGTTATAATGAGGTTATTGAGGGCTGGTATTATTTTTATTTTTCGGAGTATCACCTACCACCACAAATCTTGCTTTGAGTGCCCTTAACAGCATGGTGTAGATGTCCAATTCCACCATATTCTCTCTTATCCCTGGGTCTCAACTGTCTATGCTTTTCTTCCCCTTTGGACTCAGAAGTGTACTGTTCTCTCTTGTCTTAGAACTTTACTAGAACACCCTTTCTTCCTCTCTCCACTCCCTAATGATCTCTTACCAATTGACCAGTTTAGATTTTCCTCTTCTGTACCTTCAGGGCATGGACACATTCTGTGAGGGCTTGTTCTGCCTTTGCATCAGTTATGATGTAGTCAGAAAGACAACCAACACCAGTAATTTCAATAGAAGGCATTCAGTAGAAAGCATTGGGTAAACAGACATTGGAGGATTGAAAAGGTAAAGATGGCAATAATGTGGTGTTAATAAGTATAGGAACAACAGCAGTCAGTTATTACCCCTCTGTCTGGGAAATGAAGAAAGAGTTTGGAGGTACTAGAACCTCAAAGCCTGCAGGAGGAGTTCTGCTAAGCTGAGACCCAGAGCAGACTGCCTGGTTTTGATATGGCCCCATGGAGCTTAGAGGAGGGGACCCAAAACTATGGGGATGCTAACTAATGGGAGCTGTTATCTTTTGGTTGGAGGGAAGGAGGGAAGAGAGTGGGGAGTATGATAAGGGTAGTTTGGGGAATGTGGTGAGAACTGGAACTAACCAATAATGTTGGGTAAAGATCACTGGTGGCTGTGCTCACAGATACAACAGCAAACAGGATACATTTTATGTCCTTCTTGTAGGCTCTTTCTAGCAGCCACTGTTGGCCCAGCCTAGTGGGAGCCCAATGCCAGGGCCATGGGTTGTATAATCCTAGACCAAGAGTCACAAAAGCATGTGTTTGGAGCTGAAAGAAAATAGCTTAAGACAATGCAGTCCAGTTCATTGCAATCGGGAACTATTAAGCACTCAGGAAATATTTACGAAATGTAGGACTGCATTAAAAAATGAGCATCTAACCTTCTGTTCCAGAAACTGACCAAAATGATCAGGTGGATATATCAATAAAAGGAGAACTCCAAAGCTCTCCTCAGAGAAGAATCAAGAGAATGATACCAAGAGTCCCTTTGGTATCAAACAACCACAGAGCACAATTACTTCTGGATAAAGAGCAGACCTTGATAAACTCAAGGAAGACACGGGAAATCAGCAGATGAGTCTTATTCCTGAGATGATGGCACAGCCTTGTGAGAAGAACCTCTGTCAAGTTCAAGTGTTATCCCTTCCTTTGAGGTCATGGAGAGGTTACTGGAGAACTGTGGCTGTCCCACTGCATTAATAGCACCCCAAGGGCGTAAGGGTGGGTTGCAAAGGAAGCTCACAGTACAGATGTTCTCTAGCATGTCCCTGGCTTTTTCTACCCATGTGTTGGTGATAAGCAAGAGAGAAAGCAGAGAAACCCTCTCTATTGTGTCAGGCAAGGTTGGAAGAAAGAACCAACCAGATCTTTGGGGATTACTCTATGGACAACTATTCCTTCACCTTGAACTGGAAAGACTCTAGAAAGCAGAGTTTTTAGTTAAAGGAACTGGATCACTTCACATTCAAATAGTATTTTCAAATCAGAGGGACAATGCTAGTCTCTGAGCAACAGGAAGGAGACAGTTTCATGGTTTATGCACCACAGATCATGTCTGCATAGAAAAGCTTATAGAGGAAGGTCGTTCCTAGTTGCTGTGGACACAAAGAAAATAAAATAGACAAATGAGTTCTCCTGCCTTGAGATTGAGACTGCCATGGCCTCAGCTCCCTTTCCTAACTCTCTCAGGACGCAGAATAACCCAGCTAGCGATCTAGACCAGGACACAGTAAGTAGGAAACAGTCCACAAGAGCATCCACCATTCAGCCCAGTGGAAATGACTCGTCTTCATTGATCTGAACAAACTGAGGGAATAATTAATAGCAGAGCAAATAAAAATAACATGTAACTTACTTTAGTATGTAAAACATTAAAGAAGGAAATTAACAAGCCATTCACAATAAGGCAGGGGACACTAGGGAAGAATAGCATTACCTTAGATTAGGTAGAGGGAAGTGATGGGAGGGGAGGGGAGGGGACTTGGGGGTAGGAAAGAGAGTAAAATGAAACAGACATTATTACTGTATGTATATATGTGACTGCATGACCAATATGATTCTGCAACGTGTGCACTCAGAAAAATGAGAAATTATATCCCATCTATGAATGATATATCAAAGGGCATAAATGCATTCTACTGTCATGTATAACTAATTAAAACAAACAAAAAAAACAAGCCATGTAAGTAATATATGCAGAGTCAGAGCCACGAGTACCATAAGGAACAAAAAAATATTGGCACTAGAACTTTTTTAAACAGTAGACTTGGTGAAAATAAGATTACAAGATAATATGTTAAAAAGAAATGTGTTGGGGCTGGGGCTGTAGCTCAGTAGTAAAGTGCTTGCCTTGCATATGTGAGGCACTGGGTTTGATTCTCAGCACCACAAAAAAATAAATAAAGCATTATATGTCCATCTACAACTAAAAAAATATTTAAAAAATAAATAAAGTTAAAAAAAGAAATGTGCTATGGGATATTTAAAGAAGAAGGTAGGAGAGACAAACTTTTACTTTAGAGTTTATAGCAGCAATGAGAAACAAGAAAAAGAATATTCGGAGCTCCAAAAATTGAATTGTATGATGAAGATGGTTTTCATAAAAATCGCCCATCATGCAGAGCAGGAGAACAAGGAGATATACATAATCAGAAGTAGGAGAGATGAGGAGTAGACAGTGGAAATTTGATAATATAGGACAGTTAGCTTTCCTGAGAAAGAGACAAAATAAAATAAGCAAAAATATTTGCAAATATATATGAAAAAAAGTTTCTAGAGTTTAGGAAAGATTTGAACTTATGCATCCAAAGTATTCTCTAATTTTTAGGCAAAAAAATAACAAAAAGAAACAAACCAGTTATATTCTTGTTATATACTACATGCAAACAGAGTCACACGCTAATCATATTCTGTTGACAGATTAGTTCAGAAATATGGAATCCTACCATCATTTAGATGGAATGAACAAGTGACTGACTTACAAAGAAATAAGGCCGACTTCAGATGTTTCTTCCATCTTTGATGCCTGAAAATAATAGGAAATGTCTAGAAATTTTCAAAAGGAAAAGATCGATCCTCAAGATCCTTACCTATAAAAGTGCTATTTCCAAGTGAAAGGAGCAATACCACACCAATTTAGGAAGTATATGACCTCACACTTGTCCTTAAAAATAGACTCAGGGGGGCTGGGGTTGTGGCTCAGCCTTAGAGCGCTTGCCTACCACGTGCGAGATGCTGGGTTCGATCCTCAGCACCACATAAAAATAAATAAAATAAAGATTTAAAAAATAGATTCAGGAAGGTGGTAAGCTAGGGAGAGAAGAATTGAGTTGTAAAGCTGAAAACAGGAGAGTAATAGAGTAAAGAACCTGCCAAGGAGATGTGTCTCATTCCCTTCAGGCTGCTATGACAAAGTGCCTTAGACGGGGTGGCCTCTAACAAGGGACACTGATTTCTCACAGTTTCAGAAGTTGAGAAGTCCAAGATCAAGGTGACATCAGATTCAGGGACTGGGGGCGGGGGTGGCATTTCTTGACTCT
Source organism: Marmota marmota marmota (assembly GCF_001458135.2). Classification (NCBI taxonomy): domain Eukaryota; kingdom Metazoa; phylum Chordata; class Mammalia; order Rodentia; family Sciuridae; genus Marmota; species Marmota marmota. The sequence goes on along the minus strand of NW_025999896.1, from coordinate 3,946,981 downwards.
CAGATGGAAACTTCTAGTTGTGTCTGCACAAGGTGAAAGGGGAGAACTCTGGTGTTGCATTATGGAAGTTGAAACTTCCAGATTTTAAGTGTGTGCTTTGAAGATTGAGAAGTGACTACCAAAAGAAATAAAATAGCATCATTTCCACATGGCCCTCAGGATAATAAATTAAAGATGATATGGTTGATATCTAAGGAACTACCTTTCCAGCTGTCCTGTGTCTGCAAATCACCTGGGATCTTGTTAAAAATGCAGACTGGAGGGCTGGGGATGTGGCTCAAGCGGTAGCGCGCTCGCCTGGCATGCGTGCGGCCCGGGTTCGATCCTCAGCACCACATACAAACAAAGATGTTGTGTCCGCCAAATACTAAAAAATAACTATTAAAAAATTCTCTCTCTCTCTACCTCTATCTCTCTCACTCTCTCTTAAAAAAAAAAAAATGCAGACTGGAGTTCACGGGGCAAGGCAGGAGGGTGGCTTGAGACTTTTCATGAGTAACCGGGAGTCCCCAGGTGGTTCTGCTGCAAGTGACCTGTAAGCACATCTGTGGAAAGTTATTGGTGATGGCAATGAGCCCAAACCATCCTTAAGTTCTGTCCATAGGAGGTTTCAACACACTAACCTCAATGTATTCAAATATACTTGGAAGCTCCCTGCTATACTTCAGACACACTTGGCATCCTATCAAACATGCCCTCCCATCTTCTTTACCACTGTCAATATTCTACACACAAATCGTGGGACCTTCCTGATTCCCAAGGCGAATTAATCCCTCCTTTCACTTGAGCCTTGTCTTATGGAACTACCTACTTTCTACTCTATCATAAACCATCTGTGTACATGTCCTCATTCCCTTACAGGAATATAAGGATCTCAATATTTGGGAGCCTGTTCTGTTCAACATCATTTGCTCTAATACCAAACACAGGTCCTCAACTGTATTCAATGCCCAACCTCGTTAGTTGAACTAAATTAACTGGGAAATGAGTGCAGCTATTGGCCATTAGAGAACTACAGGGGAAACAGGAAAATATGAAGGTGGTTTCTCAAGTAAGACCTCTTTTGGCAGCTTGAGCTGTTGTCTCTGGAGTGTCTGAGCAGCAGTGGGAAGAGGTAACTAGTTAAGATGGTGAATCTATAGATAGCTGGTAAGTCCAGAGAGTTTGTCCTGAGTACCAACCCAAATCATTCAACCCAGCAACGTGCAGAACAAAAGAGGGGAAAGCATTCTGTTGATTAACTGAATTTTTCATCTTTAAATATTTGTTTTGACTTGATATATACACAATAAATATCAGTCTACAAAGAATAAATTTGCTTAAAATTTCATGAGTAATTTCTTCCATTTCCTTAATAACCCCTTTTCATTTTTCTTTGTCCAATTTCTGGGACCAATCTATATTTTAAGAGAGCTGAAAAATGAAAACATTTAGCCAAAAATATCAAAGTCATTCAAATGAACTCAAAGTTTGTTTTAATTACATTTAATCAGGCGACATGGGGAGAAGCGCTATTACATTACAGATAACAGGGAAATGATGTTCAGCTTCTATTTTGTTCCTCTCTTCTCCATTAGGAAAATTACCTTCAAATAAGGGAGGCTAGACTAACCGGGGATATGAGACTTCTAAAGCCCCAGAGAGGAAGAAATCTCATTAGAGAACTCCCTGCCAGTCTTCAGGAATCCAGGACACCTGTGCTTTACAAACTGTAGCCTCCAAAACAACACGGACGGGCAGAATCGATGCTTTCCTTGAAACGGATGGGAAAATTGTGACAGAGAGTCCCAGGCAAACACTGGCCTGATTGAACCCAAGGGCACTCTGTCATTGACCATCCCCAGCCCTTTTTAATTTTTTTTGTTAATTTCAAAATTTCAAAAAATTTTTTGCTAAGTTGCCCAGTCTGACCTTGAACTCAAGATCCTTCTGTTTCAGCCTCCCCAATGGCTGGGATTAACAGGCATGTACCACCATGCCCTGTTTTTAAAATGGGAGAAATGTGGCTTACTCAAAACAGAGACGTGCTCCTTACTTATTACATGGAATCATATTTATTACTTTCAAATTGTGAGCCTTGGTAGGGAAACTGGAGATCACTGGGAATCAGAGGAGGGTCACTTAGAATCAGGCAGAACCAACTTCAATTTCCTTTGAGTAGGATCACCGGTCTATTTTCTCAGCAAGCAATAATAGCATGAATTTTATTATGTTATTTTGGTGATGATAAACTTAACCAAAAGTACTGTTGATGTGGCAATGTTAAAATAGAAGTCTCCAGGAAGCTGTCACAGGAATCAAGCTGCTTCTTCTTCTTTCTACTCCTCCTCCTCTTCCTCTTCTTCCTCTTCCTCCTCCCCTCCCCCACCCTCTCCTCCTCTTCTTCCTCCCCCTCCCCACCCTTTCCTCCTCCTCCTCCTCCTCCTTCTCCTTCTCCTCCTCCTCCTCCTTCTCCTCCTCCTCCTCCTTCTCCTTCTCCTCCTCCTCCTCTTTCTCCTCCTCCTCCTCCTCTTCTTGCCTTCTTGCTCTTCCTCCTCCCCTGCCCCACTCCCCCCTCTCCTCCTCCTCCTCCTCTTTCTCCTCCTCCTCCTCGTCCTCTTCATGTTGAACACATATCAAATGGAAAATATGCCTAGCCTTTGTCTTCACAGTGTGAAATCATTGTTTACTTCTCAACATGAACCTTAATTCGCTCCGGAGAACTTGGATTTTGTAAAACTTGCCCAATTTTGAGGAGCTTTTATTTACCAACACCTTCGGTTAGATCTTAAAATCCCCTCCTATATGTGCAGTAGGATGATCAGCTGTCTGGATTTCCTCAGACCCAACGGGACACATGCAATGATAAAATTGGAACCTTCCCAGGTAAGTTGGGAAAAGTCATCATCCTAATGTGAATATTCCTTGCCTCCTTAATCAATCGCTGTCTTCCAGAAATTTGCTTCTCTCATCCTCTTTGGATTGAGCAAGGCTCAGTACCAAGGGAGCCGTAGGTGCCATTTCTCTTTATATATCAAGGACTGTAGGATGAATTGACTTCAAGTGTGAGGTCTCCCGAGATAAAATGTTGCTTACTTTTTAAAGTATATGCCATTGTGTTGAGTTGGAGGGAAAGATTTTATAAATGATATTAAAAATGATCATGGGGGGGCTGGGATTGTGGCTCAGTGGTAGAGCACTCGTCTGGCACGTGCGAGGCTCTGGGTTGGATCCTCAGCACCACATGAAAATAAAATAAAAATATTTTTACAAATGATCATAGGTGGTCAGGGTAGTTCTTTTGTCAGGCTGGCCTAAGGAAATGACAATTTAAAGTCCAGTTGGATTGTGATGGATGCAAAAAATGGAAAGTTTTGCTTTCAGGTTTTTAAACAGATGTTAGTTCTCCCAAATCAGGACTTATTAGCGTAGTATATCACAAAGGCAGTAGAAGAATACCCCTTACTGGCTGCTTATATCATGGGAAAGCTTAAGTCCCATCCCCAGGTAAGCTTGTAGAAATTCAAGTTCTCTTTCTGGGAAAGGTTTGTACTAGTGTTATTGTTAAAGATTTGTCCTGGGGTTTCATAAACTGACTTCCAGACCACTCTCGTATAATCGAATCAAGCCTTTATTGAAGCACACCGGTGGCGGCTGACCAGAACATAAAGCTGTTCCCCTGATCAGCCCCGAACAATTGCAAGGGCACTCTTTATAAGCCTGAAAACCACAAAAGGGATGTTCGGGGGGTCTAGCCAATGCAAGCAAGCCAGGTTACAGAAGCCAGACAGTGCGGACAAGCGGAGGGAAGCTAACCAATCACAGTTAGCCCAGTCACCCTAGTTACAGAAACAATGCCCCATTAGGTAGTTCTGTGTCCTTACAGATTTCTATAGCAAAAGGAAAAGAACATCTTGCCCCAGTCATGACCCTTCTACTTGGCATGGTTGTTTTACAGGATGAAGTCATAAAACAAAATGGAGTCACATATGCTTCTACTATCACACTAAGACTCTAGCCAGGACTTAGTACTCAGAGCAGGAGAGAGAGGTGAGAAGGTAAAACTACAGTTGAGAAATAAAGAGACGTAGAGCAATGTGTCTTCATTGGATGCACAAACCAGGAACGAGGCAGAGGACTAGCCTGGAGCACTAACCCAGAGAACCCAGGAAGGAGGAAGGATGTGGACAGAGCACCTTGGTCTTCAAAGTCAAGAGTGAATCTTAATATTACCCACCCAGTTTCCCTTCCCTGAGTAAAAAAAGCATCAGGAGGGCTCAGAAGAAGAGTCTAACATGCTGAGCAGAAACCTGGGGCTGGGAACTGGGCTGACACATTGCTAGTTAAACCATGTCCTTCCCTAAAGGCTGGTCTTGAGGGTTGCCTCAAATACTCTTTCCAAGAATTATGTATAGCACTTGCAACTTGCAAGATCCATTTAATCGTAAAATGGAATATAGGGAGAAAAGTGTGGTCCTAATGGTTTGGGTGGTCAAATGAAATCTGGATTCCTAGGCATCAGAAAGGAACCACCAGGATTATATTGGCTGGGTAGCATCAGGATTTAATTCCACTAACCAAAGTGTGTTTGGAAGACAGACATCTACTTGACATCTTCCTAAATATGGATAAAGTTTTAGATGCACAGGTGGTCTAGTTTTGCAAAGACATGCCTTGTGAAATGCAAATTAAAACAGTAAGGACACGGGATGATGCAGGGGCTTGAGAGTATCTGCAAAGTTTTATTTTTATAACATCTAAAGCCAATGGCAAATGTTAACACCTGTCAAATATCAGCAATGAGTACATGGATGTTTATTATATTATTTGCTGCAATCTCTCTTGTATGTTTGAATATACTGTAATAATCTATTTTTAAGAATTGAAAACCAAAAAAATTACATACCTCATGGAGTTATTCCTCACAGTTGAACTCTGAGAGATCAGGTAATGGCCACAGATGGTAACCACCTCCTCCTTCCTAGAGTTTTAAGTCTTTGTTGTGCCAGCTGTCAGAGAGTGAACTGTGGAACTCTTACGAATATTAGAATAAATTGACAAGTCTTATTCATGTCAACCTAGGGGATTTGCCTGGTTCATATATACTTTATGGTTTTGCCTCTTTTGATTTAATTCCCCAAAGGCTTGATGTAACTTACAGGTACATTCCCTTGCCAATGTAAATTTGGCTTAGCTAGATATAGGTATTGTCTTGTTGACCATATAAACTCTATGTATTCCATGAAAAACAACGTATTATTTGTTGGGAACTAATTGTTAAGTAGCAAGTCTGATGATACCTGTCATGGCTGGATTGAATGCTTCCTTATACAACAAATATAATTTCCAAATATGACAAATATATATCAAATATAGAACTTGACACAACTTTATTATTGAAACAGCAAAACACTAAAGAAATTAAATGGTCCCAAGAAAGATCTAAGTGCCACTTTTAGAACTGTTGCAATCAAAGTCTGCCATGCCATTTGTCCAAGGCATGGCTCAGGAAAGTAAGGTGAAAGGGGATGTATCAGTTAGGAGAGGCTTTGGATGCAAGTAACCGAATGCCTGTTTTGCAGAGGCTTAATTTAGCTATCACACAGAGCACGGAGTTCGTAGGAAGGCAGCCTAGGACTGGTTCAGTGTTCAATCATCTCCACCAGGTCCAGATTCTTTCCATCCTACCAAAACCATCATGGAAGCCTGATGTTTTCCTGGCAAAGTAGCGGATGAAGCTATGAGAATCATGGATACTTTCCCTGCAGGAGTCAGGAGTTGGGAGAGATTAAAGAAGTAGAGTGAAAGAAACAAATGATATATTTTCTTCTACAAGCTCTCTTGGCAGAAAAAAAAAAAAAAAGAAAAGAAATAACTTTTCCATAGTCTTCTATGTGAGATGTTCCCCGAAAGCTCACATGTGAGACAATGCAAGAAGGTTCAGAGAAGAAATCATTGGGGTATGAAAGCCTAAACACAATCAATGAGTTTCCCACCGGATGGGATTAACTGAGTGGTAACTGAAGGCTGGGGGGGTGTGGCTGGAGGAGGTGGGGCATTGGGGGGCGTGGCTTGGGGCTTATATATTTGTATTTGCCCAGTGGTTTCTGTCTCTGCTTTCTGATCATCATATGAGCTGTTTCCCTCAACTATATTCTTCTGCCATGACGTTCTGCCTGTCCTTGAGACCTAAGGAATGGAGGCTGCTGTCTGTGGATTGAGCCCTCTGAGGCCAGAAGCCCCCAGATAAACTTTTTCTCCTGTAAAATTGTTCTGGTTGGGTCTTTTAGTGGCAGCAGTGAAAAACCTCCCTAAAACCCCCTTCCAAACAGACTTGATTGAAGATTCATTGCCTAGGGTTGGTACATTAGAATTCCAAGAGCATTTAGGTTCTCTTAGCAAAAAAAGTAAGCACAGGAGAAGAGCTATTAAGTTGGCAATGAAGGGAGTCATTCATACAGGCACTCCCACATCTGGAATTACAAGCTAAATAAATAGCTCTAAATACATATCTGGAAGTAGTATCAATCCAAAATGATTTCCTGACTGGAAAGTGGGAATTGTCCTCTAGAACAAAGTTTTTGAAACCTACGGTAAATAAAACAACTAAAGGCACTTTTGCCAACCAAGCTATTTAAGAACCTCATGAAATAATAAACTTCGATGTTTGTAGACTTGCTCACTTTAATTGGTTTTTCAAATATGGCCTTTATCTGACTGGAAACCCAATATAGTTTATTTTGTTCTCAAAGTAAGCAAAGCAAACCTCCATTGTCCTTCAATGGTAAACCTAGTTTACAATTAGCCTGTTGTGCCATCTATCAATATTGCGCTCTAGTGACTTGCTTAAGTTGCAAATGTGTTTTTCTCAGGTCAACGTTTTATAAGCACTGCAGATAGGCTTAGGATGCAGATGATATCCTATGGACCATTGTTGCTACCTTCTAGAATGAACAACCAGGAAAATAATGGATACATAATATCTTTGGTCTTTCTCAACCTTTGACTCTGTAGACAGGGGCTCCTTAGTTGTGTCTTCTTGACTGGGCTGAACTACATTCCCAAGCAATGTCTCTTCTCCCTGTTTCTCATTAGGATGGGCCACCAAAAGCCCAGATGCAGGTCACAGAGAATCTGGGTGGTAATTTGCCAAGGGAATTAAAGCTGAATCATGCATTCTTGACTTAATTAACAAGTGAAAAATTGTGCATGTATTTATGATGTACAATGGGATATAGGTGTATATACTGTGAAATGATTAAATCAAACTTATTTATTAAATGATTAAAGGAACTTATTCATCACTTCACATACTTATCACTTTTTGTGATAAGGACATTTAAAATTGACTCTCAGTAAATTTCAAGAAGAGAATACTTTAATATTAAGCATAGTCACTATGTTGTACAGTAGATCTCTGGAACATATTCTTCCTAACTGAAACATTGTAACCTTTGACCAGCATGTCCCCGTTCCATTCAACTTTTCCTTCTAACCCCTGGCAACTGCATTTTAACCTCTGCTTTTATGAATTTGATTTTTTTTTAAAGATTCCTTGTATAAGTGAAATCATACAGTCATTTTCTTTCCATTCTTGGCTTATCTCATTGAGCATAATGACCTCTAAATTTATCCATGCTATGGCAAATGATAAGATTTCCTTCCTTTTTAAAGGCTAAATAATATTCTATGGTCCAGTACTGGGGATATAACCCAGGGACTCAAGCATGCTAGGCAAGCACTCTACCACTGAAATACATTCCAGCACATCCACATTTTCTCTGTGCAGAACTGAGTCCTATCTTTTGTCAACAATGTTAAATACCTGAAGCTCAAGTACACTTAGAGATTTCAGATAAATCCAGGATATATATAATCCTATTTCTTTTGAATTGATTTCTGCTGGATCTGATATCAGTATTGGTGTATCCATTAAATCGGGGACCCATTGGAGGAGCAGAATCACAAGTAGATTGATAGATAGATAGATAGATAGATAGATAGATAGATAGATAAAATAAAATTACATATACATTTGGAATTGACCTTGACCTTGTGGAAGCCCTATGCAAGACTGTTCTCTTCACATTTAATTCTGAAACTTGAAGTTCAAGGGAAGATAGTGGAAAAGAAAAGATGGATGCAAAGCAAAGGAATGTGCTAGAATCCATTAACATGAGCTGGTCCAAATGAGAATGTGCTGAAGCCCAGATCAATTCTGTTCTTTCTTTTTTTTTTTTTTTGTGGGGGTGGGGTGGGGTGGGGTGGAGGGTAATGGGGATAGAACCCAAGACACTTTATCACTGAGTTACATCCCAGCCCTTTTTATTTTTATTTTGAGACAATATCTCACTAAGTTTCTGAGGCTGGCCTCAAACTTGCAATCCTCCTGCCTCAGCCTCCAGAATCACTAGGATTACAAATGTGCACCACTGTGCACAGCAATCTACATCAGTTCTTATCACTTCTGACATTAGTCGGGGGAACCTGTAGAAGCCAGGACCCTTCACCATAATGCTGAACATATAATGCTTCTGTGAGCTTGCGAAGTTGAAGGAGGATGGGAGAGGGCAGAGCAGTTGCAGCCACTGCAGAGACCTGTAGTAACCACATCAACAATGTGTGTGAGCTACAGAATCTTGACGCTGGCCTCAGGGTGCATTTTGCCGTCTGTGTTCTTACAATGACTGTATAGAAAAAAAGAGGCAGAGCATATGTGCCCCAGCCTGGGATCTGTGCCTGGTCTGTAATGTGAATGGAGACACACAGGGGAAAAGTCCTGCGCCTTCCTGTCCGCTCTCCAAACCTCCCATCAGAAGCTCTCTGTGACACACCCAGGAAAAGGACTTCTGGGGAATGGAGTTGAGTCTAGCCAAGCTGGCACATCACAGAGCTGCACACTTAAGAGTAACAGTTACAGAGAACAGCAAGACCTGATCCAAATAATGAATGGTCCAAATGTATCATTAACCTTGCAAGCTAATTTTTCTTTTTCCAAAAAGAAGGGCTACAGGTCACCAGTTCAATCCCTTAGGGATTGAACCTAGGGGTGCTTAACCACTGACACACATCCCCAGCCTTTTTTTTTTTTTAAATGGGGTCTCACTAAGTTGCTTAGGGCCTCACTAAGATGCTGAGATGAGGCTGGCCTTCAACTTGCCATCCTCCTACCCCAGCCTCCTGAGTTGCTGGGATTACAGGAGTATGATACCACTGCTATTTAGTGCATCAGGTATTATCCTAAGCATCTAATATGTAGTGACTTCTTTCCGGGCCTTTTTGCCTCACTCTTGCCACTCTGCAATCCATCCTCCACATGGTGGCTTAACACACCCATCACACCGTGCAGCTCCACTGCCTCCATCTTCCAACGTCTCTCCTTCCACACAGTGAAATCTGGGTCCCTGAGCCTGGCACCATGAGCTCTGCCCCCTGCCTTCTTCTCGCCATTCCTACTGATCCTTCCAGCTGTCTCTTCAAACCTGAGGCTCATTGTTCACGTTCCCTGATGACCTTTCTTTCCATCCTTCAGATTCCTTTCGAAATAGAACTTTTTCAGAGAAGCATTCCCTGACCAATACATCGTTTTTCTTTTAATTAACACATAACAATGGTACATATTTATGGGCTACCAAGTGATGTTTTGAGGCACCTACACAGTGAACACAGTACACAATGATAAGTAATTATCACTTCTCATTGCTTTGTGATAACAATATTTGAAATCCTCTCTTCTAGTCTTTTTTTCCTCTTAACTTTTTTTTTTCTTTTTAGTTACACATGACAGTAGAATGTATTTTGGCATATCATACACACATGGAGTATAAAAACAGAGATCCTATAGTATATAATGTATACATATACATATATACACTATACAACACACACACACACACACACTGTAGTCATCTTACTGTGCAACAGAAAACCAGAACCTATTCCTCCTGTAGGTATCTGTAGCTTTCTCCCTTTGTCCAATCCATCCCTATCCTCTTCTCCCCTGCCGTCCCCATCCCCTGGTCACCACCATTCTACTCTCCAATTTGGTGAGATCATTTTTTTTTTAATTTCACAAATGAATGAGATCATGTAGTATTTGTCTTTTTGTGAGTGCCTTATATCTCTTAAGAATATATCTTTAGAAGTGGGGAGACACACAGAGACACACTCTGTCTCTCACACACACACACGTACACACCATTGACCTGAGTTCCACAACATGCAAATTTTTCTTGATAGACACTGTCACTCTCTGAAGTGATGTTGCTTATTTGTTTCCTTGCCCCCCACCCCCACCCGACCCCCTAGAAGATGAGCATCTTAAGGATAGAGACATAGTTGCCATATCTTGCTGTGTGACTGCACAAAGGGGCCTCACCTGAACCCAAGAATTGTGATAAATCTCCACAGTGACACCATAACGTAGGGGTGTGTTGCCCTTGGTTTTACAAAGTAAGAAATGGAGAATGGGAACGTTGAGTTCATTTGCTCAAGATAATGGGCTGGGAAGAGCATAGCCCATAGAGGAGCCTATTCCTCTGCCCTGCCTCTCAGCTCTCCTAATAACAAGTTAAAGCTATTCTATCCTGTATCTGAAGTTACTCCATTATTCTAAAATGAAAGTTACCAGCTTAGCAGAAATCCCCTAACATGTACTACTTCAGAAGTAACTCTTTGTTATAAGAGGCTACTTTGTTTGGCCACCCTGCTGTCTACCCTCCAGTGAGCGTTTGAGGTTACTTCAGCCCTGCGCACCTGATACAGCAATATCACTGTCCCTCATTATCTGTTCTGGGTGTGTGTTTTATTAAGCTTTTCCTCAGCAAGGAAGGGTGTGTGATTGTTGCTGCACAAAATATTCATTTCATTTCTCTTTATTTTTTGTATTAGGTTTTAAATGTATTTTATCATGTTGCATTTTTATGAAGGCCACCTTAAATCCTCCTGGGGACAAGAAGAATATAAATACCATAAATAATTAAATGAGAATACCTGAGGGGTGCGTTGGAGATGCATTGCTCTGAGTAGCCCTAACATTTAATATAGATAAAAATAATGAGATAAAAATCTGAGTTTCAGCATTAAGAAGACAGAGGGGTAGCCATTAAAAATGATGATTCCCAAAGACTCTAAAACTGCAAAGTTGCTTACAGTATAATGTGGGTAGAAAATCTGGGTGCAAAAGTGTGTATCGGTATCGGTTAGGACAATTTGAAATATAAGACTAGAAGGAAATTACAAATGTTCTCTCTTTTGCACAAATCTGAACTACGCAAATTGGAAATGGGGTGTTTCACAAATACAATGTCTCGCTCTATAAATCCAACTTCACAACTGTTCCACTTTAACTCTTCATTATGGAGAATTTAAAGCGCACACAACACAAACACAACCCAGCCATACACTCCCACACAGGCATCACCCAACTTCAACAACCGCAAACATTCTGCCATTCTTGTTCCGTCTCAACTTCCACCTACTCACACTCTTTCTGGAATGTTTATTTGTTAAATTTACATATATTTAAATTCAAAACTCTTACATGCAATCTTCTTAATACTCCTGTAACCTTAACCTGATCCCATTATTCTAGAAAAGCCCTTGATATAAATTTCCCCCATTCCAACAGAGGAAGTTTTGAAGTTTCCCACAAGAAATTAGTTTTACATATTCTAGAACATCATTTAAATGGAATTCTAAAATATATAACTTTTTTTTTTTGGTGTGGCATCTTTGGATCAGCAGAAAATCCACGATATTCATTCAGATTATTCTATTAGCAATCCATTCCTCAACTTTCTGAAATACGTCCTGTTGATTTGGTATTGGTTCCTCCTTGAAATTCCCTCATGAACCTATCTGGGCCTGAAGTTTTCTTTTGTGGTGAGTTTGGTAATAAGTTTAACTTTTTGGAAGCTAAATGCTATTCTTGTATCAGTCTTGGGAATTGTATTTTTTTAAAGATATCGGTCCATTTCAAATCCATTGTTAAATTTGTTGACATCAAGTTAATTATAGCAGTTCCTCTGAGGTGTTTTGGTAACTATACCATCTATAATAATAATTCCTCTTTCATCTAGGATGTTGAAAATTTGTATCCGCTTTCTTTTTGTCTCCATCGATTTCTGGAATCATTAACTTGTTGACCTCTTCAAAGAAGTAACTTTGGGCTTCATTGTTTTTTAATTTCATCATCATCATTATTATTATTTTAAAAGCTAATCTAATTATTTCTTTCCTTCTCCCTACTCTTAGAGTCACCCCCTCATTTGGTGGTGCTGTGAGATTGGAACCTCTCGTATTCCAGGCAAGCACTCTACCACTGAGCTGCTTAGGGGTAACGTCTCTTAATCTTTATCTGAATTTCTAAAAGCAGAAAATTCAGATCTTTGATTTTAGACTTCTCTTTATTTTATCATAGAAGCAGTTGAAGCTATAGATTCCCATCCAGAATGACTGAGGACAGGGAGAATCAAAGCCCTTGGGTAAGCAAAGGGAAATGCCATTCTAGACATCAGTGTTGAGACCAAGTTCCGGTTAGTGGCGAAGCCCTCTCTTTAGAGCCAGAAGACTGGGAAAGGAAATGAATTAAAATGAGGACTTACAGATGCTGGCGGGGAGTGGGGAGGGCTCCCATCTGACATTTTCTCCGTCAGCATGAGGAGAGATCACCAACTGAGTATGTGGGCGAGAGAGTGAGGAGGGGATGAACAGAAAGGAATCTCTATGAAGCAGGCATGTCAGGCTGTGGAGGAGGGGATTTCATACTGAAGGGTAACAGATGCGCCAGGCAGTGTGCCCTGCTCACATGACAATAATGGCTGTGATCTTTCAAGCAAAGCAGTGAACCTGGATCTGTGATTTTCTACCTAGAGTTGCAAAGCTCTGCTATTCAAATGCAGATAATGGAGAAGACAGATAGGTGGGCTCAGCCAGGGCTGGGTTTCACCAGGGGCCAAGACCATGAGATGAGAGAGGGAGGGCTCTCTCATCTTATGGTCTTGTATTTTTATTTTTGATTACAGTTTCAAGGAAACTATAAAATTGGGGAATGTGCATTTGGTCTTCCTTCCTAAAATCCTTGAAATTTCCAAACTGATGTATTTTTGTATGCTAATGAATTGAGTGATGGCTGCCCCCCGCCCCCCATAAGTAGCTTCAGGATGGGGGTGGATCACTACAAAGACTAAGGCATGGTTAGTCATTCTTAGTTCCAATCCCCCAATCTCCAGGGAGGGGAAAAGGACTAAAGTTTCAATTGATTACTAATGGTCAATAATTTAATCAATTATGCTACATAATGAAGCTTTCATAAAAACCCAAAGGGCAGAGTTTGGAGAACCTCCAGATAGCTGAGCATGTGGAGATCCCTGGGTACATCTTTCCCAGAGGGGACATGGAAACTATTTCTTACAAGGCTTTACACGTCTTCCATCTGCATCCTTTGTAATATCCTGTATCATAAACCAGTTATTGAAAGTAAAGTATTTCCTTGAGTCCTCTCAACTGCTCTAAAATTAATCAAGCCTGACAAGAGGGTCACAGGAACCTCTGATTTATAGCTGATTGGTCAGAGGCACAATTGACCCTCTGGCCTTGGGAAAGGCACTGGAAGTGGGGGTCAGTCTTATGGGACTGGACCTCGACCGGTGGGACCTGACACTATTTCTAGGTAGGTAGTATCAGAACAGAAGTGATTTGGTATCTGCTGGATTACTGATTATGTGCTTGAGGGTGGGAAGCAACCCCCATGCTTTTAGGGGTCACATAAATCTGTGTTGTGTTGTAAGGGTACAGTTAAAAAAAAAAAAGAAGAGGGATCATTTCTTTCCTCTCACAGAAGTGATTAAACTAAGCAGCTATGGATTTTTGGCTGTGCAATTAGATAAGTGAGATGAAGTTTGGAAGTTTCCATGAAATCAAAGCATTGTTGCATTGGAAGAAGAAGACCTAAAAGTGGTGGTGATTGGATGGAAGCTTTAAAATCGCATTTCTGAGGAAGATGTGGTTCTTGGGGATGACAAAGAGCAGGTGTGACTGTGGAAGTGAATAGATGAGGGACAGTTGGAAACTATCTCTGGAGAAGATAAATGAAGGAATTGAGAGGTCAGGGTGCTGTTTGGGTCATCAGCAGAGAGGCAGGGGTAGACAGTGAGACCAAACATCTTCAGTGCGTGATGCAGAGTGACTGACAGGCTGACAGATGGGAGAAAGGAGAAGGAGGAGTAGTGATGAACTGAGTGGCATGAGCATTCAATAAGAAGGAATTTTGCTAGAAGGAGAGGGTTAAATGGCCTCAAGGTGACAATGGTAAATTAGAAAGATATAGGGTGTTCCTCCTGAATCTAAAGTCTTTAGGCTGTGAGAGAAAACTCAGCCTCTGTTTGAGTGGCCTTCAGAGACACAGGGCCTTCGGGAGTGTTCAGGATCAGAAAGGAAGACAGAAGTGGGAGGGGGTAGATGAATAAGAGTTCCAGAGGACATAGGGACAGGGTTTAGGCAAAGAGAGGAGTGGTCTCTAAAATGGATCCAGATTTGGAAGCTTTGTGTGTGTGTGTGTGTGTTTTAAGTAGGATAAGATTGAAAGAACAACAGATGTGAGAAATTCATTAAAAATTTGGTTAGGTCTATAGCTGTGAGTATCAAATACGTCCTGGAGTGTCTTCTATTATGGAGTATGTATTAGTTTCCTATTGCCGCAGTAACAAGTTACTTCAAAGTCAGTGACTTAGAACAGTATAAAGTTATCTTATAGTTCTGGAGGTCAGAAGTCTAAAATAGGACTCTCGGGGATAAAGTAATGGGGTCAGCAGGGCTGTGCTCCTTCTTCGGGCTGTAAAGGAGAAGCTGTTTCTTGCCTTTTCAAGCTTCTAGAGACTATGCATTTCTTGGCTTATGTCCCCTTCCTCCGTCTTTATTTTTTTTTTCCCTCCGTCTTTAAAAACAACCTTTTCTCTGATTCTGATTCTTCTCTCTCTCTCTTTTCCTCATGTAAGGACTTTTGTAGTTATATTGGATCCACCCATAAAATCCAGAATAATGTGTATATGGTGAACTGATTAGCAACCTTGACTCCCCCTTGCCATGTGACACATAACATATTCACATGTCCTAAAGATTAAGATGTGGACATCTTTGATGGGCAATCATTGTGCCCACTGAAGAGTGCCCTACTTAAGATGAAAGAGTATGCACAGTCACCTAAAGCGGCCATGCCAGAAAGAACAAGAGGTTTACAGAGGAGGAGGGAGATGGCACATAAGCTACTACTCGGTTTTTAGGGAGAGAATCTCAAACTGTTCCAGAATCTTGACACCAAGGATAGAACCATTCTCTCAACAAGTGGTCTCCAAACTTCACTAAGATATGAATCACCTAGAGGGGGCTTCCCCCTCTGTGGATACTACTTTAGATTCAGTAGATTAGGGCTGAAGGCTGAGAGTTACATGTCTAACCAGCACCTAGGGGACGCTAATGCTGCCCAGTCTAGGATTAACACTCCGACAACCACTATCCTCATGTGTTCTTGCTTCTAAAATGCTGTGACTCAGATTGTTTGTGTTATGATTATTGTGTTTTTATTTTTGATTCAGAGCATGGACTTTGGAGCCCATGAATCCCAGTTATGTCACTAATTGACTGTGCCACCTTTCTGTAGATTAGTCCCTACCTCTGTAAAAGGGGCATAATAAGAGTACCTTTTGGATGGTAAAAGTTAGAATTAAATGTGTAAATAATGGAAAGCATTTAGTAATGTCACAAAAAGGGTTAGCTCTTACTTAACCAATTTATCAGCCAAGAAAAGAAGAAGAACTAGAGGTCTTGGAAACACAGGATGGGTTATGCAGGGGATGGAAGAGCTAAGAAGCTATGATTAGCAACAGTGGGAAGTCACTACCACCTTAGGAGCCCAGATCACAGGAGGAGATGGTCCCAGATCTCAGCAGCTCAGACCACCATGGGGTCCACCTAGGGGGAACAGTGTAAGGGAAAAGTGAGTAAGGGCTATGGTGCACCATCCCAAAATCTGACCCAAAGATTTTAGATATAAAAAGAGCAAAAAGGAGACTCTTCCTGCCGAGTCCCATGATCTGGTTAATTGATCTGCCTCAGCTCAGGGGGTGGTTCAGGTAATCCCCATTCATTTCCTTCTCTTGGAATGCTGAACTCGGAAACAACATTTAGAGCAGACATGGAGAGAACATCTCCTCCTACGTACAATCTGTGCCTGTGCTCAGTTCTGCACAAGGAGGCTTCATTAGTGTCTGAACAGTCGCTTGAATCCTCATGTGGCTCTGAGCGTGTACCGTGGGGCTTCCTGGGAGGGGCCTTCCAGCACATGGAAGAGGCCAGAAGGTGCTCGATGAGAGGTATCAGATGGAACAAACTCCAAGAAAATGGAAAGAGGGGGCCTCTGGATGTGTCTGGGGCTCAGGGGATTGCAGCATGCCTGTTGGCTTTCTGAAGTAGTTCAGGAGGATCATTTCACCCCAAATGGCTTTGTTGTATTGCATGAGACAAGTGCCTCCTTGTGCCATTCTGATGAGGAACAATCATAAGCTGTGTGGTCCCTTCCAATCAGGGTGTGAATTCCTGGATGCTAGAGGCTCACGCTCAGAAACAGAGCCGCTAGGATATACCTTGGAGAAATGGAGATATTGGTATTGAGAATGCTATCCTCACCTGGTCCTGGCTTCTTGGGAGCTATGGGATAGATCTGAGCATGCTGGGCCTGGAATCAAGCTACAACTGTAGGCATTAGCCAGACCAGACTGGGTGCAGAGAGGGAGGGTGTGGGCTCATGGGGCTCGTGCACACGGAGGAGCACACGTGGGCTGTGTGCAGGCTGGGAACACCTTTCCAAAGGGAAGCTTCTTAAGGTCAAACAGGGAGATTCAGCAAGCCACATTGAAGGACAGCATCTTGAGATTAACAGATTAACAATGGAATGTCCTGTGTGGCCTGAGTCCTTTGGGATCTCTAAATTTCCAAATGGGATCTCCTCTATCCTATGACCCGCTGTGAAAGTCTTTTTCTCCACTTCACCAATTCTGGAGTCAACATCATCCCTTAAGACAGGGAACTGAGGAATTCTTGTTCAGATTTTCATTTCTTTAAGTCCCACCCACTTTTTCTTCAACCCCTGGGACCCTACCTCTGTTCCCAGAGTTTCTGGTTGTCATCCCACTCCTCCTAGGAGGGTTTGAATTTCCTGTACCTGAGCCCTGTCTCCCCTTGCTGGGTCTTGGTTCCCTGCAGCCTGACAGCCCCCGCAGCATCCCGGACCTCAGATGGCCATCTACCCTGTCTATACATACAGACCCTGGTCCTGAGGCTGAGCTCAGACTTTTAGTTAATGACTCCAGCATCTCATCCACATCTTCACTCATCCCACTTTGAAATTGACCTCCCAGGTTGAGAGCTGCCTTTTCTCTCATGCGGCTGGCTTCATGCCTGGCCTTCAGACTAATTTCCTTCTATGTTCTGTCACTAAACTATCTCCTGTGTCACCAAAGACACCTTACTTGTGATACTGACTTATGATTATTTTGCCAAGGTCTAAGGCAGCAAGTGATTTTTGTATCTCAGACATATAAATCCTTCCAGGAACTTAAAAAAAAATGTGTGACAGGCATATGCTGGCAGCAAGGCTTCTACCCAGGTAGAAGCAACGACTGATACTGAGATGTTAAACCAACCCTGGAAGCTACTGTTATCACCCAATGTCAGCGCAATGGAGTCAAAGTCTTGAGGAGTGATTATGACTAAGAACCATTGGATTCATTTTTCCCTTTCTTAAAAGATTCTGATTTGTTAGACCTGGAGTATGATCTGGAATCCACAGTTTTAACTAGTACTCCAAATGATTTTAACTAAGAAGACAAGGAATCTTTAGTAAACATAATGTGTGGACTGATCCCAATGCTTCTTGTAAGACATGAAATGTCACAGCCAAACTACAGAACTCCAGATGCCTCAAAAATTCTGTCTTCTAAATGGGGCTTCAACCGGTTAGCTAAAAACCACGGTGGGAAAACCCAAAATGGCATGAGCCAAGAAAAACGACACTTAAAAATTAGCAAGAAGGGTCTTAAGTTAATACCTTCATTTTTGTATTTAAATCACTTTGTATTTTTAAATCTTCCTGGGCTTTGTTTTTCCCAATATGTTTTTAAAAAGTCAAGGTTGGCTAATGCTTTGCATATTATTTTCATTACATTTGAGATTGTGTTTTGAAAATAAACCAACTCAGATCATATTCTATATTTTTTATTGGTCCACCAACCTGTTAAAAGTCAGAACAATGTTCCACCAGGTCCTAACTGGAGGATGCATGGGATGAGGAGTATGCACTCTGAAGCCAAGGACCTGCTTCCCACTCTGTGCCTCAAGACCTATAAACAGACACCCGTTGCTTTGGTTGCCCGGCAAGGGGAACGAAATGCTGCCATTCGCATAGGGTACCAACATGGCAGAGATCTGATGTCATCAGAAAGCGGCGGAGGAGAGAACTTCATCAATACCAGCGGCGACATAAACAGTTGGTCTCCTGGTAGGGGGGGTGAGGCACAGACACCCGAGTCTCCTCAATTTGTCGTCGAGCCAGAGGGGAGGAGCCGGGCCGCCGCCAGCGCCCGGAGCAGGCCCAGCGGCTCGCCAGCGTGGTGACCGCGTGACCCCAATTGGAGAGGGGGCGGAGCGGAGCCGCCACCCGCACCCGCAAGGTGGGCAGACCCGCGACCCAGTGGTACATGGGCGTGGTAGGAGGGGCAGGGCAGAGCCGCCGTTCGCGCTTGCAAGGTAAACAGACCTGTGACAGCCTGGCAGGTCAGGCCCAGTGGCCTGCCAGTGTGGTACACACGTCACCCCAACTGGAGTAGGGGCAGAGCAGATCCTTCTCCCACGCCCGGATCAGGCCCTGCCGGTGTGGTGGTCACGTGACCCTAATTGGAGTGGGGGCGGAGTGGGGGCAGAGCGGAACCTCCACTCGCGCCCGCAGGGTGAGCAGACCAGTGATCAAACTGCAGATCAGACCCAGGGGTCCGCAGGCGTGGTAGGAGGGGCAGGGCAGATCCGCTGCCCGCGCCTCCAAGGTAGGCAGACCTACAACAGACCGGCGGATCAGGCCCAGGAGCCTGCCGGCGTGGTACAAACACCACCCTAATTGGAGTAGTGGCAGAGCAGAGTCGCCGCCCGTGCCAGGAACAGGCCCAGCGTCCTGCAGGCGGGGTAGTCACGACACCCCATTTGGAGTAGGGGCAGAGCAGAACCGCCGCCCGCGTCTGCAGGGTAGGCAAACCTGCAACCGACTGGCGGATCAGGCCCGGTGGCCTGCCGGCGTGGTACACTCGTCACCCCAATTGGAGTAGGGGCAGAACAGAGCCGCCGCCAGCTCCCAGAACAGGCCCAGTGACCTGCCGGCGTGGTAGCCACGACACCCCAATTGGAATAAGGAGAGAGCAGAGCCGCCGCCCGCACCTGCAGGAAAGATACGCAAGCAGTATGAAAAGACAAGGAAAGAAAGGACCACAAGCAATGCAGGTCAACGCAACTTTAGAAGAGGTAACAGCTGCAGCAGATGGAATGTCAGATAAAGAATTCAGGATATACATGCTTCAGATGATCTGGAGTATCAAGGAAGACATTAAACAGCAAAATCAGACAATGAAAGATCACTTCGACAACGAATTACGCAAACAAATCCAGGAAGCAAAGGATCAACTATACAGGGAGATAGAGGTTATAAAAAACAAACAATCAGAAATCCTAGAAATGCAGGAAGCAATAAACCAACTTAAAAACTCAATGGAGAATACTACCAGCAGAGTAGAACACTTAGAAGATAGAACATCAGACAATGAAGACAAAGTATTTCAACTGGAAAAGAACATAGACAGCTCAGCAAGACTGTTAAGAAACCATGAGCAGAACATCCAAGAAATATGGGATAACATTAAGAGACCAAACTTAAGAGTCATTGGGATACAGGAAGGTACAGAGCTCCAAACCAAAGGAATGAGCAGTCTATTCAATGAAATAATACGAGAAAACTTCCCAGACTTGAAGAATGAGACAGAATCCCAAATCCTAGAAGCCTACAGGACGCCGAATGTGCAAAATCATAAGAGATCCACACCTAGACACATTATAATGAAGATGCCCAACATACAGAATAAGGAGAGAATTTTAAAAGCTACAAGAGAAAGGAAGCAGATTACATTTAGGGGTAAGCCAATCAGGATAACAGCTGATCTTTCAACACAGACTCTGAAAGCTAGAAGATCCTGGAATAACATATTTCAAACACTGAAAGAAAATGGGTTCCAACCAAGAATTGTGTATCCAGCGAAATTAAGCTTCAGGATGGAAGATGAAATTAAAACCTTCCACGATAAACAAAAGTTTAAAGAATTCGCAGCTAGAAAACCATCTCTTCAAAACATCCTCGCCAAAGCATTACAGGAAGAGGAAATGGAAAATAACAATGAAAACCAACAGTGGGAGGTAGGACAGTAAAGGGGGGGGAAATAATCAAAGAGGAAAACAAACCATGTTTAGTAACAGAAATAAACAAATATGGCTGGAAGAACAACCCATATCTCAATAATAACCCTAAATGTTAATGGCTTAAACTCACCAATTAAGAGACACAGGCTAGTAGAATGGATCACAAAACAAGACCCAACAATATGCTGCCTACAGGAGACGCATTTGATAGGAAAAGACATACATAGGCTGAAGGTGAAAGGTTGGGAAAAATCATATCACTCATATGGACTTCGGAAACAAGCAGGAGTGTCCATACTCATATCAAATAAAATAGATTTCAAGCCAAAGTTAATCAAAAGGGATAAAGAGGGACACTACATACTGCTTAAGGGAACCATACACCAACAAGACATAACAATCATAAATATTTATGCCCCAAACAATGGTGCAGCTATGTTCGTCAAACAAACTCTTCTCAAGTTCAAGAGTCTAATAGACCACCATACCATAATCATGGGAGACTTCAACACACCTCTCTCGCCACTGGACAGATCTTCCAAACAAAAGTTGAATAAGGAAACTATAGAACTCAATAACACTATTAATAACCTAGACCTAATTGACATATATAGAGTATACCACCCAACATCAAGCAGTTACACTTTTTTCTCAGCAGCACATGGATCCTTCTCAAAAATAGATCATATATTATGTCACAGGGCAACTCTTAGACAATATAAAGGAGTAGAGATAATACCATGCATCTTATCTGATCATAATGGAATGAAACTGAAAATCAACGATAAAAGAAGGAAGGAAAAAGCATACATCACTTGGAGAATGAACAATAGGTTACTGAATGATCAATGGGTTATAGAAGACATCAAGGAGGAAATTAAAAAATTCTTAGAGATAAATGAAAACACAGACACAACATATCGGAATCTATGGGACACATTGAAAGCAGTTCTAAGAGGAAAATTCATTGCTTGGAGTTCATTCCTTAAAAAAAGAAAAAACCAACAAATAAATGATCTCATACTTCATCTCAAAATCCTTGAAAAAGAAGAGCAAAACAACAGCAAAAGAAGTAGAAGGCAAGAAATAATTAAAATCAGAGCTGAAATTAATGAAATCGAAACAAAAGAAACAATTGAAAAAATTGACAAAACTAAAAGTTGGTTCTTTGAAAAAATAAACAAAATCGACAGACCCTTAGCGATGCTAGCGAAGAGAAGAAGAGAGAGAACTCAAATTACTAGCATACGGGATGAAAAAGGCAATATCACAACAGACACTTCAGAAATACAGAAGATAATCAAAAACTATTTTGAATCCTTATACTCCAATAAATTAGAAGATAGTGAAGGCATAGATAAATTTCTTAAGTCATATGATCTGCCCAGATTGAGTCAGGAGGATATAGACAACCTAAACAGACCAATATCAATTGAGGAAATAGAAGAAACCATCAAAAGACTACCAACTAAGAAAAGCCCAGGACCGGATGGGTATACAGCAGAGTTTTACAAAACCTTTAAAGAGGAACTAATACCAATACTTTTCAAGCTACTTCAGGAAATAGAAAAAGAGGGAGAACTTCCAAATTCATTCTACGAGGCCAACATCACCCTGATACCTAAACCAGACAAAGACACTTCAAAGAAAGAAAACTACAGACCAATATCTCTAATGAACCTAGATGCAAAAATCCTCAATAAAATTCTGGCGAATCGGATACAAAAACATATCAAAAAAATTGTACACCATGATCAAGTAGGATTCATCCCTGGGATGCAAGGCTGGTTCAATATACGGAAATCAATAAATGTTATTCACCACATCAATAGACTTAAAAATAAGAACCATATGATCATCTCGATAGATGCGGAAAAAGCATTCGACAAAGTACAGCATCCCTTTATGTTCAAAACTCTAGAAAAACTAGGGATAACAGGAACATACCTCAATATTGTAAAAGCAATCTATGCTAAGCCTCAGGCTAGCATCATTCTGAATGGAGAAAAACTGAAGGCATTCCCTCTAAAATCTGGAACAAGACAGGGATGCCCTCTCTCTCCACTTCTGTTCAACATAGTTCTCGAAACACTGGCCAGAGCAATTAGACAGACGAAAGAAATTAAAGGCATCAAAATAGGAAAAGAAGAACTTAAATTATCACTATTTGCAGATGATATGATTCTATACCTAGCAGACCCAAAAGGCTCTACAAAGAAACTATTAGAGCTAATAAATGAATTCAGCAAAGTGGCAGGATATAAAATCAACACGCATAAATCAAAGGCATTCCTGTATATCAGCGACAAATCCTCTGAAATGGAAATGAGGACAACCACTCCATTCACAATATCTTCAAAAAAAATAAAATACTTGGGAATCAACCTAACAAAAGAGGTGAAAGACTTATACAATGAAAACTACAGAACCCTAAAGAGAGAAATAGAAGAAGATCTTAGAAGATGGAAAAATATACCCTGTTCATGGATAGGCAGAACTAACATCATCAAAATGGCGATATTACCAAAAGTTCTCTATAGGTTTAATGCAATGCCAATCAAAATCCCAACGGCATTTCTTGTAGAAATAGAGAAAGCAATCATGAAATTCATATGGAAAAATAAAAGACCCAGAATAGCAAAAACAATGCTAAGCAGGAAGTGTGAATCAGGCGGTATAGCGATACCAGACTTCAAACTATACTACAGAGCAATAGTAACAAAAACAGCATGGTACTGGTACCAAAACAGGCGGGTGGACCAATGGTACAGAATAGAGGACACAGAAACCAATCCACAAAACTACAACTATCTTATATTTGATAAAGGGGCTAAAAGCATGCAATGGAGGAAGGATAGCATCTTCAACAAATGGTGCTGGGAAAACTGGAAATCCATATGCAACAAAATGAAACTGAATCCCTTTCTCTCGCCATGCACAAAAGTTAATTCAAAATGGATCAAGGAGCTTGATATCAAATCAGAGACACGCCGTCTGATAGAAGAAAAAGTTGGCTACGATCTACATACTGTGGGGTCGGGCTCCAAATTCCTCAATAGGACACCCATAGCACAAAAGTTAATAACTAGAATCAACAAATGGGACTTACTCAAACTAAAAAGTTTTTTCTCAGCAAAAGAAACAATAAGAGAGGTAAATAGGGAGCCTACACCCTGGGAACAAATCTTTACTCCTCACACTTCAGATAGAGCCCTAATATCCAGAGTATACAAAGAACTCAAAAAATTAGACAATAAGAGAACAAACAACCCAATCAACAAATGGGCCAAGGACCTGAACAGACACTTCTCAGAGGAGGACATACAGTCAATCAACAAGTACATGAAAAAATGCTCACCATCTCTAGCTGTCAGAGAAATGCAAATCAAAACCACCCTAAGATACCATCTCACTCCAGTAAGATTGGCAGCCATTATGAAGTCAAACAACAACAAGTGCTGGCGAGGATGTGGGGAAAAGGGTACACTTGTACATTGCTGGTGGGACTGCAAATTGGTGCAGCCAATTTGGAAAGCAGTATGGAGATTTCTTGGAAAGCTGGGAATGGAGCCACCATTTGACCCAGCTATTCCCCTTCTTGGTCTATTCCCTAAAGACCTAAAAAGAGCATGCTACAGGGACACTGCTACATCGATGTTCATAGCAGCACAATTCACAATAGCAAGACTGTGGAACCAACCTAGATGCCCTTCAATAGACGAATGGATAAAAAAAATGTGGCATTTATACACAATGGAGTATTACTCTGCATTAAAAAATGACAAAATCATAGAATTTACAGGGAAATGGATGGCATTAGAGCAGATTATGCTAAGTGAAGCTAGCCAATCCCTAAAAAACAAATGCCAAATGTCTTCTTTGATATAAGGAGAGTAACTAAGAACAGAGTAGGGACGAAGAGCAGGAGAAGAAGATTAACATTTAACAGGGATGAGAGGTGGGAGGGAAAGGGAGAGAGAAGGGAAATTGCATGGTAATGGAAGGAGACCCTCAGGGTTATACAGTGGAGGGGGTAGAGAGAGAGGAGGGGAGGGGAGGGGAGAGGTGGGGAGGGGGGAGGGTGGAGGATGGGAAAGGCAGCGGAGCACAACAGACACTAGTATGGCAATTTGTAAATCAATGGATGTGTAACTGATGTGATTCTGCAATCTGTGTATGGGGTGAAGGTGGGAGTTCATAACCCACTTGAATCAAAGTGTGGAATATGATATGTCAAGAAATTTGTAATGTTTTGAACAACCCACAATAAAAAATTAAAAAAAAAAAAAGACCTATAAACAGATGGCTAATCTCTGGTCTTGGTTTTCTTACATCTACAATGTAACCTAGGGATAATAGTAAGCCTTACTTTCCAGCCCTCTTGTGAAGATTTCAAAGGTTAGTAATGCACTTTTTTTTTTCCTAAGTAAAACACTTAGAAAAAGGCCTGACATTTAATAAGCACCTAGCTACAATCATGATTTCTACTATTTGTCTTTTGGCAGGTCCTCATGATACCTTACCAGAAGTCAAGAACACAACTCTGAAGGCCTGATCTTGCAAACCCAAGCAAATCACGTACCCAATTATCTCACAAGACCTAATTCATTTTCCAAGCGCTTCTCTAGAAATGTCATACAGATATAGTCACAGGGCTTCACTGGCTTCCAATTTACTGAGTAGCATGATGGTTACAAGGGAAGGAGAAACCTTGCAGGGGGACATACGTCTACCCCCTGCGTACCTTGGACTTCTACCCCTCCTTTGTCTGATCTGCCTTCCCCCACCCAGTCTGGGGTTGACTTTGGTTCAAATTGCCTATGATTGCAAAGAGGGCCACGATGGTTGAGCTTCTTCTAACCGGCTCTGACTTGGGAAGTGATTTCTACAGTGTAAGTGAGATTCATATATGTATGTAATATAGTTTCATCAATTTACCCAAAGAGTTGTGGCCTGAGGGGACCATCAAATGAAATATTTATAACCACTGTTTTTTATGTGGAGCTTTCTGAATACAAAAATTTGTTAGGAAGACATAATGAATAGACATGCTAGAGCTGAAATTTGGAAAATAACAGCTTTCCTGAACACCCTGTCCACATAACGTCAGGATCCACATGGGGTTTTCCTAGCTGGGTTTGTGTCTGCTAAACGGAGTTGCTTTCTCATCTCATAGGGACTCCATTCAGTCAGAAGAGTGACCATGTTGGTCCCATAAAGGACAGAAGCAGCTCAGCAACCAGGCAGGAGGCAGCTCGTGAACTTGGACAGGAACTTGAGTCAGGAGTGGCCCCTGTGTATTTCCATGGTGAGTGGCTTGTGCTGTTTCTCAGAAAATTTAAATGAGGTAGTAAAGAGGAGGAGGAGTCCCTATCTGCTACCATAGCCGTCCCAGGCTGCTATGGCCTGCGAACTGTAAAACTTGGCGTTGCTCCTGGATGATTCTGTAGAACTCGGTGAGACTGAGGTGGCATAGTACGTGCTTGGCACAGGATGAGCGCTCAGTGATTGGAAGTTATTAATAATGTGATGATTCTTAGCAAGTCTCTAGGGTTCTCGCTCTTGTCCCTATCTCTTTCAGAGGATGAATGTGGAAACTGTAGGAATTATAGTATGAGAGGTAGGGTACCCTTATTTGAAATGCTTAGGATGGGTAGTATTTTGGATTTCAAAGTTCTCCAAATTTTTAAATATTTGCACAGGTTTTGCAGGTCAAGTATCTCTCACCTGAAAATCTAAAATCCAAAATACTCCAAAATCTAAAACTTTTTGAAATTAGTGTATTACAGTTACATATAATATGGGGGTTCATTTTGATATCATCATATGAGCATGGAATATAATTTACTCTAATTTGGTCCCTAGTGCTTCCCCTTACCCTCCACTCCTCCCTTTTCCTGTTCCCCTTCCTCAACTCAATTGGTCTTCCTTCTATTTATTTATAGTTTTTTTCAATTAGTGATATATATATATATATATATATATATATATA
>NW_025999896.1:3912621-3919701 GCF_001458135.2 Marmota marmota marmota | reverse complement strand
TATATATATATATATAAAATTCACTGTTACATATTCATGTATGTATATAATATAGTCTCATCAACTTCATTCCACTGTCTCTCTCTTGTTAAGCATTGTATGAGTGCTCAAAAAGTTTCTGAGCTAGGTGTGGTGGCACACACCTATGATCCCAGCAACTCCTGAGGTATAGGAGGATCACAAGTTCAAAGTCAGCTTCAGCCACTTAGCAAGGCCCTAAGTAACTTAGTGAGATCCTGTCTTAAAACAAAAACTAAAACAGGCCTGGGAATGTTGTGGCTCAGTGGTTAAGCATCCCTGGGTTCAAGCCCCATTACCAAAACCAAAACAAAAATTTCTGATTTTGAAGCACTTTAGATTTTGGTTCTTTGGATCAGGGATGCTCAGCCTGAAATAATAATGTGACTCAAATGTGTACAAACATTATATGTCAATCAAAAAAGTAATGATATTTTTTTTAAAAAAATTGTGTTTCTATAAGAATTTTATGTTCTTTCCAGATAGTTCAGGCTTTCCCCAGATTTGGGACACTGAGCCATGTGTACTAAGTTTCAGGTCAACTCCTGGCACATCTCTGAGAACACTGTCTGGATGCTCTATCTTTTGTATAATCCCATTTGTTGAAAAAAGTCCAAAAGCAAGGTACAAGTTGTAAGGCAGGGGGAACACAGAGCCTGGAGATCTGATTGGGAACATGGAAGAGGTTGGAGGGATTGGGGGAAGATCAAGGGAAAAGATACAACCACAAGGCAATAACACACACATGGAGGCAAGTCGTATTGGCCGTGCTTACACAGGCTGAGTGAGAGAAGGACCCCCCCCCGAGCAGGAGACTGTGCAGAGGCTCCTCGGTGGGACAGGATAAACTCACCCTCCAGAAAAAGAGGAGATCAAGGGTAGTCCCAGGAATCAGAGAGAAGACTCCGCAGCATTGTGGGAAGTCTCTGGGCCAGAGAGCAGAAGGTCGAGGGTCTCTGCAGCTTGGGGTCTTTATGTTCTGAGGGCTTCTCTATCGTCAGCAAAGGGTGTGAGGTTTTCAGGGGTATATAAAGGAGGCAGGTTCTTAGTGGCTACAAATCTGTTTGTTTGGGTGATTTCCAAAACAATTGTATGTGAAAATATGAGTTAAGCATCAGCTTTTTAGAAAAAAAAAAAAAAGCAATAGAGGGGTTAATATAGAAAGACTGTCTTTGGCACGTTTATGTGACAAGATGCCAAGATAATAGTTTCCTGGCTGTGTGTCACCCTGGAAGAATTCTTTAATGTATTTGGGTCATAACTTCTTCATCCATTAAATGGTGGTAACTGTTTCAAATACTTGTTGAAAGTTAAAACCAGGGAACCCAGTCCAGGAATTTTAAGTACTTTCATGGCAAGTCTTTTTTTTTCTTTCTTTCTTTTAACCTTTTTTAAAACATTCACTTTATAAAGTGAAATAGAAGTTTCTACTTGACTAAGAAGTCTTAAAATGGGAGGAATGAAGCCTTGAAATCAAATCCCTTCTCCTTATCTTACCTTGTTAACCTTGACCTTGAACATGACCAGCCTGATGCTTAAGCTTTAGAAAAGCCTAGGGTCAGGAAAAATAATCCAGGGAGAGCAGAAGGAGAGAAAAGGGGTGGTCCATACCCACATGGGAGGGTCTCAGGGGCTCCTGACACAGGAGCATAGGCAAGGAAGCAAAATGAACATCTCTAACGTAAAACCCGGGTGTAACTCCCCTCCAGCTCTGGACACAGCCGCAACCTGCTCCAGCCTCCCTGTGTATGACACACCTTGGCCCTGAGAATTCATCCCCTCACCTGACAGCCCTGACCACCTGACCTCAGCAGGGCCAGGACTTCACTTAAGAATCTGCTGATCTGCCTCTCTCTGCTCTCTGGGGACATCAACATTAGGTTAGTAGCACATTATGTCCCATGCACCAGGATCTCTTGGACCTCCTCGCTATTGACATTTTGGGGAGGTCTATTTTGCACATGATCGGATATGTAGCAGCACCCTGGCCTCTACCCACTATATTCCAGTAGCACCTTCCCTAGTTGTGACCACCAAAAATGTCATCGTCAGATGTCTTCTGGATATGGGGTTAGGGTCCAAAATCGTCCCCAGCTGAGAACCACTGCTTTATTATACCCTCCTTCCTATTTTTTAAAAATTTTAATTATTAACACATATTCATTGTACAAATTAATGGGATTCACTGATATTTCCATATATGCATGTATCTTTTATTTTTTCCTGAAATGAAGTGACATAAAAATACAAGAAGACAAAAATCTCCTTCTAGTGAAAACATTTTGCAGGATCCCTGACATATGTAAGCACCGGCTAAAGGCAGTGCCTCGTGCTACCTCCTTAAAGACTCCTGCTACGAGAAATTGCTCCTTCCTGAAAATATTATGACACTTTGTCCCTATCATCACCTCACCTCTCTGCTAAAATGAAAGCTCTTATAAAATTCAAGCATCGATATCATTGATCTGGAAATCCCTGGAGAATCTAGCAGAGAACCTGAAATGCTATCACACAGTGGTTGACTGGCCGGCAAAGATTCCGTGCCCAGCCCCATTCCTTTGGGTTGTTTTGGAAGTGGGCTACGTGGGAGAAGTAGTCCATGTGACCTCTTTTGACTGTGAGCCCCTTGCACCGAGGTGCTTTATCCTGTTCATCTCTGAATCCCTTGGTGTCCCATGACCTGGCCCAGATGCAGTGCTCGGTTACCATTTCCTGAATCAATTGTGTCTCTCTGCTGCTCTGTGTCCCTTTGACATCTCTTTGCTTCTCCATGGCTCCCCTAGACCTCCATAAAATCTCCACCTGCCAGAGGAAAGCAGCTGTATCTCCATGGAGCCAGAATCCAACTGTTTCTCAGAAGTCTGCTTTGCTTTGTGGCCCAGCCAGCACCAATTATTAAAAGTCATTTTTCAGCAAAATCTAGAGCAATGATGTTCCCAGCCCACTGGCAGGGATTCCTCGCAACAGAGCCTTCCTATTGGCAGGGGAGATAAAATGAGAAACATGGAAATTTAATATCTTCACATTATGCAGATCTGATTTAATCAGGGACGAGGGTGAAGTGCAATAAAAACTATAGTTTCATTAAGTTTATGACTTTCAGACTGTATGTCACTTATTTGGTTTCCATGGATACCGGCAGTAACAGCCTCTATGTAATTGTTTCCCCCACAGAGACCAGGACAGGAGGAGAGGGATCTGAGTCAGGATGGAATGTCCCATTCTATGCCCTTTTTCTAAGTTGGAGATCTTTGGAAAGGATAAATCGAGTGGCAAGCGTCTTGCTGATTCCTTCTCAGAGAAGAACCAGGCAGAGAGTAGGGTGCAAAGGAAAGAAGTTCTGTCTGGTTTTACTGGTTCCAAGACAATTCTTATTGACTCTAATCTTCCAGGGGTTCTCTGGCCCCTGACAGTATTGCCACATGTCAATCAAGTCCTTAACTTGAGTGGCAACAGCTCTACTGTTACCCAATCCCTTTCCCCTGATTATCAGCATGGTGGATAATCTTTTACCCTGTAATATTCTCCAGGATTGCCATAAACAGCTACATATATGGAAGAGGGTCAATGGCAGTTGCTCAAATGTCAGATTTTCTGACTGCCTCTTCTACACACTGCATGATTTATGGATATTCAGGGGGTGGGGGTCAACTCCACCTTGAACTCTTAGACACTATGTTGAGTAAATCATGCCAGTTGCCTGTCCAATATCCATTCCCAATCTTCCTTACTGAATGTATTATCTTTTTGTTCATTGTGGCCCTTAGAAAATTTTCTCTTACTTACATATGCACCATCCCCTGATACTGTACTTGACCCCACCCAAACCATTCAATTCTCCACGTTCCCTTCCACCTTACATATTTCTGGCCAATGACAATTAAGTTGAGGGTACAAGAGGAAGTCATTTGTACTTTATTGATTATAGCATATGTTTTTTTTTTCCTACCACATCTCCTTCACCTGCCTCTAATATTAGCCATAGCTATGGTGGGCAATTCCAAACTCAAAGCTAGTGTCCCCTAATGCCTCAGGTTCCTATTCTTCAGAAGAAAAAAATCTAGGAAGCATTCTATATGCTTCTCCAAGATCCCCGAAGGGCTGAGCTCCCTACAGCAGCAGTCATAATAAGCCATCCTTTCTTGATTCATCTTGTATCTTTCTCCCACATACTCTTCCTTGCACTATTATTGTGTCCTGGACTTATGTCCCAAATAAGCCACTTGAACCAAGTTTTTGTCTCAGGATTTGCTTGTGTAGAAGCCTAAATAAATACATAAAGAGACCCCAATCCAAACTTGACCATCATGAAAGCAGGAGTCAAATCTCTTCTGTTATACCCATTTGTTTCCACTCCCCTCCTATCTTTGCCTCCATAGATAACATCCTTCTGTCTCCCCTCTAAGCTTACTGTCTACAAACTACATTTGGTCTCTCAAAAACTCACTGTGGCCTGCAGAGGATTTCTTGAGTAAGTCTTTTCTCTACAAATAAATCAGAGTTTCTCTAGAATATGCACCATCCCCTGATACTGTACTTGATAGTTCATGATCAGTTCATGAGGTGGATTTGTAACGCCGTGGATTAATTCCACCATGCAGGATAGTGAGAAAATAGAACTGGATGTCACGTAACAATGTGCCTGGTTTTAAGAAATTTCTTGTTTACTCGATGGATTTATCTGGTCTGGAGGGGTGTTTAGAAACCAAGTTTTCTGTATCTCTTTCCTCTCTCTTTTGTCTCCTTGTCATCAAGAAAGCCAGATGATGACTCTGAAAAAGATGGATCCATTCAGCTAAACAGAATGAGATCCTAAGGTCACTGTATATTTGCCCAGTATGTAACTCATGCCCTGGGATCTCTTCCACCTTATCTCTTTCTTAGGTCTTGTGCCCACTCTTAGTTCCATGGCATTCCAACTGAGTGGTGACATCTATTGTGTGAAGCATCCTGATTTCCAGTCCCGACTCTGGTTTCCCCCTGCCAGTCTTTCCTCCAGCACAGATGCATGCTCCCTTGGTTATCTTCTTTCCCCTTCACAGAAGTGGTCTCCATCGGTGCTCATTTACTCATCTCGCACAGGCTTCCCATTCAGAAATATCATTTTGATTCTACTTCTGAGATTCTGGGCAAATCACTTAACTTCTCTGAGCCTCATCACTCGGTACGACGAGAGAATATTGCCAATCACTTAGTACCGTGCCTGGGACATGGGAAACACTCAGTACCTTGTTTTTCTGGTTTTGTCATTGTTTACTCTTTCATGTCTATCCAAATATCGTGAACACTTCAGAGACGATTTTTATTAGGGAGGCAATTTCTTACATAGAGAGGTCAGGAATATGGCTCAGCAGAGAGTCGATGCAAACTGAAATCCAAACTCAGCCAGTCTCTGAGGTGTCCCCTAACGATTGCCTCCTCCTAGTAGCATTGCCCTTGTGTAGAAATGTCCCCTGCTAGATCATGACACTTCTTTTTGCCCAGTAGAAGATAGTGAAAGTACTAATGTGTGAGTTCTAGGGCTAGGTATAAAGATACTGAGGTTTCTGTCTTGTTCTCTTCCTTGGATTACTCATTCTGAGAAAAAAAATCAACTGCAATGTTGCAAAAATATTATTCTATCCCCTGGAGATGCCCATGTGGCGAGAAACTGCAGCCTCCTCCCGGAAACATGCACCACCTTGGCAGCAGGATCCCCCAGCCCCTGTCAAACCTCCCAATGATTAGTCCCAGATTTGCCTCCATAGATAACATCCTTCTGTCTCCCCTCTAAGCTTACTGTCTATCTAACTGTCTATCTCCCCTCTAATCTTACTGTCTATCTAATCGTGAATCTAACTTCAAGAAGGATCCTGATCTCAAAAGACCCAATAAAGCAATTCCTGAACTCCTGATCTGGAAAGTGTGCAAGATGATGAATACATATTATTGTTTTAAGGCTGTACGTTGTTGGGTAATTTGATATGAAACAATAAATAGCTAATATACACCTATGTTGGTTGGATGGGGGAATTGCTTATAAAGCCTTAATTTCCTTATATGCAAAAAGAGAATAATAATGGCATTTATTCCAAAGTGGCGTTAAAAGAGAATTCAATATGCTAATGCTTATATAGCAATTATAAAAGTTTCTTGCACATAGTAAAATAATAAGTGGTGGCAATATAACGCATAATCGATATTTTCTCATTCTAATGTGCATATAGGTAGCGCTAGTCTCCTGAAGGACATTAAGAAGCTAGCCTCCGATTTACAGCAAATTCTATCTGCAACAGAAGGAACATGCTACTGTCTGATTCAGGAATCAACGGGGCTCAAAGGATCAAAGACCTCCCACACTAAGGAACACTGGGAAGATATAGTTTAGGAGACTTGTTGTTCAGCTTTTCTTCAACTTGTTAAGGTACTTACAGAGTTGGTACCCTATTTGTTGCTCTGTAGAAAAAAATTAGGGTTAAGTTTTAGCTGTGCCTATTATTAAACAAACAAAAAGATGGTCTCCATGTTTGTTAAAAAAAAAACAGGTACAGACTGCGGAATATTTCTGTGTTCTTTAAGTTCTCTAAGGCAGAGCCTGTGGTGGAAGATGAATCCCTGTGAACTCTACTGGATGAAGACCTAGGGCAGCACAGACTAGGAGCTAAGGGATCTGCAAGCTTAAAGAACTACAGAGAGCCGAAGTAATTGCTGTATTCATTCAGTTTTTAATAAAAAGGACAGTCTTTTGTTTAAGAATGGGCCTAATTAAAATTTAACCCAACCTTCTTACACAGAGCAGGACAATTCATTAGACTAGCATTCTTTGGGACACCCTTCTGCAGGGTCATCTGCAATTGAGATGATTGGCAAGAAGTGTCTGAAGAGTTCCTTTTGACAATTTAGCTTGTATAGATACCCAGCTGCCTCCTTAGTGAGGTTTCTCTGAAGCTGCCCTTCAGAAATGCAGTGCTAATGATTTCATGGACTTCCACCTTCAGAATGCCTTGAGAATTTAAGAACAGGATGAGCTGTGTTTGGCTGTTGAAGTCCTCCCCCTCCCCGCCCCACCCACCACACACACAC
>NW_025999896.1:3909722-3911631 GCF_001458135.2 Marmota marmota marmota | reverse complement strand
ACACACACACACATCTCCTACTTGGCGTGGACAAGTATTTAGAAATGGAGAAAAGAACATTTCCCCTCATCTCTATTACAAACTGAGCATCTAAGGGCCCTCTTTTCTTTCTCAAGTGCAACCCACCATAAAATGTTGACTCATTAAAGCATACGAAGTATTTGAATGCCCTTGGTGTTGTGAACATTGTGATGACAGTGAGATAACACTCATAAATAGATCGTCTTGCATGTATCAGAAGCCTCTGCTCACTGTGGGCTGGTCGATTCTGGGGATAAGAGTAGGAGGGACGAGAGATAGGTAAGGGCCTCAGGTTCCTGGGTCACTGTGGGGAACAGTTCTTTGTAGACTTGGAGCCTGGCATGTCTTCAAGCATAACAGTCTGTGCTTTGAAACAAATGACGCACCTGCCCTCCTTACCCTCTCTTCTTGTCCACAGGAAACCGGACATGTTTAAGCATCCCTACCTTATACCCATAAGTACTAAGCAAGGAGCATCCACCTACGCCTCAGAGCAGCGCTTTCCCCGGGCTCTGCCTGTTGTAAGCCAGTCATGTTGGGCAAGATTTACCTCTGGGGTTTGTTCGTTGTTGTTTTTCAACCTGGAAAAAAATGGAAACACCTACCTGGTGCAATTTCCTGGCTTCTGGTATGAGTCAGAGGAAGAAAAAAAGCACTCCGATTTGAATGCCACTCTGAGCCGGGCTTTTTATAGATATGATTTATTTAATCTTTGCACAACCTGTGAGATAAGTATTTAGTCACATTTTTTATAAATGAGAAAGCAAAGTTCAGAGTCCAGTCATTCAATGTGTCCCTTCTTCTCCAGAGCACACCCTCCCACCTCTCATCTGACCACTTGCCTCCAGAAATGTTTCTCATTTCTGAACTATAAAATTGGGTCTTGGAACAATCTGGTACTTTGGTGCTCCCAGACCGCCCTGAATGTCTTTCCATAATATTTTGTAATAATTTGTGCAAATCCATGCATCTCCCACCTCACTGGGAACTCCTTCAGAGCAGAAGTTGTCTATCTTTGCAAGGTCAGCTTTGGATTATCACTTTGTATATAGTAGGTGTTCGGCCAACATTTGAAAGTCATATTTGTAAGGTTATGTGTTTTGTTTTTTAACCTGAAAAATGTGAAGAAAATGTAAATGGTACTTTAGCCAACCACCCAGATAACAATGTTAACCTTAAAATAATAAGAAATTATTGCATGTACATTGTATTAAAAAAAAAAAGATAAATGCTACCAAAATGAATGGGAAATAAATTTGTCTTCCTCCCTTTACCCCAAGTTTCTTTCTACAAAAGAAAGAAACTAAACTAAAAACAAGTTTTCTTTCCTGGACATCTTAAGAATTTACATGCATACATACATCTCTGCATATGTGTGTATATGTGTTTTCTTATTATGCATATATGTATAGTAATGAGCATCTGGGTTGTATTCAACTTTGTGTTCCCATAAATAATCTTACAGTGAACACTGCCTTGCCCATTTCTCTATGAGCTCCACGAACTTTATCCTGACTATGGACAGGGTAATAGATCCTGAGAGATAAGTTTTCTTAAATTCACTGAGTTTTGCCAGTTTGCTTTGAAGAATTACTGCATTTCTACCAGTAGAACATGAAGGATTCCTGTTTATCCATTATCTGGGTGAGAATAGAACAAGATGCTTTTCTTCCTATACTCACATCAATACTTCAACACCTCATTTCTGGTCACAACTCAGTTCAATTCTGACACTAACTGAAGTTAGCACGGAGGCCACAGGTTAAGGGCTCAGTTTCACAAGACTGCCCCGTCTCCCCACCTCAGACGTCAGTCACACGTTAAGGCTATTACCTGTGTTTCTGATCAACTGACTATAAATAGGAGATTCCCATGACCCCCCCCCCCC
>NW_025999896.1:3874576-3909466 GCF_001458135.2 Marmota marmota marmota | reverse complement strand
CCCCCCCCCCCCAGTTCTATCGTTACTAGTTATTTACACAGTACCAGGGACATATCTCAGGTCAGCCAATGGAAGAGATGCACAGGAAAGGGGCACAGACAACCCAAGCCCTCTCTGGGCACATCACCCTTTCAGAACATCCATGTGTTCCTCAGCCCAGAAGCTCCCTGGACCCCATAATTTTGGGCTGTTATAAAGCTTCATTACATATGCATGATTGACAAAATCATTGGTCACTGATAGTCAACTCAATCTCTAGCCCCTTTCCTTTCCTTGGAGGCCAGGAAGTTAGGCTGAAATTCCAACCCTCAGATCTCACAGTTGGTAGGGCAACCAGCTCCTATCTTTAGGAGCTTTCTTTCCCCCACCCCTATCTTTCTTTCACCAGGGATTGAACCCAGGGGCACTTAACCACTGAACCTCTTTCCCAGACAGAGTCTCACTAAGTTGCTTAGGGCCACACTATGTTACTGAGGCTGACTTTGAACATGTTATCCTCCTGCCTCAGCCTTTCAAGCTGCTGGGATTACAGGTGTACACCATAACACCCAGCCTTAGGAGCTTTCTAAGAGCT
Organism: Marmota marmota marmota; assembly: GCF_001458135.2. NCBI lineage: Eukaryota > Metazoa > Chordata > Mammalia > Rodentia > Sciuridae > Marmota > Marmota marmota. The sequence continues at coordinate 3,908,892 of NW_025999896.1, read as the reverse complement.
AGGAACTCAGGGTGGTTGAAGGGAGCTTGTTATGAATAACAAAAGACACTACTTTTACCTTCATACGTTTTATCACTTAGGAAATTATAAGGGTTTAAAGAGTTCTTTCTATGAACAAGGATTCAAAGATGGACAGATATTAATATATATAATAAATAAATAGACTATCATTATAAATTAGCAGAATACAACAGTTACTAATAGGGCATTATGTAAAAATGTAGATGTGTAACCGACGTGATTCTGCAATCTGTATTTGGGGTAAAATTGGGAGTTCAAAACCCACTTGAATCAAATGTATGAAATATGTCAAGAGCTTTGTAATGTTTTGAACAACCAATAAAAAAAAACAATTGATTCTAAAAAAAATAAATAAATAAATAAAAATAAATTACAATAGTACGCGGAGAGTCTAGATTTTGTCAATCTGATGGGTATAAGGTAGAATACCTCTAAACTAATTTTCTTTAGTCCAACTCAACAATCACTGCCTCTCATCTTTCCAAACTGAACCCAACTCAAAAATCCTTTCTCTACTGAGACTATCAATAAGTCTACTGACCTCACTTATTTTCCTCATCCCTTACCCTCTCCAGTTCCCACAGTAATCCTCACCCTGTTTAAATGCACGGTTTGCTATAATGCCATAAAAATCACCTAGATCCCTAACTCTTCTTTCCTTTATCTGTTTCTTGGTTCCTCCACCTCCTCCACCCCTCCACCTCCACGATGCGCTGGAGACTATGGAGCTGGGTGTGGTTGGAGTCAAGCACACAGCCATAGTGATCATTTTTATTTTAGATGTATTATCCACTAGCCTCCCATGGCAAGTATTGCTGACTGTACCATGTTTCCCTAGTCCATCCATTCTCCCCATTTTCTTAGGTAGCTATTTCATTTCCCTCTCTTCTCTAACATCTCCCCCATCTTACTATTTGCTGATGATCCTGTTTCTTACTTCGGTTGGCCCTAACTTCACTACACATCTGACTACCTCTCAGCACCCCCCGATGCCACCATCCTAGCCCGAGTCTTCCTGTTGTCTTATTTCATGGGTCTCTCCCGTATCCCCCAGAACCTACTTCCAATGCAGCAGCCAAAGTGTGCTGTTAAAAATGAGTGATGATAATTGTGCATATTTATGGGGTACGGAGTGATAACGTTGATCTATGTATAGAGTGAAGAAAGATTCCCTTCAGCTCATTAACATATCCATCACCTTATCAACTTTGGGTGTATATTGTGTGCCGAGAATGTAAAATGAAATTTTGAAAAATTAATTACAGCCCGACACACACGGCACCCCTGCCTAAATGCTTCCAGGGGCTTGTTATCTGTGACCTCTTCCTCCCTTCCAAAAGAAAAAGAGAAGTGAGAAAGGCAGGAGCCTGGGTTCCCTGTGGTTATCCGACCCCACGTCTCCTCCGTGAGCTCATCTCCCACGACTTTCCCCTTCATTTGCCATTTGCTGCTCGGCAGCAGTGGTCCTCTGGTTATTCTTGGAACACACTCTGCAGCCTCCACCCACAGGATCTCCACACCTGCTCTTTCCCCCTCATGCACCAATGACTCGCTTCCTCCCTTCTACTGGGTCTTTATTCATAATCAACTTTTTGTTTAGGTGAGGTTTGTGCATAATGTTGGGGGTCCTGGAGACACCTCTAAGCTAAACTTTCTTTCCTTTTACTAGATACGTTCATACTGTTAGTTTTTACTGATACAAAGGATTTCATTGAGCTTAATTCTTATCTCATAACACTTTCTTTCTTTCATGTTTGCTCTTTCCTACGTAATCCCTGTTTCCTTGGTTTCTGGGTGTTTCTGTACCTGTGTGGGCACACACACTCCCACCTGTGTCCTTTGGGTCTGGAGGGGCTGCAGCCTGTCAGTAGTCCTTCCAGAGTCTCAGCTTTCATCTGAATTTCCCTTTCATCCTTCAGTTTTCTCCCAGGACCTTGTTTTATGTATTTTTCTCCTTGTCTTCTGTCTTTCTGAATCCTTGTTTCTTCCTAGGGATAATTGCCTCCCACTGATTACCATCTTTCCACTTTTCCTGTCTGTGTTTTTCTGTGTCTGGTGGGATCAAAGTTGTGGGAGGGGCTTCATCCCTCTGGTTTGGGGCACCTGTGTCCTAGGATGGCTGTGCAGCTCTCAGTCCACCTCTCCTGATGTTGGGGGTAAGTACTAGGACTTCGCAGGGTTGTTTCACATAGGCTCCTTTCTCCCCTTCCCACCCTCAGGTAGTATTTCTAGGGGAAGTGACCTAAGTGGAGGGGGCTCCGATACAATCAAAATGCAACCAGTTACACAGCATCCAGGGATCTTCTGATCTCTTTTTCTGTGTCTGATACTTCTTAAAGTGTGTGTCTTAAAGTGGTCTTATTTCTTTTTACTACTGGTGGGAGTGTTGCTTTTAATTTCCTGTTCATTATAGTAAGTTTGACTGGGGTGAAATTTATGATTATTCCCATAAAACTTTGATTTTTGACTCTGGAAGGAAATGAATGCCCTTCAAAAAAATAAATAAATAAATAACAGGGCCAATTTGATGGGTATGTTCTGGCCCTAATCGTGGGGTGATGGAGCTGCTACCAGATTAGGGCTGCTTATTAAATATTTAACCAGTCAGTTGTGTTCTGTCATACAAGGACAACACTTCTTTTCCCCTGCAAAGATAACTCTGCATTAAAGAAATTTATTAAATATCAACATGGTTCCCATTTCTACTTCAAAAACATTTTTTAAAAAAGTAAAGACTAGTTTGATTCCACAGTTTAGCTATTGTGAATTATGTTGCAGTAAACATTGATGTGGTTGTGTCCCTATAGTATGCTGCTTTTAAGTCCTTTGGGTAAACACTGAGGAGTGGAATAGCTGGATCAAAAGGTGGTCCCATTCCCAGTTTTCCAAGGAATCTTCAAACTGTTTTCCATATTGGATGCACCATTTTGCAGTCCCACCAGCAATGTATGAGGGTGCCTTTTTCCCCACATCCTCGCCAACACTTATTGTTGTTTGTTTTCATAATAGCTGCCATTCTGACTGGAGTAAAATGAAATCTTAGAGTAGTTTTTATTTGCATTTCTCATCAATGTTTATTGCAGCACAATTCACAATAGCTAAACAGTGGAACTAACTTAGATGCCCTTCAGTAGATGGATTAAAAAAAAGTGGTATATATATACACAATGGGCTATTACTCAGCAATAAAAGAGAATAAAATCATGGCATTTACAGGTAAATGGATGGAGTTGGAGAATATAATGCTAAGTGAAGTGAGCCAGCCCCCAAAATCCAAATGCCAAATGTTTTCTCTGATTTAAGGAGATTGATTTATAGGAGGGGGAGCAAGGGAAAATTAGACAAACTCTAGATAGTGCAGAGGGGTGGGAGGAGAAGGGAGGGGGCATGGGGGTAGGAAAAAAAGGAATGAAATGAACACCTTTACCCTAGTACATTTATGAAGACACAAATGGTGTGAATATACTTTGTATACAACCAGAGATATGAAAAATTGTGCATATATGTGTGTATGTGTAATATGAACTTTAATGCATTCTGCTGTCATATATAACAAATTAGAATAAAAAATGAAAAAAGGAAGTCATTGAGAATAAGAGAATAAATGGGTGATGAAATGGTTAAAAAAAAAGTCAAGACTAAGTCAAAATTAATAGAAATAGTACCTAAAGTATTTAGGTACTCTTAACCTATGTGAATACTGACTAAAATAGCAACTGTGTTAGTGGGCTCAGTATTTTAAATCTATTGCTGGATTGAAACCTGGCCATGGGTTCCAGTGAGACCACCTAAGTTGTCCTCAAGTTGTCTCCAAATGCAAGGTCAGCCATTGTGACTCTATATAGAAATCCCCTGCGTGATTTCTCCCACACCTGTGCCAGCACTACTTCCCTGAGGTTTGGTTAGTAATAGATAAATTTCTATTTGGGATAAGATTTTTAAATCATTTTTAGTATTGATTTTTTTAATTCACAATTTTTTTTTGTGAATGATTTTTTTCCCCTTAGAATTCTTTAGACCCCTGAGTAACTAACATCTTTGAACCGATCCTTCCCACCAATATTATTTTAGCAAAGGCCCCACAAAATGAGAGAGCCATTTAATTCCAGTTACAAGCTGACCCATGATGGTTTTACCACCTCCTTTCTCACTTACAACATATTTTCTTAATTGAACCGAAGTTTATATTTGACCTTTTAAAATGTTATTTTACTTAGCAAGGCTGACTGGAATAGATTAAATTGTATCTCTCCAAAATTTATATGTTCAAGCCTTTACCCAAAGCATGGTGTCATTTAAAATGGGGCCTCGGGGAGGTCATTAGATTTTGGTGAGGTCAAGAAGGTAGAACTCTCATGAGCAGATCAATGCCCTTGCAAGTAGAGAAAGAAAGACCCTCTATGTACACCCACCGAGGAAGACTATGTGAGTACACAGAAAGAGGGTGGTGGTCTGCAAATCGGGAAGACAGCCTTCCCCAGAGCTCAACTATGCTGGTGCCCTGATTCCTGATATCCAGCCTCCAGAACAGAGAGAACTAGACCACTATTGTTTAAGCCAAAAAGTCTATGGGATTTTGTTACAGAAGCCAAAGCAGACTGACACTGACTTACATAGCATTTATTATTAAAACTCCCAAATACTCAGTCATATTTGAACATAGCTTCCCTTCTTACGCATGCACTGAGTTTTTAAAACCCAAATGCGAAGATTTCTATTCATCCTTATTACATTTCATCTATTTATTGAATCTTTTTATTCATGTAAATCTTAAATCAGTTTGTTGTAACACTTCCCCATCATTCCTAAGGTGAATTCTGTAAATTAGAGAGCTAGAGAAGGGGGCCCAATTTCCTGAGTAATCAATCCTCAGACATGCTCTCTCAGTTTGGACATGAAAACTCACCTACTCACTTAAACATGGAGGATGAAAAGCAGATTGGAGAAGACAGACAGTTGAAACAGAGCCAAGGACAAGAAGTCATCTCTATAGCTCCAAGTTACTGATTCTGCATATACATCACCCACTGAAATTCTGTCAAAAAGTGTCCAAGATGTTTCTATCCTGGAAATCTGACTCGTGGACTTGACTATGCATTCTCTTCTATAGTGAAGGAGAGTACAAAAAAACAACTCCAAGTGGGTCAGAGACTTGGATTTAAGACAAGAAACTTTGCAACTATTAAAAGAAAATGTAGGGAAAAACCCCTAACATTGAGAGAATAAATGGGTGATGAAATGGTTAATGGCCTCCTGAATAGCATTCCATAACCAGGTAATAAAACCAAAAATTGATAAATGGGATTGCATCAAATTAGAAATCTTCTGCACATCAAAGGAAACCATTAACAGAGTGAAGAGGTAGCCTACAGAATGGGAGAGACTCCTTTGTCAGCTATTCTTCTGACAGGGGATTCATACCCAGAGTAGATAAAGAACTCAAAAAACTCAACCCACCAAACCCAATAACCCATTCAATAAATGGGCAAATGAACTATAAACAGACACTTCTCAAAAGAACAAATACAACAAATCCAATTGACCAACAATGATATAAAAATATATTTACCATCTTTGGCCATCAGGGACCTGCAAATCAAAACTACATTGAGATTCCATTTTGCTCCAGACAGAATGGCAATAATTAAAAAAAAAAAAAGCTGTAGAAGATACAGAAGTGGAAAGAGGGACATTTATATATTTTTGGGGAAAAGTAAATTAGTACAACTACTATGGAAATCAGTATGGAAGGTCCTCCAAAAACCAAATATTGGACTACCATATATATGATCCATCTATACCACTCCATGGTATTTACCCAAAAGAAATAAAGTGAGCATACTTTAGAAATATGTGCATACCTATGTTTATTGAAGCACAATTCACAATAGCCAAGTTATGGAATCATCCTTGGTGTCTGTCAACAGATGAATGCATAAAACACACACACACACACACACACACACACATACATACATACACATACACACATGAAGTTTTATTTAGCCATCAAAAAAGAATGAAATTATGCCATTTGTAAGAAAATGGATGGATCTGGGAAGTAACATGTTAAGCAAAATAAGCCAGACTCAGAAAGACAAATGTTACCTGTTTTCTCTCATATGTGAAAGCTAAAAGAGAAAGAAAAAAAATAGGGATGTCATAAAAGGGAGACCCTTGGGGTAGAGGAAAAAGACAATTGGCAGAGAGGACAGGGAGAGTAAAGGGAGATAACCGGGGGTGAAAGTGACCAAATGATGCTACATATGTGACTCACATGTCCAGTGACTCACCACTCTATGTAATTAATATGCACCAATTAAAAAAATGAAATCCAGGATGAAGAAAAGGTAAAGGAAAAGGGCATATGTAGTTTACCCAGACTTTCCTCCCAGCCTAGCAGTGTGACCTTATATAGTAAGTTCAATGACATCTCTGAATATGGATTATTGCAGTGATTTTCCTTCCACCACCCATATGCTACATTTCAGGTGAATTCTGTAAATTAGAGAGCTAGATAAGGCAGTATGTACTGGGAGTGTGGCAACCATTCCTCCTCACTTTAAGGATGCTTCAATTACCCAAAGGCCACGCTAGGAGTCACAGGAACTGAGGCAGGATTCTGCACAGGAGCAAAGAGTGATAAGGTAGAAGATGCCAGCAAGTCCCTTGGTGTCCTACAACCTGCTTTTCCCAAAGTGGAGCTGGGCACAGATATACAGAAGAGCCTGCTCCCTACAGGGTTTTCACATCTAAATAATCTCTGAGAGGAGGGAGCAATTGATTGGTAGGGCATAGCCCCGCCTGCTCTCTAAGGCGAGCCTCCTAAGTCAATTCCCTTTGGTGCCAACACATCGCAGTGGGTCCCCCTGAATTTCTGGGGGGGGGATGTAAAAGAGACATGAACACATCCCAGCCCCTTTCTGCTGACTCTGGGATTGCACAGCAAGCTGCAGCCATTATTTTTATTGCTGATGCCACTTCCTATCGAAACAATTTGGTGCTAATAAGCCCCTATAATAGTAAGCAATGGTTTGGCTGAATAATTGTCACTAAATACCATTCAAGCCTTTGTTGCTTCTTGGGCATATTGCTAATTATTCCGCATCTGAAATAACACCCAGAGGCCCAGTGAATGCTAGTAAATAGGGTTTCTTCATGCTCCTGGAGCCCGAGGCGGGTGCGATTAGGAACGCCAAGGCTCTCATCCAGTAAACAATGGCCGCCTCGCAGTCTCAACTCCTACGAAATCACAGCCTTTTGTAAATTGTATCCGAGCTCAGACAAACCAAGGCATCCGTCTCATGCCAGAATTGGCAGAGGAGATAGGTGTGGGTGAGGGTCTCCTCAGGGCTGCCCAGGAGGGCTTCTGGGGTGAACAGAGAGATGGTGTTATAGAGAAGAAGATTCAGGGTCTGAGCAGTTTGCTGCAAAACTCCAGTCTATGCTCTAGTCAGGAGAATCAGAGGCTGCTGATAGAAGGGTGGGACGTGGGGGTGGGGTGCAGGTGGGGACTTGAGAATACCCATATCAAACCCCAGTTTATAGAGCCATGTGCATAGACTTCATCTTTAACCTAATCAAAGCAGCAAGTAATTTTTGTCTCCCATCTCCTGGTATGGACTCTCAGCCTCCTGGTATGTACTGGGAGTGTGGTAACCATTCCTCCTCATGTTAAGGATGCTTCAGTCACCCAGAGGCCATGTTGGGAGTCACAGGAACTAAGTCAGGATTCTGCACAGGAGCAAAAGTTTATGAAATTAACATGTTACTTCACGCCTCGACCAGGTTGGAAAAGAGCCATAAGAAAGGCTAACAGTGGTTCCATCAGAGGAGGGAAACTAGGGGAACTTGGAGGCAGGGATGAGAGGGAGCCATGCTATTCATTGTACAACTTTTTGCATCATTTAAACTATAAAACAATATATGCATGTTAAAAATGTTTTAAAATGTTATAATATTTTTATAACATAAAATATTATGGTTTAGTTCCATGATGAAATGGTCATGGGCAAATGGAAGCACCCACAGGATTCTGAGGCTTGTCATTTTTCTTACTTCATCCATCTATCCATCCATCCATCAATCCATCCATCCATTATGCAGGCAAAATTCTAGGCCCCAAAGAATAATTATAAATCATTCCAATTAAACAGGCTACTAATTCTCAAAGAATCAAAAAGTCAATAAAGATAGACAAGTTCATAAATAATTATAGTACAATTTGATATATCCATCTATTTGGGGAAGCTCAGGGGAGGGAAGGTATTGAAGAAGGCTTTCTGGAAGAGGAGAAGATTTCAGAGGAGGCCAGAATAGGCTATTGAATGACTGTGTAACTTAGAATGTTGCTCCTTTGAGCATTTAAAAGTCTTCTGCAATTAGAAGAGACACTTCTCACTTTCAAAATGTAAGCGGAATGGGGAAAACAGGCAGACTTAGGAAAATGGCCCATCATACATATTTCTCATTTGTTATTTTAGTCTGCTTTTTTTTTTTCCTTTTTTGCTGCTGTGTCTAAAGAACCCAACCAGAACTCCTGTAGAGGAGGAAAGGTTTATTTTGGGGCTCACTGTTCCAGAGGTCTCAATCTATACACAGCAGGCTCCATTCCTTGGGGCTCGTAGTGAGGCAGGACAGCCTGGCGGAAGAGTGTGGCAGAGGAAGCAGCTCACATGGTGATCAGAAAATAGAGAGAGACTCCACTGGCCAAATATAAATATATACCCCCACGGCCATACCCCAATTCTCACCTCCTCCAGCCACAAGTTACCACTCCAATTACCACTCAGTTAATCTCTATCAAGGGATTAACCCACTGATTCGGTGAAGACTCTTACAACTCAATCCTTTCTCCTCTGAACCTTCTTGCATTGTCTTACTCGGGAGTTTTTGGAGGACACCACACCTCAACCATAACATTTGCTATTAAGAAAAGGGATGTTTTCTGAAAGTCTAAAACCAGGCCTATGGTTTGACAATGGTGCTATGAAAAGAAAAGATTGCTTAGATAAAGTGAGAAATACTAGAATCAGAGGTCAGTAGCATGAAGAGTCATTAGGAGATGGTCATGTCAGTTGCTTCTTCATCTGCAAACATGCAGGAGGGAGAGAGGGAAATACTGTAGTGTTCAGGACAACCATCAGATGAAGGATAGTCCTGCATACCAGGCCATTTAAAAGGGAATCACCACTCATCATCTCTGATCCACTTGTTGGACCCATCACAAGAACCAAAGATAAAATGGGAAGAGATCTCCTAAAGAGGAGCAAGAGAGACACCTTCTTACTAAGTTGCTTTGTTCTTCTAAAACAAGGTTCAGTCGCACAAAACTTAAACTCATAACCACTTATCCTACTTGGGGCAGATGGATGACCTGTGTGTTTTGACTGAATTAGGACCTGAGATCTGACTTTAGATTGGATCCATTTTACTCAGGAAGCAAAAAGATGGAATGGATGGAGCCTCAACCCTAAATTCTTTTCTTTGAGGTTCAAAGTCAATGAAAACTGTCAGCTTATCTAAGATAGAAATGACTATCAGACCCTGCCTGGGTATTTCAAAAAGCAGCCACATACATCGAAAGGTTCACACTGGCATAGGACCATGCATGGCAAAGGGTTGGCTGATCACCGAGACCATAAAGGAGAGCTAATTCTGAGACTCTGAGTAGTTGAGTGCTTAAGTATGGGTGACCTCATCATAGAACATTTTCTGACTAGTGACCTTGACAATATGGACAAACTCCCAAGAAATTCATGCACATAAGAGGCACTCAACATTTGTTTGCTGAATAAAAGAAGGGAAAGATCAGATCATGATGAGTTTGTGACCCTCAGTGGTCTCAGATACTCTTTTGTCCTTAATTGTCATTTATATAATGATGGTTTTTAAACCTCTGACTCCAGCCCAAATTTCTTTCCTGGACTACAGGCTCATATGTAGCCAAACCCTAGGAGCAAAGCATTACAGCCAGTTTTGGTGATGATACAGGAGTCCTCACATGTAGGAATTATAAAAATGTATAATTTTGGAGGTTAATTAGGCCATATTCTCAATCTAAAATTATGCATGTACCTGCAACTAACATTCCACTTCTAAGAATTTATTTTATAAAATATTCCATTTATATAATGTTTCGAAAATAGATAAATTTAGAGAAGCACAGAAGAGACTGGTGGTCACTAGGGAATGGGGGAGTTGTCATTCAGTGGATATAAAGTTTCAGTTATACAATAAGTTCTAGATATACAGTAAATCTCGGAGATCTGTTGCACAACGTAATGCCTATAATTGATGATATGGTATTGCACACTTCAAAATTTGATAAGAAGAAGGTAAAACTCATGTTAAGTATTCCTGTCACACAAAAATATGAAGGGATACAAGAAAACTTTAGAAATGATGAATATGTTTATAATTAGGATTGTGGTGATGGTTTCATAGGTGTATGCCTATGTTCAAAGGCATCCAACTGGTTTCATTATTTATTTTAATACAAGTATACCACAATAAAACCGTTTTTTAAAAGCACTGAAAAAAATAGGCATAAAGTGTGCTAAGACATATCTGTGAGATTATTTTCATGGGATTTTTCTACAAAAGCAAAAATAGGAAACAACTTAAGTACCAATCATAGACAGATAGTTTCATAAATTGTAGTACATGTGTGGCTGTTGTCTACTTCTGTGCTCACTGTTTGAGTATACTTACAAACACCTGTCACTCTAACATTAAGAGCTAATATTTTTGTTTTCTCTATTATAACAGTTTTGTTTTCTATAAAGGGCCAGATATTTTAGGCTTTGTGAACAATCCCTCTTGCAACTTCTCAGTCCTGTCCTTCTCATGGAAAAGCAACCATTGACAAAATGAAATGGGCAGTTGTGTTTCAATAAAACTTGATTCGCAAAACTAGGGTTACTGGATTTAACCTCTAGGTGGAAGTTTTCTGAACCCTGATCCAAGGGCTTTATTTTAGCCCACATGTAAGATGGGCTGAAAGTACCAAAGACAAAGATCAGCCAGTGATAGAGAGATGTGGGGAAATAAATTCTATATGCTCCTCGGCCCTTGCAGGGGAACAGCTTTGAGATTCTTATTACTGTTGAGTATACTATTGTTATTATTACTAATGAGTATACTATTACTATTGATTCTTTTTACTATTGACTTACTCACAATAGTAACTTGCTCATTAATAGAAACGCCATAGGTTTTGTCCTTGTCTCCTTCCTCTGTCCCCAAGCAGATTTTCTGGGATCATCTCCCTAATAAGCCACTTAAATTTCAAGTGTTGTCTCAAGACCGGGGGTGAACCAGCCCATGACAAGTGGTAAAGAAGAAGACCCTCAGGTGGGCTTCTGAAACTGGATCACTCCCCACCCAAATAACAAGGAGGGCTCCATTTCCATGTCTGATGTAAAGGAGAGATGTTATCAGCCTGTAGAATCATGTTGACTAGGATTCTCCCTATGGTTAGAAAGGGATGTGCAGGCTTATGTAACAGAACTAGTGGTTATAAGACACAGGCACAGTAGCTGCTTTTTATGGGGGGGAATTTGGGACCAGGGATTGAACTCAGGTGCACTTGACCACTGAGCCACACCCCAGTCCTATTTTATATTTTATTTAGAGACAGGGTCTCACTGAGTTGCTTAGCCCCTTGCTGTTGCTGAGGCTGCCTTTGAACTCACAATTCTCCTGCCTCAGCATCCTGAGCCACTGGGATTACAGGCATGTGCCACCATACCTGGCACAGTAGCTGCTTTAAGGATTATGAAATTGGATGTTGTTCACCACCCTAGAAGCACTAAAGGAAGAAAATAAAAGACTCGGGTTGATCGATTATCAACTCAGGGCATGTTGAGAATGTCAGTGTATCCATGGTAGCATTTACAGAGTCTTCCATCTCCTACTGGACAACTGTGCTAAAGATGAGGCTCAAGACTTCATTGTGAGTGGCAGAATATGCACAACCCAGTAGGTTTTCTATGCTGGTTACTGAGAACTTTGAACAAGCAGATTCCTCTGAACTCTGTGAGCAAACAGAGGTGGCCGTCTCCCCCCTTACTAGAAAAGATCAGACTTATTTCTCAGACATCATGCAAAGGGGACTCCTAGGGAGCATGCCTTAAAAGAGTAAGTTTGTCCTCAAGGTCTGTCTCTGCTTTCTCTCATTGTTTCAAAGCCAATAATAAGGATCAAAATTCAGCATGGCTCAAGCTGAGAAGTGTTATCTGTGCTTTGAGAAGAAAGTGATTATTTTTCAAAAGAACTGCAGGGTAAGATTAACATGTACTGGAAAGACTTATGATAATGTAACTGGTCTCTAGAGGTCGATGGACTAACGAAGTGAAATATAAGGCAGAGTAGTGGAAAGTTTATCAATATAGACCTATTCTCCAATGACCATAGACTTAACATCCTGGCAAGGATGCTAAGAGCTGGGACACATATTCTGCTAGAATACCTTCTCCTTGAATCCCAGAAACAATGCTGTTTTGCAGGTAACAAAGCAGAGATGGAATTGCTTTGGCAGAGTTTTGAAGAAGGTATCAATAGGTTCTGAGGTACACATGTTAGAGTGAATTTTTACATAAGACCAGACAATTCACCAGCTGACCATCTTGGCTGGAAAAACTCAAAGAAGAGTACTGTCGCTAAAAAAAAATATGGAATGTGCTCGTGAAGGAGAACTTGACCTTGATGAAAAGCTCAGTGGTATCTTCTCCTAGAGTACAGGGTTGATAGTTAGAGATGCTTCCATGAAAGTAGGATCCCTAATGCTAATAAAAATGATAGAATTCCAGAACAGAAGAAACAGGCAGTAACTCTTAACCACCAGAGGCAAAGTGGATTTAATAATCATAATAGACAGCAATACTGGAAAAGCAAATAGAAGCCTAGAACTACAGGGCTCTGTGACAAAGAGAGTACTAGACCTTGGTATTTCTAGGGGAAGCTAGTTGGGAAACCAACAAGGGCATTGCTTGTCTTATATCACCAAAGTAGACCAAGAGCATATGATCAGGGTTCTGGAGGTAGCTGCTCAATAGAAGGTTATAATCTCTTACCTTGTTTCCAAAGCTGAGCCAGTTCTCAGATCCAGAGTCCTGTGACCGGGGGAGATGCTAGATACTCTTGCAGAAGTAGAGGCTTCTACAAAGCCTCTGCAAGAATATGCAGAACCAATTTTCCAATTCTTCTCCAAAGGATTATACGTTGAAAAAGTAAAATGAAGTGTATATCATACCATGTGCTATAGGTATGGATACAGCCCAGATATTTCCAGGGCTGTTGGATCCAGCATTTGAGCTGACACTAACACTAGAGAAATGCCCTTATTAGAGTGGGTATGTGAAAGCCAGGTGAAAAATGGAGTCTTGGCCCAAGTCCATCTCATAAATGTTCATTGGGTCTGCCAACCCACACTGTGATAATTTTTATGGTTACGAAGCGCTTAATTTGGTCAGATATACTTAGCAGCTGGAAGACCCTCTCACGTTGGTTCCTGCTCAGCAGAATGACAGCCATTATAGTATAAAAGGCCAAGTGAAAACCCCTGAAAATACTCAATACCCTAGCCAAGAGAATAATTTAGAAGCAATAACTCATCCCAGCTGAAATGGCAGGAACCAGAGCCACTCTCAAAACATAAAGATTGAAGAGGTTTTGGTCCCCCATATATCTCATTTAACTCACCAATATGGCATTTGTTGCAACCAAGTGGATTGTGAATCACTGTCAGTCTAAGTAAATGATAGACTCAACTGCAGCAGCTTTGCTAGTGTCTTCAACGGAACAGAGTAACACAGGTGTAAGTTCTTGGGATGCAGCTACTGATCTGGCAAATGCATTTTTCTCAATACTCAACAAAAAGAAGAAGAAAAGGCAATTTTCAGTCACATGGGGTAGATGGCAATCTTCATTTACAGTTTCATCCCAGGCCTATGTTAAGTCTCATTTTCTCTGTCACTATCTTATCCAAAGCAATGTCAATTGTCTTGAAATTCTGCAGAACATGATAGTGGTCCACTATACTGATGATAATAGTAACCAAGAGATCTTGGCAAGTAATAGTGTTAGTATTTTGGATACTCTACACACAAAAACACACACACACAGTCAGTGGGTAAAAGAAAAACCTGACAAGTTCATGATCTCCTCACATTGGTAACCAATACAGGAATCCAGTGGCCTCAAAAACTGTGCTTTTCAGTGTAGGTGGGGTCTGTGGACTGGAGACATCAGCATCCCTTTGGAACTCATTAGCAATGCAAATTTTCAGTTTTTACTGGAGACCAACTGAATCAAAATCTGGGGGAGAAACCTAGGAAACTGAGTTGAACAGCTAGCTCCTCAAATGATTCCTTTGCCTGCAAAAGTTTGTGAAGCACTATGTTAGGACCACACTGAGATAGTTATCTCCAGAGGAAAAATGCACTACGCCTATCACTTCCCACCACCAAGCAGCAAGTGCCCATGGTAGGTAAGGTGCCATGTAGAATCCCTGGCTAGTTTCAACAGGAGAGTGCAGTTCTCTCTAGTTCTGGAGTAAGGCCATTGGATCTACAGCCACAGAACTATTCATGGGCATAACAAAACAAATCCAAATCATCTCTGATCTGCCTTGGGGCCAAGGAGAGACTGAGTAACTCCTGACACCTGAGACCTGATAATCAAGTGATATCAACTGACTATAAAATTACAGCTCCTCACCATAACCTAGGGCCCATCCAAACTACAAGTCATAAGCCCAGGTGTTAAATTAGTTTTCTACTCTGGGCATAACAAATTACCATAAGTTTCACCAGTTAAAATAACAAAAAAATAAACTTATTATCTTATAGTTGTACAAGTTAGAAGTGCAGGTGTCACTGGTTTAAAATGAAAGAGTTGAGCAGGACTCCATTCTTTCTGCCTTAATTCCCTCTTTCCACATCCTAACATCGCCACAGGTTCCAGGGATTGGAACACATATACCTTTGTGTGTCCATTATTCTGCCAATATAAGTGAATGTGATGGAAATGAAATATTTGAAATTGTCCCCAAGAAGGTCCAGGAGGCACAAGTTATATAAATGGGTGGCCCAGATTCCCAAGTCACCGGCTTTTTTGTGTTGATATATATGCCTTGTCCATTGAAGTTGCTGTCACAAGATACGAAGACTGGGTGGTCTCTAAAGAATGAACATTTATTTCTCACTGTTCTTCTGGGATCAAGGAACCAGCAAATCTGTTGTCTGGGGAGAGCCCACTCTCTGGTTCATAGATGTATCTTCTTGTGTCCTCCCATGACAAATGGGATGAGGGACCTCCCTGGGGTCTCTTTAACATGGGCGTTATTCTTACTAATGAAGGCTCTGCCTTTGGGATTTAATCATCTCTTCCAAACACCAGCACATGGGGGTCTAGGCTCCAACATATGAAGGGGGTCATAAACATATAGCAATGCATTTCCATCAGCTCATAAGGAGAGCTCTGTGGTGGAGTTCCCTATAACTCCACCTATCAGTGGAGGAAACATACCCAGGCCTGATTCATCAAGGGAGTGTCTCAACATGTTGGTGCGGGAAGAAAACAGAACATAGACACTCAAGAGCCCAAGAGATGGGTGGCTTTAAAACAGTGGGATAAGGGAAAGCCTCTAGAGCAGAGCTTAGAACAGTGCACCACACCATCACCTTTGTAGGGGAAGAGAAGTGACTGAGATAAGGACACCTATGAATCCCTTGGTGGTAGAGCAGGAGGGGGCAGAGGTCAAGACTGAAAGAACATAAACCTGAAGAAGGGAAGGGGCATATGAATAGACATTTGGGAACGGACACAAAATGAGTTCTTATGTCTCATATCAGTGACAACTCAAAAGGCACTGGGTGGGAGGACATGCAGAGTTCAGCTGTCCTTCATCCTCAGCCACTCAGTGCCTATAAATTAGCACATTAGACATACTGGAAGGAATTCTTGGACCTACCAGCATGAACTTCTGGTCAACAAAACTAACTTGCCTTTGCTGATAACAAGTACTCTAGCTTGATTGTAGCAGAGCCCAGAACGAAGCCTGGCATTTTCAGGAGACCAACTACTATTACGTGTCAAGTGGATTACACTGGACCCATTCTTCCATTTAAAGGGCATGAATTCAACCCTTGTTAGCATTGCTACATATTATGAGCATGGATTTGCCTTCCCAAGTACAGTGTCTCGGTCAGCATCATAATCTAAGAGCTCATGGAGGTTTTGACTTTCCAAACTGGGATTCTGAATTACAATTTCTAGGACCAGTGGACTCAATTTAAGGCAAATGAGCTTCGTTAGCTTTTTCATATATTTCTTCCTCTATAAGTTGCTGATAGAATAGAATATTGAGAGGAACTCTATTAAGAAGAAACTAAGTCACCAGCTCTGAACACCTAAACAGTGCCATCCTTCAAGACAGAATACACTTGATGCAGAGATCAAGAGATAGAAGTAACAGTGTATTTCTCAGCACCAGTTCTAGAACCTCAGCTGCAGAGATTGTTGTTCCTATCTCCACAATTTTGGCCCTTCTACTTTAGAGATGCTGCTTACTAGGGTGGTGGGGATCGTTATTCTAGGAGACACATTAAGTTTTCTACTGAACCAAAAGCTATGGCTGATATATAGCAATTTGGGCCTGCCTTAGCCAGCAGATTCTCAGGCAAAGAATGGATTTCTTATATCAGCAGGGGAGATAGAGGGAAACAAGAACTGTCTGGAACTCAGGGGATTCACTGGGACACCTCAGGATGATTGCATGCCTAGTAATGACCATGAATTGGGCCATTACAGCCATCAAGTCTTTGCAGAGGTCCAGAAGATCTGGATTGCCGCAGTCTGGCTGGGCACAATCAGGAGCCACTTGTCAAAAGAAAGTAACTTTATTTTTAGAACCACACACGCCAAACAAAACAGCTCCTCAGGAAAAACCCTCAGAGTCCCAACTGCCACCACCGGCTTCCCACAAGCCTCTCCCTCAAAACACAAGCCTCACTACCTCCCCCCATCCTCCTGCTCTTGAGGCCAATTGGCTGGGTCGCGTGGGCGGAGCCAAAAAAGTCCCCCAATGAGCAGCTCCGTGGTCTGAAAGGGCAGGGAAACAGCCCAATGAACATCACCGCAGAGGAGCCAATCAGCTAGATGTTGCTGGGGCTGCTGTGAGCCAATCATCAGCCGGCAGCTGGAAGTTTGCTGGGGCCCCTTTGGCTGTGGCTCTCAACACTGGATTTCTCTAAGGGACAGTGCCAAGACAGAATGAACGTGGAATCTGAGTGGTGCAAGGAGGAACTCTAGCAGAGGCTCCATGTCCCCTTGGTACTGTGTTTCAGCAGCATCCTACCTGGGACATTAGCCATTCTCCATGTGTGAGCTTTCTGTTAACTGTCTCAGGGAAGGCCAGAGTGTGGGGAGTACCTCCAAGAGCAAACTTCAGCTGATGATGAATGGGAGTTAGAGGACAAATATCCTTGCTCCCTTGTTCCTACATGGGATAATTCTGAGGCATGTTTCATGCTACCTCTCAGATATCCACAATGGACTGAGTCTTGGTTGCCCACCATGGTAATCTGCTCTGTATGCTCTTTGCATCACTTCTTCCTCTTCTAGTCTCACAACTCCTGGTACTTCCTGGGACCCCCCTCCCGGGCATGCCACCTGTACTCAAGCCCTTATCTCAGAATCAGATCTGGGAAAATGCAGACCTTAGGCTGACATCTATTATATGCTGCACTGAGGGAGCATTGATTCATAAAAGTGAGGTTCATCCAAGAATTATCTAATATTTAAAACATATACCTGTATTCATTCAATGATATTAGCAATACAGAATTGTCTTTCTCACAGCATATTATATAGTAGAGTAGATGAAGTGTTATCTGCCTGTAAGTACTAAATAACTGCTAAAAGGAAATACTGGCTTTGCTCAGATTAGAAGCTGCTGACCCATCTGTTTGCTCCTCTTGATCTCTCTGACACTGTTTCATGTCATAGTAAATAGCTCTGACCCACAGTAGTCAACCAAAGTGGTGCAACAAAGTATGTTACAAAGATGCTAGAAGAATTTTGTAGGATAGATTTCATGCAAATATCCAGGTGTGTCCAGGTACATAGAAAGAAACTGAGGAAAAATCAGAGTGGCATGTTTATCAGGAAATTAGAGGATGTTGGACATGCTTGGACATTTTGAGGGTCTTATAAACATGCTACTAGGCTACAAGAATCTACAGATAGAGCCATGTCTTGAGAGGACAAGAAGAAAAAGGAAAATACTATACAATGGACTGAATATTATAAACACATTTCACAAGAGCCTATGATCTTATAGTGATCCCAAGTACTGAGGACTAAATCCTGCTGGGTGTGTGGCATGCACCTGTAATCCCAACAACTGAGGAGGCTGAGGCAGGAGGATCGCAGGTTCAAAGCCAGTCACAGAAACTCAGCAAGGACCTAAACAACTTAGTGAGAGCCTGTCTCAAAATTTAAAAATTAAAAAAAATAAAAAGACTGGGAATGTAGCTCTGCATTCAAGCACCCCTGTTTTCAATCCTCGGTACCAAAATAAATAAATAAATAAAAGCTCCATCTCCGCCACAGTATCAGCTGCATTAACTGCAGCCTAGGCGTGTGCATGTGTGAGTTTGTGTATACAGAGTGCTCTGTGCCCATATCTGCTGACCCAGGATGAGTTACAACAGAAACTTTAATATCTGTATATGTGTATTAAAATCAAATTTTTGTTGAGAGCATACTTATTATTTCCATATATAAGGAATTAATGTACGGTGGGCATTTTAAGTTACCATTTTTGAGGTAGTTTAATTTTCTTTTCTTTTAAACAAGTATACACTCTGCTTATAATCAGAAACAAAGAGTACTTGCTCTTTTCTTTCTTCTTGAAGCTCCCTGAAAAACACACACACACACACACACAAAGAGAAGAAACAGAAAATTCTGTATTCTATATTCAGTGAAATTAAAATGGATTTGTAACTTCAAACTCCAATCAATGAAAGAAAACTGATGTGCATAGTAAAATGTCAGCCAGGATAAGGTGGATGCACCAGGACCGAAGACTCCCGCTGCTGAGGTTTTAGATGTGGCAGGCAGGGTATGGAATCCTCAAGAAGATAGCATCTAGGACTCTTAGATGAGAAAGGCCAATCAGAGGTACATGGGCAGCTGAGGGGGTTATCCTAAAATTTGACATAGTGGGGAAGGAGGGGTTTTGTGAAATTAAGTAGAACTACCACCTTTGTAAAAAAAGAAGTCATATTGGAGAGGTGGAGAGTGTATTCAAAGCTGCTGGAAATACCCAAAGGCTAAGTCATTTCCACCAAGAATGGCTGTGAAATATAGAATTTCCCTATGACAAGGGAGAATTTCTGAAGACCAATGCAGAAGGAGAAATCACTGTGTTTTAATGTGTTTAAAGACAGAAGAGCAAGTCTCCGGCTGTTTCCTCTTCCAGCTGAATCCCTCAACCCTTTGCTGTGTCTATCCAGGAAGGATGAAGTCCATCCCAACGAGAGCAATGATCCTAAGGAAAATAAATAAGCTGGTGTGAATGGAGACGGTGGGGAAGAAGGAGACCCCCTAACAGAGGGAGCAACTCAGAAATATTATAGAACAAAGCCAGTAAAACTTATGACCAGATTTCTGCATGAAATAAAAAAAAAATGAAGTTTCACATGAAATAAAAGCTCAAAGAAGAGATTCAAAGGCACAAGTCAGAATGATTGAAGGGATAAAATGTGTGCTGGCGAAGCTCAAGAAATAGATGGAAAAGAAACACCTGTACTATTTCAGAAATGAGGGTAACAACAGAAGCACTAAAAAAGAAAATTAGATAATGCAGAAATACAGTCAGGGAGATTGAAGATGATGTTGAGAAAACGTAGTAAAATCAATTTGAGAAGAATAAAATGTTTAAAAGAAAGAGGGAGAAAATGGCAAAGCAGATTTAAAAAGCTATTGAAAGACAAAACACAAAATCTGAAATCTAGCTGGGCGCACACCTTTAATCCCAGCTCTTTGGGAGCCTGAGGCAGGAGGATCACAAGTGTAAGGACAGTCTGGGTAACTTAGTGAAGACTTATGTCAAAAATAAAAAGTAGAAAGTTCTAGGTATGTGGTTCAGTAGCAGAGCATCCCTGGGGTCAGTCCTCAGATATCAACTTTGAAATCTGTGGATTCCTCCCATTGAAACAAAGAGAGATTAATGAAGAACTACCTACAGCAGAATATATTTTTTATTTTTCTTTTTTAATAAGTTTTTTTGTTAATTATCATCTTAATTGTATCAATTTATGGGTACAGCATGATAATTCAATACATGTATATAGTATATCATGATCAAATTCATCTCCTTAACAACTCCATCTCCTTAAATATTTAAAATTTTTTTTAATTGACAAGTAATAATTGTACATATTTATGAGGTGTAGCTTGATATTTCAATTTATGTATATAGAATGTACTGAGCAATTCAGGGTGATTAATGTTTCCATCTCCTTATAAAGTGAGAGGCATTCAATAAAAAAGTGGTGGTTTAAAAATGTATCCAGAGACCTCCTACTAGTCATCCCCCAATAAATGATAAGCTCCCCAAAACTTAGAGGCTTAAAAAAACAAACATTATTGAACAGTTTCTGTGGGAGGGGTTTTCAAGTGCAGCTAAGCTGGGCCCTCTGGCTCAAGGGCAGCAATCCTAAAGTCCCCAGGTGCTGCAGACATACCAAGCCTACTCCAGGGAGGATTACTTCCATACTCATTTATGTGGCTGTTAGATTCAATTCCTCCAGAGTTGATTGACCGAGAGCTTTGGTTCTTTTCTAGCTGTTGGTTGGAGACTGTGCTCAGATTCTTGCCATGTGCCATTTCTATAAAGCAGCTCACCATACAACAGCTGGCTGCTCTCTGAGCTAGGATGTCCAATTGCTTAAATTTCAGATAAAGAGCAAATAATTTTTTAGTATAAGTCCCAAATATTGCATAAAGACATACTGACTCTACAAGATTATTCACTGCTTATCTGAGATTTAAATTTACCTAGCCTCTTATGCTAGCATTTGCTAAATCTGGCAAGCCCACTCAGAAGGAGCCACTTACAGAGTAAGAGAGGATGATCGAGACAGAAGTCAGTCTTTCAGTAATGATACTAGAAGAGATATCCCATCACTTTAGCTATATATTATTTGACAAAAGCAAATCACTAGGTACAGCACTCACCCAAGGAATTTCTCAAGTGCATGAATACTAAGAGGAAGTCATCTCTGTGGAGCATCTCAGGGTGCCTAATTCACTTCCACATCCACACCCATACCAGAAAATTATATGTAAGGATAAAAGCTAAACCAGGCTGGTAGAAACTAATTGACAGAAACATTCCAATTAAAAGACTGTGAAAAGGTATCTACAAAGTCCTCAAGGAACTGAAATTCATATACAAAAGTCACATACATATCTGCACATCTTCAACTTCTCACCATGTAAAAGATCCTAGAACATCTCCTAAAATAAACAAACAATAAAGCTGAAAGACAAAGTCCAACTCACTATGAAAAAAATGCAGTGTCCAAGCAAAAGGATTCGTTTTGTGTGTCAACATATGGTGTGAAACTAAAGCTAAACCCCTGTAGAAAATATAAGCATATTTACCTTAAAAGTGTGTCATAATATAATTAACCCAACTTTTGAACTGGGATGAAAAAAGAAAACAGTAGATTTCATATGTGGACTGATCTTTGTCTTTCATAGCAGGCGAAGATGAATGTCATCCAGTTCCTGTGTGGGGGGAGGGGAGAGAGCATGGGGGAATGAGATGGACATCATTACCCTAGGTACATGTATTGCCTGCACATATGGTGTGATGCTATGTCTTATACAATTAGAGAAATGAAAAGTTGTGCTGCTGAAAGGAGAGTGACCACAATACTTGGAGCAACCAAGAGATCTTTATTGCAGCAGTGCAAAAGAGAGAGAGAGAGAGAGAGAGAGAGAGAGAGAGAGAGAAGAAAGAGAGAGTGAAAGCAAGAGAGGGAGACAGAGCAAGAGAAAGAGAGAGGGGCACGGCAGGAGGGAGTTTTTATAGCTCAAATCTAATGGGGTCTCTGGGTCTGCAAGCTGCCTTGTTGGCGTATAGTGATTGGATCATACAGTAGTGTCATCTTCTACCTTCAGGCAGATGGGGCAGGGGTCAGATGTGGTTTCCGTTGCACCAGACAGGTGGGGGTCAAGTGTTCAGCCTTGAGTGGGGTTGAGTGTTCAGACTTGATGCAAACAGGTGATAGAGGACCAGACAGAGCGGGGTTTGAGTGCATGGGTTATCCTGCAGCTAATATTTGTCCAGCCTGCCCTGCAGACAACTTAGTTCAGTCTGCCCTGCACCTAACAGCACCCACCTGTAACCCCAGCAACTTGGGAGGCCAAGGCAGGAGGATTGCAATTTAAGGTTAGCCTCAGCAAGTTAGCAAGACACTGTCTCAAATTAAAAAAAAAAAAAAGTACTGGGGATGTAAATTGGTGTTAAAGAAGCCCCAGGTTCAATCCCTAGTACAAAATAATAAATAAACAGTATAATGATTTAACTCCTCAATAAACCTAAATCATAAAATCCAATTTTTAAAAATCTTTTATTCAGTTTAAAATTAGCAGACTATACCAAAAAAGCAAAACCTGAGAGAGGTATCTAAAACAAAATGCTCTCCAGAATTGAAAGAAAGAGGTGGTCTCAACCACATAACAAATAAACGCAAAAATGACATGAAAAAATCATTCCACTGGACAAGGGAGAGTTCTTTAAACTAATAAAGGATACAGTTTCTGACATAATGAAAATCCCTCCTGGATTATCACACATTATACAAGAAAATATTGGCATTGGGATGATAAAATTCCCACCTGAGGAGAAATGGAAACTCTTTCTTGATTGGAGATTTTAATGCATCTTTCTCAGAACTTGATAGATGAAGTCGAATAAAGCCATGATCACAATAAACAAGTCTCACATAATATGTAAGAATATATCAGAGTGAAAGGGGGGAAATAGTGTTTTCAATTGCTGCAAACATGCAACATTTCAGAGTGAAAATACCAGCATGTTTCATGAATACAAAGCAATAAAAACATAAATAATGAAATAAAACACTAAAATAGGAAAAAAAAGGTGTATTATCTGGAGATTTTAAGATTTTCTTTTAAACAACAGTGTTAGCTTTACATTGCTGTCACCAAAATACCTGACATGAACAACATAAAGGAGGAAAGGTTCATTTTGGCTTGCAGGGTCAGGGGTTCCAGTCCATGGTCAGCTGACTTCAACACAACAACATCAGGGTGAAAGGGAATGGTGGGAAAGACAACTACACTCATGGCAGCCAGAAACAGAGAGAGGGACAGAACAAGACTCTGGGCATAGGGAATAGGTTTCTAGACACATCCCATGACCTGCTTTCTTCAATCAGGCCCCACCTCCTAGAGTTGCTACCACCTCCCAGTGGTTCATTCAGCTATCAGTGGATCAATCCACTAATGAGGCCAGAGCCCTCATGATCCACTACAAAGCTTCTGTGCTCTCTCGACATGTGTAGCAAGGTGGCTTTTTAAATGGTCTCCCTGAATCTTTCATCCTAGTATTCACATCCTGTGTTCTCTCCTGCCATAGAATGTGGGCAGAGCCTACTGACTCCCTTCTAACAAATAGAACAAGTCAAGATTGATGGATGTCATTTTGATTCATTTTGGTATGAAGGATTGAACCCAAGAGATTTAACCACTGAACTATGTCCACAGCCATTTATTTATTTATTTATTTACTTACTTATTTACTTATTTATTTATTTTGAGACAGGACCTTGCTAAATTACTTAGAACCTCACTAAAATTAAATCACTAAGGCTGGTCTCAAACTTGTGATCCTTCTGGTACAGCCTCCCAAGTTGCTGGAATGACAGGCATGCACCACAGCATCCAGCAATGGATGCCATTTTTGACACTAAATCTCTCAAAAGACTATTTTTCTCCCTTCTCCACAGCCCCCTCTTCCTTTGAGGAAGGCCAGCTGCCATATTGTTAGCAACCTAGTGGCAACAAAATGATGTCTTGTGCCAATGGCCCGGTAAGAACCCAAGACCTGCCAAAAGCCATTGATTTGGGACATGGATTCTTCAGAATCAAGTCTTCAGATGACTGAGCTCTGGACAATGCCTTGATCACAGTTTGGCAAGAGAACCCAGGTCAGAGGGACCCAGATTTTTGACCCACGGGGGGAAAAAAGAGATTAGTAAGTGTTCATTGTTTTAAGACATTAGGTTTTGGAGTGATTTATTATGAACAATAGATAACCATGATTTTCTTTCTCCATCTTGAGTCACCCTCCTCTTACATAGTTGAACTCTGAAACACCTCTCAGTCCATCCCATTGCCCACAGATCCTTTGTCCCTCCTGCCCAGAATGTCCTTCCCCTCATAGACTTACTCAAATACATTCATCAGAGTTTTCAGTTCAGTGATACCTTCCCTAAGCTCCC
Organism: Marmota marmota marmota; assembly: GCF_001458135.2. Classification (NCBI taxonomy): domain Eukaryota; kingdom Metazoa; phylum Chordata; class Mammalia; order Rodentia; family Sciuridae; genus Marmota; species Marmota marmota. The sequence continues at coordinate 3,884,320 of NW_025999896.1, read as the reverse complement.
TAACAGTTAAGGCTCCAAGTTTCTCTCCTTCTTAGCATGAACTTGGAGAATTTGACTCCAGAAGCAAAAACATTTAGCCACTACTGAACAGGCGAGTAACTCCTTAAGGGGCATAAGTTTTCTCTTGGGGGAGATGCAAAAGTTCTGAAATCACTTAGTGGTGATGGCTGCACAATATTGTGAAGGTACTAAAAATGGCTGAACTGTATGCTTCCAAATGGTTAAACTGGAGAGCTTTATATTTTGTGTAGTTTACCTCAATTTAAAAAATATGAGACAATAGCATATACTTTATAAAGTTTTATGAAAATGAAATAAGTTAATATCCACAAAAGGCCTGGGATGATGGCACACACCTATAATCCCAGCTGCTCAGAAGGCTGAGACGGGAGGATCACAAGTTCAATGCCAGCCTCAGCAACTTAATGAGACCCTGTCTCAAAATTTTAAAAAAAGTGTGTGGGGGGGGGCGCGGATTGGAATATAGCTCAGTGGTAAGGCACTTGCCTGGCATGTGTGAGGCCCTGGGTTCAATCCCCAGGATTGGAAAAAAATCCATAAGAGTACTAAGAGATCTACATGCACATTTCAAGTGCTAAATAATATTATCTTGCAGCCAGCAGCAGTAATGAGAGCAGGAAGATGAAACTGGAAGGGGGACTTGAAGGGGCACAAAACCAGAAGGTGAGACACCAACCTCCCCAGGAATGTTTCTGCACATATATTTTATCCTCAGGAGTTTGCCTATGTGGTTAAAGTTCAGATTGCTTTGATTCTTTTTGAAGCACCTTTTCTTTCAAAGCTATTGCTTGCTTTGTTGAGTAACTTATCACAAAGAGAATTTCTCACCCAGACCTTCACTCTGGCTGGCTTGAGAAGATATTGCACCTGCAAGAACATCAGTCTCCACGTTGTTATTCCAGGTTTCTTTTGTCTCTACAGTTAGGACACTTGAGAATCTTGGTAGCTTGGTTTTTCTGACTACATACCGTACTTGATGGCACAGATCTTGTTTGTGTGATAAGATCTTCAGTATCAATCAGGGTCTCCGCCAGCAAGCAGAGAATTGATGAGTTATGGGAGAGTAATCTGACCACGCACAACTGTTGGGGGAGTTGGAAAGTAAAGGTCCAGAGGGAAGGGAGAGGACCAAAGAAGGGATTCTAGTTCATTTAATTCCATAAGCCAAACATGCCCATCCCCCAAAGTAGGGCTGTGAAATAAAGAGTCCTGTGGGGTCCTGTAGGAAGGTAACTTCCTATAGTTCTATAGGTAGCTTCTGTCAGTATCATATGGATCTACCTCCAAAATCTGCTGATAAGCTCAAGGTGCAGAAGTGGTCCATAGGCGCAGAAGTGTTGGGGGGGACTGCTGGATGCAGAGAGAGCAGAGTAAGAACAAGCTACAGCCTCAATGATCTTCACAAAGGCCACTGTAAACTCTAACCTAGAACCAGACAAGGAAGGGGTCTATGTGAAATGTAGCTCCAGCTTCTCCAAGTGGGCACTGTACAAACCATGACACATTCCTAATCTCCATAATGGATGTGGGATCTCGATTACCATAGAAAAGTCAGTGTCGAGATGTGGTTTCCAAGAACTATGTGGAATTTCATACACTCACTGTGTGATGCTTTTGATTGGGGAGTCCTTCTGTTAGGTATATTAGTTAGCCACAAACAGGTGGGTAGAGGAAAAGAACAATGAAGATTAGTCATTAAATCTAAGCACCAGAGTTCCAGAGGCACAGCCCCCATGCCCAACCCATGCTAGTGGCCGGGAATTCTGGGGGAGAGCCGCCCCATGCCTGCGTGGACAGCCACCCTGTGTTGGGTCTTCTTATTCACCAAAGCATGGCTCCACAGCCCTACATATAGGCTTTGAGGCTGCCACCACCATGAAAATATCACCGCTTCTATCAAGAGACAACAATAAGGACCCTGGTAAGATATCACCAAGGACCCTGTGGCCTGGCTGCACCAGAGGTTTCTCTACTAGGGGTGCTAACAGTTATCCTGTTGCTGAGGAAACAGGGAGTCTTATATGGGGTTGCCTATCTCTTGTTTCTCCTACTAACAGCCAATTTCTTATGATCACCCCCTCACTGGTCATATAATCTAATACCTCCATATTCTCACATCCTACCCTTAAACATCTCAGCCAACCACCCAGAACCCCCTTCCACCATCAGAAACTGCAAACCTATTGCTTATATGATTTAAGATAACTGAACTCATTATTTCTGTTTAAAATGACAAAACTGTAAGTGTAAAAATAGAAGCTAACTGATACATGGATGCACTTTGGGTTGATTAAGTGCTGTAATATTGATCTCACCCTTGAAAGTGAGGTATTGGTAACCTGGAGGGACACTATAAGACAATAGGGCAGAAACTGTAGTACCTGAGATCTACACTCAAGAGAGGAAGACACATAGACATCATGAAAAAACAAGGAAGGAAAGTGCCACAAACAAACCAAGACACTACAACAATAGAATCCATAGATAGTGCAGTCGATAAAATGTCAGAGAAAGAGTTCAGAATATACATAACTACAATGATTTGAGAATTAAAGAATGACCTAAGTGAGCAGATACAGGCAAAAACTGATCACTCCAACAAAAAGATAAGAGAACAAATACAGGTAACCATCTATCACACCAATAAAGAGATAAGAGAGCAAATACAGGTTGCAAGAGATTACTTCAAGAAACAGATAGAGATACTGAAAAAAAAAAACAAAGAGAAATCCTCAAAATGAAAGAAACAATAAGCCAATTTAAAAACTCAATAGATAGCATCACCAACAGACTAGACATCTTGGAAGACAGGACCTCAGACAATGAAGACAACAATATATAGTCTTGAAAATAAAGTTGACCTCACAGTGAAGATAGTAAGAAACCATGAACAGAACATCCAAGAATTGTGGGATACCATCAAAAGACCAAATTTAAGATTTATTGGGATAGAAGAAGGTTCAGAGATTCAAACCAAAGGAATGCACAATCTCTTCAATGAAATAATATCAGAAAATTTCCCAAGCCTGAGGAATGAATTGGAAAATCAAATACAAGAGGCCTATAGGACACCAAATGTACAAAATTCAACAGATCTACACCAAGAAACATTATAATGAAAATGCCTACCATACAGACTAAGGATAGAATTTTAAAGGCCGCAAGAGAGAAAAATCAGATTACGTATAAGGGAAAACCAATTCAAATCTCAGCAGATTTTTTTAAGCCAGACCCTCAAAGCCAGAAGATCTTGGAACAACATATATCAAGCTCTAAAAGATAATGGATGCCAATCAAGAATCTTATATCCAGCAAAATTAAGCTTCAAATTTGATGATAAAATAAAAACCTTGCATGATAAACAGAAGCTAAAAGAATTTACAGCAAGATAGCCTGCACTATAAAACATTCTTAGCAAAATATTCTACGAGGAGGAAATGAAAAACAACAATGAAAATCTGATCACTAAGAAAAATCCAGGAGTAATAAAACTGAAAAATCAAGGAATCTTATCCAACAGGCAAGCATTTGGGAAGGAGATGTTTAATGCCCCACTTTCCTCATGCTGTAGAGAAATACAATCCCTTGGTGGAATAGTTACTTAAAATCTTTGGGACCCTAACAGAAATAGATGAGCAATGGAGAAGGGAGTCTGGTATGTCAAGAACCCCTACCCTCCAGTTATAGTTAATTGCAACCCCTTGAGGGGCACTACAGTTTCCAGAAAATGTCATAATCATCTATTGCAACCAAGTTACTGGAACCCTCCCTTATTACTGAAACGATGTCACAACTATTCAAAGACCCTGTCAACCAGAATATGAAGATCCTGATAAAGAAAAGTTGTTGAGGGCTATCCAAAATAGAAATAAACCAATTAAAGGGAAATTGAGGAAAGAACAAGGGATTCCATTTCCTTAACCACTTCAGCCCTGTGAGCACCACAGCATCCTCTCTTTGAGGTAATCTGTGCAGCCCCGACACTGTGCAATCCTCTCCATCCTGTTAATTCTCCTTACTACTGTTTCAAACCCTTTGCTCTTTCCCTTTGATGGTCATATAGATTGACAGGTTTGTTTGCTCATTAGGTGTAGAGAGAGAACGTCTATCCTTGGCCAAGCGACCATTGTCTACCATTGTTGGATATAAACATTGAAAATACAAAGAAGGAATGGGTGGGGTTTCTGCAGAAGAAGGTAGAGGCAGCACTGAAATTCTTGGGTAGGTGGCTGTGGCGATGCTCAGACAGGCTGGGAACAGCCTGCCTTCTGCTCTCACCAGTTCCAAACAGCCTGTCCTTCCTGGGGGAGCCAGTCGCTCCTCCAGCCCACCTGAGCCATGCCTATCCCACCCACCGTAGAAAAGCTGGGTACAAATTAATTCTTTAAAAGCAACTGAACAACAAAGCCACACATCATTCATACATACTTTTCATACCCCTACCACCCATAGACAATGGAGCAGAGGATGATGAAGAGGATGAATTTGGAGAATATTGTGGATTTTCAGAAGTGAGCCCTTCTAGCATAAGATTTGTTGACTTTGATATCACTGATTATACTGGTCCCAGGGATGAGTTTGTGTTTTTCAACTATTTTATACCAATTCATGATTTTTTAGAAAACATAGATAGCTCAGGAGGCTGAAGCAGGAAGATCGTGAGTTCAAATCCAGCTTCAGCAATTTAGGGAGGTGATAAGCAACTCAATGAAACCCTGTCTCTAAATAAAATACAAAATAGGGCTGGGGATGTGGCTCAGTGGTCGAGTGCCCCTGAGTTCAACTCCTAGTACCCAAAACAAAACCAAAACCAACCCCCCCAAAAAAACCCTCAAACCTCCATCATCTATGAAATCCCCTCCATTTTTTTCATATAGAATCACCTTTGCTATCATAAATAAGCTCCAAATTTCCTGTTTAATTTTTTTTTAAATTTCATTTGTGGTGTTTTTTTTTTCTTTCAGATCTGGTTTTGTTAACAATTTTAGGCTCCTTTTGAATCTTAATAGTCTAGCATATTGCTTTTAGACCTTTTCCAAATTACTTCATCAATTGCTCTTTTGTTCTAGGGCAAATAGATTATTGTTAGAACTTCATTAGAGGAGTTTAACAAGATTGTGTCTATTTTAAATCAGTTTGATTTGGAGAAGGACCAAATTATATGAATGCATTACAATAAAATTCCCTTGCTACTGATTTTTTTCTATTGTATCACTAGTTTGAGGATTTTGCACAGTGTGAAATGATATAATCATAGATTATTCTGGTTTAGGCTGTATACACTGTAAAAACTAGGGTTTAAATGTTTTGTGAAATTCTTATGAAAAAAAAAAAAAAAAAGAGACACATGCAGAAGAAACTCTAACTAGGTTAGTATGCATGCCCAAAGTCTTGAGATTTTATTATTCAATTTCCTTTTAACTTACACAAAAATAAAATAATTTTATTTTTTTATGAGGGATTGAACCCAGGGATCCTAAACCACAGAGCCACATCTCCAGCTCTCTATTTTTATTTATTTATTTATTTATTTATTTATTTATTTTGAGCCAGAGGCTTCCTAAGTTGCTTTAGGCCCTCCCTAAGTTGATGAGGCTGGCTTTGAACTTGTAATCCTCCTGCCTCGGCCTCCCAAGCCACTGGAAAAAATAAAATAATTTAAGGAGAAAAAATTTAAAAAATTTTTAGAAAATATATGTAGCATTTTTTAGATAGCATGACTGTACATGTATGAAATTCAAATATTTGAATTGAAAACTATAATTAATAAGATAATTGGATAAAGTAATTGGAAAACTGGATCCAAGATGCATATATTTAAAAGAATATCTTTTATATAGCTAGCAATAAATACTTAAAATGATATATTTTAAAAGTTCCATTCACTGTGAAATATTATATTATTCCTGTAACTTTAAGAAGAAAAGCATAGAAGCTACATCTTAAAATTTATAAAATTTACTGGAAAAAATCAAGATTCAAACATATGGAAATGATGATAATAATAATGGCTAGCATTAACACAGTAGCTACAGAACAGATATTACAGTTAATGCTTTACTGACCAGTTTTTGGATAGGGATTCTAAATGTCACCAAATGTCCATTTTCACTAAATTAATGTCTAAATTGACTGCCATTTTACTAGATTCTCTACAGGCATTTTTTAATTGCATGTACTACTTTAAATTTTCATTTGGCAGAATAAATGCATTTGGCAGAAAACGGCTAATAAAGCAAGCAGGAGAAAGCTATGAGGAAAGCTGTCTTATCAGGCATCAGAGCATTATAAAGTCAATGTAATCGAATCACTATAGTGTTTTATAGAAATAGTCAAGCAGCTGAGAGAAACAGACATGAGAACCTAAATTAGGTCCTAGAATATATGCAGTTTTGATGTGACAAATGCAGTGTTTTAATTCATTGGGAAAAGAATGATTCATATTTAATAAATATGCTTTATGGAGTTTGGGCATAAGAAAAATGGATTAGTAGGAGATACCTGGACAGGTATGTCCAAAAAAGGCACATTTTGCAGTAGTGTGTGTTGAGGGAAGGGTAGAAACATCAGAAAGGGGATTGTCACAAAGAGGAGCACAAAGGGATCACACGGAAGCCCTGCCTTCTTCCATGAGAAGAGGAGGCAGGCTGAGGGGGAATGGCAGAATCATCCTTCCAACTGCAGCATGCACAGTCTTTCTTCTTTTAAGCTAGGGGCTGAACAAGCAAGCCCAGAGTCAGGGATATGACTGTCCCCACAGGAAGGTGAGAAATCCCACTGTCCACCCGCATGGAGCTACCACTCTGGAACCTGAGAGCAACAATGTATCTGTGACCCGCAGAAATATCTGAATGAGGTCAAAAGATACTTTATTCCAAAGCACAGCATACAAAATATCCACATTCTAGTCTACTTGAGTGATTTGCAAGTTATAATAAGATACACTGATAAAAGAAGGTATCATATGGGCACATTATATCTATGCTCTGCTTCTGCTTCCAAAGACCTTACATCTTTGAAGTGATGAGTGCCTTTTGAATGCTAATGATTGGACTGGTAGCTGGGGACCCCTAGATTGGTTCAAGCTGGGGGCATCACCAGAAAGACCAAGGTATGATTAGAAGGTTGGAAATTTTAGTTCTACCTTCAGCCTCCATAAAATCCCAAAAGGGTTCAGAGAGCTTTGGGATAGCTGAACATGGAGGTTCATGAAGGGTGGGGCACCCAAAAAGGACAAGGAAGCTCTGTACCCCTTCTCTCATGACTTGCCATATATATCCATTCATCTATATCCTTTGTAACATCCTTTATAATAAATGAGCAAATAGGTTTCCCTGAATTCTATGAGCTTATTTAGTAAATTGATCAAGTATGATGAGGGTATCATGGAAACCCCTGATTTATATACACCCAGTTGGTCATAAGTTAAATGACAACCTGCTCGTTTTGATTAGCTCCTGAGGGGAGGAGGCAGTCTTGTGGCAGTGAACTCTCATCCGTGGGATCAGATGCTAGCTCCAGGTACACAGCATCAGGATTCAAATGAATTTGAGGCTACTCAGGTGCTGTCCACCGGAGAATCGCTTCATGTCTGGGGAAATAAACTTCCATACACCAGGTATCAGAAGCATTGTGTTGCCAGAGAGGACAAGAATAGGAACAACACTTTCTCCCCCAATCTCTAATAATTCTCCATCGCAAAATATGTAGAACCAATCAAGTGCCCTCAAGATTGTACAAGGATCCCGAGTAACCAAATAAGGGTGCCTGAATTTTAAATACAGTAAATTAAAAACAAATCAAGTTCTGAAAGTAAAAATCACTTTCCCTTTTAGAAAAAAAAAATCACTTCTAGGAAAAAAAATTCTCCCAAAATTATAATGCAAAATTCCCCCCTTAATTTTTCATTATGCTTGAACCAGGCAAAAGATCTCACTCAAACTTCTTGATCACACCTTGGGGGGCTTAATTTTTTTGGTGCTTCTAAAATGAAATTAATCCAATCCTAAATCAGTAGAAAGGGTCCTCAAAAGGCTAAGAATGGAACCACCATGCCAAACCACTCCTCGGTATTTATCCTAAAGAATCAAAGCCAGTATGCTGTCATGAACCATGCATACCCATTTCTATAGCAGCACAATTCACAATAGCCAAACTATGGAACCAGCCTAGGTGTCCATCAGTGGATGAATGGAGAAAGAAAATATAGTATATATATACAGTGGAGCTTTATTCAGTCATAAAGAAAAATGAAACGATGTCATTTGCGGGAAAATGGATGGAACTTGAGAACATTATTAGGTGAAGTGAAATCAGCCAAACTCAGAAGGTCATGGGTCCTGTGGTTTCTCTCATGTGAAAGCCCGAGAGGAAAAAAAAATAAAAGAAAAGGTGACGGGGTGGGGGAGGATCTCATGAAAATAGAAGGGAGATCAGTTAGAAGAAAGGGATCGGGGGGAAGGCAGAGGAAAGGGAACAAGGAAATATGGGGGAGTGGGAGTGGCCCAACTATATTGTTATATTGTGCGCATTTGCAAATATGTAACAACCAATCCCACTATTAGGTATGACTGTAATGCACCAATTAAAAAAAAAAAAGCAGACATAAAAAGAAATTAATCCAATCCAAAACTTCCACATGTGTCACTTTGAAAATGCAGAAAGGTCAGTCCTAAGAGATGTGTTCCTTTTGGTCACTGAACCCCTCCGTGTCACACACACATCAGATTCTGATGAAGCTGTCCATTAAGTAGCTTTGCTTTCTCTACCACCGGGTTAGGGACATCACCAAGACAGGCCATCAGTGACCTAATTTCTACAACCTGGACACGAGACCCAGGCAAAACCAATCTAAGCCCTTTGGAGGGATGTATATAGATGCCAGCAATTTTTTTTAAATTATTTTTCTTCAGAGAGCAAGGGTTTTAATGGCGACATAAGCTTTTGCAGTGATGGGGGTTGAAGACCCAACAGGAGGACAATATTCTGTCACCACATGGGACAAAACCTAATTAAAAATAAATGCAGGGAGAAACAAATCTCTGAGTGGTGGGGAGTAACAGTCACCAACAAAGAGAATTCTGAAGGCAGTAGAGAAACCTCTGTAGGCCGCCAACCAGCAGTTTGATCTACCCTAAGACCTTCAGTCCTTTGAGTTAATCACTCTCCTTTTATTTACTAAACTGATGGAATTTCTGACTTTTTTTTTTTAAATCTTAAAGAGCCTCAAGTAGGTGGACCAATAAGAGATGCATTTCTTCTATGGTGCAAGACCCCCACCCCCCACCCCATAGGCACACACAAAATATAGACCAGGTAATACTTTCTGCAGAAATAGGTTTCCCTAAGCAAAATCAGTTGTGCCATGTCACTCTCCTGAAGCCACAAAAGAGCAGGGTATAGACTGAGCAGGAAGGAAAGGAAAGAAAGCCGAGTTTCAGCTTTGCTGGGGGTCGGCCTGTGGACTTCCCTCTGACTGGGTAGAAGTCTCCCAAGAAGAAATTAAATTGCATTGCCGTGGGCTTTTTCTAAAACTTCCAGAAAGCTCCAAACTTTCTTTTGATTATGTGCAACTTTTGAAGCTGCCCAAACCTGTGTCTTTAAAAGACAAGTGACATCTACAGCTTCCTCCTCCCCTCTGCGCTGCCTTCCCTAAAACTGCTAATCCTTCCTGCCTTAGTTAATTCACTTGTCCCCTTATCTTTTTTTTTTTTTTTTTTTTTT
>NW_025999896.1:3773996-3874551 GCF_001458135.2 Marmota marmota marmota | reverse complement strand
CTTACGTTAATTCACTTGTCCCCTATTCATTTTTTTTTTTTGTTTTTACTTTTTTGAGAGAGAGAGAGACTTTAGTATTTATTTATTTATTTTTTAGTTCTCGGCGGACACAACATCTTTGTTTGTATGTGGTGCTGAGGATCGAACCCAGGCCGCACGCATGCCAGGCCAGTGCGCTACCGCTTGAGCCACATCCCCAGCCCCTTTTTTGGACTTCTTGAGCTTGCCTTCAAACCACGAGGGTCCCCCAGCTCTAATGCCGAGAATCAGTGAAGAATCAAGTCACTCCCAGAAACAACTTTTATTTCTAAAATTTAGAATTTGAAGTGCACCCCAACCCCCATCGCCCTTCCCCTCCAGTCAGAATCCTGCCTCCCCCATGCATTCTATGACAAGAAATAAAACCACCACCTTTCACTCCATGAAAAATCTCTCTATCCTGAGCCAAAACTCTAAGCCGGCTATTTGGGAGTGAGGTCCAGTACATGCTTCATTCAGCCCCAATTAAGTCTTTCTGTTGCAAAGTCTCTTAATCAGTGCTATCTGTCATGGCCCAAGCTTGGCCAGAACTGGGTCCAGAGTTTTATTCCTTCCAAGTAGTTCTTTGTACCCAAGTATTCAGTTTTTCTTGTGCATTTCCCCATGTGGTTCCAGATCATGGTAGAGTTTTGTTATTATTATACCCCAAGCCCATAAACACTGGAGGTGCTAGGAGCAACTGCAGAATCACAATCCAAGTGCTATTACTTAGTCGATGGCAAGCACTTGCTATGCCACAGTACAGCTTTCAGCAAAACTGAATAGCAAAAAGAACATTGGCTTAGTGCTTCTTTACTCTTCAAATTATATCTGATCACATTTTCAGGGCAGGCCCCAAATTACCAACCTAATTGCAGGTGCAGAGCAAACAGACGAGAGACATTTGATCAGTCCTCCTGGCCCTGTCTGCTTGCCACCTACATAATGGAAGAGTCGGCTCATGGCTGTCAGCTTGCAGTTCCTAATGATTCTGCCCTGGTAATAATATGGGCCTCATATTTTTCACTCATTGATCAATAATTTACTGAGTGCCTACTATATGTCAGTCATTGTTTTAGGCACCTGTCCATCATGACGAGGATGTGAGGACGGCCTCCAAGGGTCATGGCAGCTAGACTCAAGCTGTCTTGTTGTTTTCCTGCCCAGGATGGTGATTTACCCTGAGGGAGCCCTGAGTAGCAAGAACTTGGGTATCCCAAAGGGAGAAGCAGCTAAGGGAAGCTCAAAGAATTCAGCCAAAGTTACCTTCACCTTCTTTTCCTTCATTCCTGGCCCCTCCCCTCCTCTATCTGCCAGAAAAGGACCACCAGGGGCCACCAAGGCAGACTGCTACCACCAAGGTAGATTGCTGCCTCCAGCATTCACCACCTTAAAAAAAATGTACTTCCTCCTCTCACCCCACATGCAAACCCCAACACACCAGAGAAGAAGGGAAGGAGGAGGAAAAATGTATATGCTTCTGTGTATGCTTCACATGGACTCCTCGGGTCGAGGTGTGAGCAGTTTGGAGGGGAGAGAAAGTGGGTACAGGCTGGAATGAGATTGAAGCCCTCAGTCCACTCTTAAATATCAGAAAGTCACCAGAAAAACTAGGAGGTCTGACGGAGATAGGAAGAAGGGACAGAAAGGGGAAATTAGGCAGAATGTTTGGGAAGAAGTGATTTGATGGGAAAACAAATTTACGTTCAGCCCAGGCCCAGTTCAGACTTCATGAGGGTAATCCTAAAGACAAGGACAGTTAGTATTGATGGCAGGCCAACTGGGAGGCTGGGGCTGCACCAAGAACTAAGATTGTCATCTAATTTCGAAGGGAACACCATGGTGAGAGGAGAGCACGGCAGAGACCTTTATTGGATTTGCCAAGGTCACACTGCTGTGACTCGACATTAAAATGCAAGTGCCCTTGCCACCAAGGCCCCACACAAGGATTTTTAGATATACAGTTACTGTCCCCAAAGCTTCCCATCAGGTCTGCTGTGACTTGTGGGAGGGCCTCAGATGCAGAAATAGCAGTCCTTGGCATCCACAGGGGATTGGTTCCAGGTCTCCTGAAAGATCCCAAAAGCCATGATATCTAAGCCCCTTGTATAAAAGGGCAGAATATTTGTATACAACCTATGCACGTTACTTTTATTATTTTATGTATTTTATTCCTTTTTATCATTTATTTTTTAGAGCCTCGTACATCGTAGTTGGGTTCATTTTGACAAAACCATACTTGCAAATAATTTGGTTTTAATCACCAACCCCCTGTTCCTCCCCTGTTCCCCGTCCTCTTCCACACACTTTAAATCTTCTCCAAATGACTTAAAATACCTAATGCAACGTAACTGTATGTAAGCAGATGTTATACTGTATTTTTTTAGAAAGTGACAAGGAAAACAGCTGTCCATGCACAGCACAGATGAATATTTTTTCAAATGTTTTCAAGTCAAAAAGAAATCAAGTCGACGTAAATGTAGAATATTGATTACAAGAGATTGGGAAAGGATTGAGAGAGAGTGGCTACAAGGAGGCTGAATTTTGAATCTGATCAGGGTACACTATATGCATGTATTAAAATATCACCCTGAGCCCCATTGATATGTATGATTAATAGATAATAACAAAAAATTTTAAATTTTTTCAGCTGATCCTTGGACATGGACCCCATAGACAGAGACGGCCAACGATGTATGGTGTAATCTGGAGTCTGCAGCAGATGAGACATCTGGCTTAAACGGTGGCATCTCTTTATCTCTTAATGTCACAACATTATTTTTCCTCCCGGGTATGAAAAGAGTAGGGCAAGACTTTCCACAGGGGCTAAGCAAGGCATAAACTAATCATTTTTAAGCATCTCTCTGGAGCAGGTTTTGCACACTCCAGGAGCAATGTTGGGAGAGACACAGGACTCCTCCTAATAACTTTTATCCTCCTAATAACTCTGGGAGGGAGAAACAGCATCTTCATCTGCAATAAGGATGTAAGCCTCAAAGAAGTAAAGCCACTTGCCCATGACCATGAGCAGAAAGAGTTTGAGCTGAGATTCAAACCCAGGTCTTCTTACTCTACCTTCTTTATGCCATGAGAGTGCCCGCATCATATCCAAGGCCCTGGTGCTGTCTTGTGCATAGGATTGATCTCTGCAAAAGGTGAGAGTAAAAGCTTGGCAATAGTCAGACAGGCCTGGGGACCAGGAGACCAGGGTGAGCCAGGATGCGGCACACTATAAGCACCTAAACAATTACAGCAAGAAGAGACATTGATGCTTGTAAATCCCAGCAACTCTCCATAAGGGCTGGCAGTGCAGACAAGGTGAATGAATTTGAAGGTAAGATTACTCATTAGGGAGACCCCTTTATCTTGTGTCAAGGACCTTCTGTGGTTTACATGGAGCATAATCCAGGTTTGGAGGAGCTGAGGAGAGTCCCTAAGGAGGGAATGAGTGACAGTAGTTCCTAAAAGACTGTTGTAGCAGTTTCTGATGAGCCCAATCTGACATCCTACAGGAGGGAAAGACAGAGGAATGCAAATTAAGCCAGCTTGTGGGGGACCCCCAGAGGTTAGGTTCTAGAGATCCTTCTCCTTCATGTTCTGACTCTCATGAGGATAAGAAGCGGGCAGTCACATATGAGAGGAAAGTCAGAAACTGCCGCTCCCCTTTTCAGAGTTACAGATTAAAGGGCCAGAGAAGAGTCGTGGTTAGAGGAAGACTGAACTGAGGTCCAAGGGGCCAATTGTCAGACTCTATCTGACATGAGTGACAGATAATGAGAAGGCTTTTACTTTGCTTTTGTGAGTTTAGACTAAGGAGAAGAAGTTGAGAGAACCAGACTAAATTATTGCAAAAGTGCACACCTTTGCACACACACACACACACACACACACACACACACACACATACACACACAAATTTTTTACACATTTATATTCTTTCCACTCCAGATCTTTTTACAGTCAAACAGGGACACCAGTTGGGCTCTCTTTATGTTCCTGGACTGAGGCTAGAACTATTCCTTCTTCATGGCTGGGATACCATGTTTGACTTTATGAATGCTCGACTTTCTGCCATGCAAACATGACTCTAACTGGTCAATGGGGTGTTGTTTGTCATGCAAATGTGATTTCGCTTTGAATAGGATTTTAAATGGACGACTGAGCTCATTTTTGATCGTGAAAGCATGACGGGCAGCCCATCCACACACTCCCACTCCACGTTTTCTTCATCCTCAAACACAGGCATTCTGCCAAGCACGGATGGGGATGCCCATCCTGCTTTGAAATTAATTAAAAATGCTTGTAATTAAATAAATGGGATTTATAGCAATACTTTTTATAGTGCCAGTATTAACTTTCATGGCTTGGCTCTTTTTTCTTTTCATTTCATTTATTTCAGCATCATTTTATGCTTGGAGGCTGAAAAGCCAGACTATCCATAGCCAACATTTAGGAAGCACTCATTTCCCAGTAGGCATTATTCTTGATGCTTTGCATGTACTACTTCATTCAATCTTCACAAGAACCTTAGCAGGTCTCCTCTTGGATTGTCTCTGTTGAATAAAAGACTGAGGCACAGAGTTTAAATTGCTCCAGGTCATGCAACTAAATAATACTTTTACGGAGGTGGGATTCCAACCCACACTGTCTGGCCCTGAAGCCCATCTCTTGACGATGATGACAAAATGTCTCACCGAGTAAAACTAAATGCTGCTAATGGAAAGGCTGAAGGGTAAAGTGGTCCCAGACAGGCAGAATCTGAAATATTTCTCCTTTAATGTGAAAGAGAAAAGTGAAAATTTGAGTAACTTGACAGATAAGGCTGAAGCTTAATGGGAAGTTATTTTTTCATGTCAAAATAAAATGCTACCCCACCCCCCACACAGGCACGATTACTGCCACCACACACACTCCGTCAACCTATGTATAATTTCATATTACAGATCTTTTTAAAACGATAAGATTGAAACACCAAATAGCAGTAAAGTGTAAAATTAATGAACTCAAATCACTAACGTGTAAGTTTCACGGGCCAAGTGACGTCTTACTGGAATGCAATTGCTCTCCCCAGTGTGACGACAATCCCAGTTGCCACAGGAAGGTCCTTTTGAGCCCACACACCTCCACTGCATGGGGTGACATGTTCAATCCACCTTCCCACTGGTTCTCCATGTACGGCTGCCAGGAACCCTGTGTTCACAGACAGTGCCAAGGTCCCAGGCACCATGTGGTCCTTCTTCCTGGGAATGCCTCCATTTTATATGGAAGCACACTGTGGAGTAGATTTACTACTGGTGCAACACCGAACCTCCCCTGCTCTCAAGAAAGCGGGGAAATGCCACAAAATGAGTCTGGCTCTAGTTCTTGTTTTATCATGCATGGTGCACAGTTTTAATAAGATTAGCTCTCTGGTTTCTCAATCTATAGCAGATGGGAAGCAGCAAATTAGAAGAAGGGGGAGACACTGCCATAGGCAAGAAGAGTGAAAGTAGGGAGAAATGCCAGCTGAGAGCGACAGAGAACAATATCAATCATGGGGCCATTTAATGTCAGCCCAAATCGCCCCAAATACAACTGGTCCCATTATAGAAAAATACAATAGCGGATACACCCAGCGATGACTCTGAATCATAGAGGAAAGCTTAAATCATTCCTGTCATGCTTTGTCGGATGTCAGAAAATATAAAATGCATGTGTGAAAGACATCATGCAAATGATTCAAAGAAGAAAAGAGTTTTGATGCTTAAAGAGCAAGAATCCCGAACTGGCCCATAGGGAACAGAACAATCTTTGAGACATCCCCATTGTGGAGAATTGTTAAAATGACAATGTCTCATCTGCATATGCTCTTTCTTATATTAGAATGCAAAAGAACTTGAGGATAAAGGTTGGTGATGTATTTCTGGCCTCTACCATACCTCAAATAGACTATTGTTCATAGTGGGAAGCACATGTCATCATTGTCAAAAACATTATGTACGGATCCAGGATCTGTATGAATCAAAATCTCATAACAAGTCTCCAGAGAGGTCCTGAGGTTAGGTCCATGTGATGGCTTTGTGATGAAGCCACTTGGTTGGACTCAGCTACCTTTTCCAGAATCTCATTGGGGTGTGCCTCTGGACCACAAGACAGATTGTCACTCCAGACTTGGAGAACAGAAGTTGTGTGTAGTGACACCTCATCGCTGATCAGCTGGCTGTCTTTATTGTCCCGGGGCAGCAGTCTGTCCTGCAACTGCTTCACCTTGTCTTTAGATCTTCCTCCAGTTTTGCCATCTTATGGGCTCTGGGTGTGCTTAGCTCTGTGAGGGACGGAACCAGCTTCTGCAGCCTTCATGGAAGTTGGAGGCAATGGGAACCAACAGAGGTTCTGGTTGGTCCAGACTGGCTCTCTCTTTCATGTGCTTGGGTCCCAAGGTGTCCTTGTTCTTCTCTGAAATCTTTCTTTCCTAATGCTAGACTTTTCAAGTACCAGCACTAGCCCCAAAGTTAAGAGCAGCTGGTTTGCCCATAGCAGGACTAGACTCTGGGCACCAGTTAATGAACTGTCACTCCCAGCACTGTGAATCCCATCTATGACTAAACAGCCGCCAGTCAATTCTAGCTAGAACTGTAAGCATAGCTTTCTCCTTCTTTGAAACACTTTTAGAAGCATCCTCGCAGACACAACTGTCTAGTAGAATGTGAAGGCAAAGATAAACATGCATACATTAGTGTCGGAAAGGGCTCTAGGGCAGTGATTTTATTTTCCATTCAATGTGTTTCAGTTAGGGAAATACATGACTCGTCATTTCTACTTAAAGTAACAATGGGGAAGATTAATCCAGACATGCCATATCTTCTGAATAGAAGCATGCAATTTGCATACACCAATATTGCTAAACTATCAAAAAAAATCTTGACATTTACTTTTATTTAAGATTTTTAAATGGAGATGTACCTCACTCATCCCATTTTGGGAATTTATAATGTCAAGGTAAATGCTCTGATCTGGAAGTAGGACGATCTGAGTCTAATCCTGGTTTCGTTGTAGCTTTGCAGCCCCGTGGGAAGCACTTTGCTTCTCTCAGTCTTGGTTGGTGGATCCGTAAATGGAAAGGTCTCTGCATTACCTTCACAGACCTTTCTGACTCCTTTGAACCTCTTCCGATTTGACTCATCATTCGCATTTGCCCTCCAATTATAGCACAATCAAGAATTAACTTAAAATTGTACAACATGTGTCTCTTACAGGGGGAGTATATAAAAATCAAATAAAAACAATGTAGTCATAAATCCAATCCCAAAGTGATGAGAATTACTGACTTTTCACATGGGTCTGAATCTTCTAAGGACTGTGTCTTTACCAGCTTTGCAGGATCCCCTTCTGGAAAACTGAGTAAGTTCCTATCTGATTCTTGAATTTCCAGAGAGGCCCAGGAAGGGCAGAAAATAAAAGAAGTACCTGTATTTCGAATATGAAATTTCAAGTTTTTCTGAGATGTTCCCACATCTGGAAATGCACAGATTATTTTTTCTTATAAATCTAATAGGTTCCTGACTTGTGGTACCCTATAAGTAACCAAGAGAAACAGGAGGAGCTCGTGATCATGTGGAATTTGTAATGATGAAGGAGTATTTTAGAGTTAAAAGGAGCCTCAGAAATGGTCTAATTATCAAACTTTGGCCAGTCCCAGAATTACCTGGACTTCCTGCTAAACCACAGATTTCCAGGCCCTACTCTGATTGAGCTTCTTTCTTTTTCTGATACCCCTTCCTCCATTCCTCCCTTCCTCACTTCCTTCCTTCCTTTCTTTTTTACTTTCAATATTTCCTCCTTTGCTTAATTTGTTTTGTTCATTTTTATTGGTGCATTAGAATTACACATAATAGTGGAATTCATTGTTATATATTCATACATGCACACAATTGACATTGACTTTTACATTTATAATCATCTTTCCAATTTTTTTTTCTAACCTGTTTTTCATTTACCCTGTGATGTTCATTCTGTGGTACCAGACAACACACTTTAAGAAAGAACCACTAGTCTTGGAAGCTCCCCACCACTGCCCTGGGCCTCTAGCTGAGATTGTGAATATTCTAATACTTCCACTCATCCTCGTCCTGTCTGCCCTAAATTCATAGAAGTTTTATAAGAAACCAATAACTGGAATAGCAAAAATAAAGAGTAATTTTGTTGACACACTTCCCACACAGACTTTATTTTTCATGGCTTGGGTCTTTTAATTTCTTAAGATGAGCCAAAATTGATATGTCAGTGATGAATCCACTGAAGGAGAAATTAGGAAAACTATGCCATTCACAATGCCCTCAAAAAAAATTTTTTGAGACTCAATCTAACAAAAGAGGTGAAATACCTCTACAATGAAAACTACAGGACACTAAAAATAAAAATTGAAGAATACCTTAGATGATGGAAAGGTTTCCCTTGTTCTTGGATAGGCAGAAATAACATTGTCAAAATGGCCATACTACCAAAAGCACTATATATGTAGTTAATGCAATTTCTAATAAGTTTCCAATGACATTCTTCATAGAAATAGAAAAAGCAGTCATGAAATTCATTTGGAAAAATAAGAGGTCCAGAATAGCCAAAGTAATCCTCAGCAAGAAAAATAAAGCAGGAGGCATCACAATACCAGACTTTAAATTATACTACAGAGCTATAGTAACAAAAATGTCTGGGTATTAGTACTAAAATAGACAAGAAGATCAGTGGTACAGAACAGAAGACACAGAGACAAACCCATATAAATACAGTTATCTCATACTATACAAAGGTGCCATAAATATAACATTGGAGAAAAATAGACTTTTTCAACAAATTGTTCTGGGAAAACTGGAAATCTATACGCAAGAAATGAAATTAGATCCCTATTTTTCAACCTGCACAAAACTCAGCTCAAAGTGGATCAAGGACCTAGGCATTAGGCCAGAGACCTGGGCCTCCTAGAAAAAACATAGGCTCAACCTTTCATTGTGTTGGCTTAGGAAATGAATTCCTCAATGAACTCCTAAGGCACAAGAAGTAATATAAAGATTCAATAAATGGGATTGTTTGAAACTAAAAAGCTTTTTCACCGTAAAAGAAACAAACAAGAACATGAACAGAGAGCCTACAGAATGGGAGAAAATCTTTACCACATGCACTTCAGATAGAGCATTAATCTCCAGGATGTATAAAGAACTCAAAAAACTTAACACCAAAAAAATCAAATAACCCAATCAATAAATGGACAAAGGAACTGAACAGACACTTCACAGGAGAAGAAATATTACTGGTTAACAAATATATGAAAAAAATGTTCAACATCACTAGCAATTAGAGAAATGCAAATTAAAACTACACTGAGATTTGACCTCACTCCAATCAGAATGGCAATTATCAAGAACACAAGGAACAAAAAATTGTTGGTGAGGATGTGGGGGGAAAGGCACTCTTATACATTGCTGGTGGGACTGCAAATTGGTGCAATCATTATGGAAAGTGGTATGGAGATTCCTCAGTAAACTTGGAATAGAACTACCACTTGACCTAGTTATCCCACTCCTTGGCATATACCCAAAGGATTTAAAATTAGCATACTCTAGTGATGTAGCCACATCAATGTTTATAGCAGCTCAATTCACAATTATCTAAGCTATGTAATCAACCCAGGTGCCCTCCAATAGATGAATGAGTAAAGAAAATGTGATATATATATATAAACCATCAATTTACTCAGCCATAAAAAGAGGATGAATTTATGGCATTTGTCAGGAAATGGTGGAACTGGAGGCTATCGTGCTAAGTGAAATAAGCCAATCCCAAAAAACTGAAGGCCAAATGTTGTCTCTGATATGCAGATGCTGACTCACAATAGGCGAGATTGGGAAAGGAATGGATGTTCACTGGATGGGGGAATGCGGAAAAGGAAGGGGGAATTGGAATGAGAAAGACAGTAGAGTGAACAGGACATAACTTTCCTATATACATAAATACATGATCAGTGTAATGCCATATGATGTACAACTACAAGAATAGGAAGTTATACTCCATGTATATATGATATGTCAAAATACATTCTACTGTCATGTATAACTAAAAAGAACAAATAAAAAAAAAGAAGAAGAAAAGATGACCCCAAATTGTTAAGTTTCCACCAGGTACAGTGGCCCATACCCATAATCCTAGAGGCTCAGGAGGCTGGGGCAGGAAAATCAAAGTCAGCCTCAGCCACTTAGTGAGGTCAAAATGGCCATACTAAGCAACTTGGGGAGACCCTGTCTCAAAATAAAAATATAAAAATGTAAAAAGGTCTGAGGGATGTGGCTCAGTAGTTGAATACCACTGGGTTTAATCCCTGCTAGCAAAATAATAATAATAATAATAATAATAATAAATGTTCCTTGTTCATTTTAAAGATCAGCTTCAGGGCAGGCTGAAACCATCATCCTTTTGGTCTTAGAATCTCTTGAATCTGATACAGAGCAAGTATTTTCTACTATGCTTAACCAGTGAAGTGGAGCTCACCATGCATTCCATAGTTGGTTAGCTTTCACCAGTTCCAAACCCACCTCACCATCAGTCCTAATTCTCCCTTTTGTAGCATCACAGATAAGGTCTTTCCACTCTTTCACTTAGTTGGTTCAATATCCCAAGGCAGCATCATATGCTCTCACAGATCAGTCAATCTCTCTCTTCTCTGGGTTTATCATCCCTAGTAATATTCACCCCCTTTCCTGAGCTTATAGAAATTTGGAGGGGGGTGGTCAATTCAGACTAAGGCTAATTTTTTCATCAATCCAAAGGTATTAATTGAGTACTTCCTACGTGCCAAGTACTATGCACGGTTTGGATAGAGATGAGTAAAAGATAAACTCAACTTCCAGGGATTCACATTCTCATGGGCAAACTAAATGCATTTAACATTGCCCTTCTATTTCCCTTGCTGAATGTATTCTATTTTTCTATTAATTTTGCCATCTTAAAGATCAATTCTTTCCAATACTTTAACATAGTATTCAGGATATCTTATATGAGCTTCCTTGTTTATTTACTGCGGTGTATTGAGATTCACTCAGGAAGTTAAGTGAAAATACATAGTAATATCCATGAGGGAACTCTTTTAGAGTAGGGTAGGTAAAGTGAACTACAAAACTGTCATGGTTTAAAAACGTGTCTCCCCAATTCTTTGATACTTTCCCCATGAAAGAGCTGAGGCTTACGTAGGTCCCTTCTCCTTGAGTTTTCATAGTCTTCAGGATGTCACGAAAATCAATGCGCCTTACACCTTGCTCATTGGAACATCCATGCTTGGAATGGTGAGTCCCACAGAAGAAATCATTATCTTGCTGGGTGTGGTGGCACATTCCTAAAATCCCAGTGACTCGGGAGGCTGAGAAAGGAGGATCACAAGTTAGAGGCCAGCCTGACAACTTAGCAAGACCCTGCCTCTAAATGAGAAATAGAAAAGGACTGGGAGTGTGGCTTAGTGGCAGAGGTCCCTGGGTTCAATTGCCAAGACCAAAAAAAAACAAGCAAACCATTAAGTTTTGAGGAGGTTTGGGCCAGCCAAGGTCCTTGTTCATAGACAAAGTCAACTGCCATATTTGAATCTGTTTTCATTCATCTTTATTCTTGTAAATTAGGATCAAAAGATTTGTCATGTTTCAAAATTCCTGTCCTCATTTGCTCTTCCATAGTTGACCTTTCCTTCCCTCTCCCCTTCCTTCTCTCACTCTCTTTTTCTCTCACAATCTCTTCCTCTCCAACCCACCCTCACCTAGTTCTCCCTGGGCACTGAAAGTTCTTATTGTTTCTTCCAACCTTTGCCCAACAAGCCAGTGAATACAACATAAGAACAAAACAGAGTAAATCACATAATTACGACACCTTCGAGAGTCTCTCCAGGGCGAAACGATTTTCCAAGCCTTAGAAGATGACCTGCTTTCTTCAAATGGTATTTGTAAAACAATTTTATAGTCCTATGGAGATATGACTCTGTCCTATTTATCAAACAAATGACCACAATGTGATTTACAGACTATGATTCTTACTTAACATCAACTATTCTGTCTAGGAAAGCTGAAATAAATTACTCCTTACGTGTGTGTGTGTGTGTGTGTGTGTGTGTGTGTGTGGAGGGGACAATCTGAGTGACGACTTCCTAGTTCAAGTTAAGGTGCTTTCAATTATACACTCAGATTAAAACATATATAAGGAGCTAATATCATCCAAGCTACCAATTTTTCCCTTTGCTTCCCAGGAATGTAATATAATCCAAACTTTCTGTGTTATCAGAAGATGAGAAGTCTTATTTTAAAGCAAGATCATGTCTAAAAACCCGCTAGCAACTAGGCAAAACATGAATATGCTATGGCTACCCCTGGCTCATCAGTGAATACGTATGTCAAGGGTCACAAAGTCATAGGGATGATTCAATGGTAGAGAAGAGGTGGTAGAAATATTCACTTCATATTCACTTCAGTGTTCATCGACATGGTTGGAGTTATGGTCAGAATAGGGGAGCGGGAATATACAAAGTTCTGAAAGACTCAGGTTTTCAGATAATTGTTTTCAGATAATTGATTCCAGGAGAAAAAGCAAAGAATGCTCTCCCTACACACACACACACACACACACACACACACACACACAATGTCAGTGGCTGAAAACTAAGCAGCCTCAGTGTTAAAGAAAAAGGAAAATCACTACAATACTGACAATCATGGTAACAACAACAAAAAAAATGAAACCTAAGAAGGACTTCAAAGCCAAATGTCAAAAAAAAAATCTGCAACAGATTAAAAACTAACAAAATTTATTAGCCCTGGGAATGTAGAACTCTTGATCATGGTGGCATATAAATCCACAAGATTTGTGCCTATTCATGTATATTGTTTTGGAAATGGTCATGTTTCCCCAGACATGTATACATACACAGACATATATAATCCAAAATTGAAAACTTGTACAGTATAATTTGTGCAGTTTTTCATATACTAACTAAACCTCAATAAGGTCACAAAAAAAAAGAAAAACAGAATACACAGATTTAGACAATAAAAGTAAACGCTTTTGTTTATTGGAGTTACTTTCTGCACCTAAAGATATAATTAAATCCCCTCCCCATCAATTGATAGGTTCTAAGGAAAACTAGTGTATAATTATCACCTGGCCACATTTCAATCTTCTCTCCAAAACCATTAGACAGGATTTCCTTAAGAGCAAGACATTCCCCTGTCTCTTTGACATTTGGTTGAAATCTTAAAAATAAAGCATGCCTAGCAGAGAGGGATTGGCATATTCAATTTTGCATTTCTGTCAAAAAAAAAAAAAAAAGAAAGACGGGCGCATAGCTATAGAAGTAGTGTGATTTATAGCAACATGAACTTGAAAAAAGTGGGTTGGCTTCCTTTTAAAGTTAAAGGCTTCTTCCAATTAGCAGTTCGCACAGCTTGTCTTTGAAGAATTGGGGATGACTGCAAACACCCTGTACCTGTTAGCAATGTGTTGGGAATTGTGGTCTGTTGCATGATTTTGCAAGCGAGGAGAATTGCACAGAAATGATACAGAACACAGAAGTCTGCAACTCTAACACTCAGTCAAAACTGAGCTTCAGCACCCACCACCAGGTTCTCAACCAAATGTAAAGGAAGTGCCTTAAGGTCGAAGAAGTTGTTTTCTGGTGTTCATGCTTCCTCACTCAATTAGTACCTTTGTAAACATTTACTGAGCTGTCTGTTAGATGTCAAGAACAAAGAAGGGAAAATAGAGATGATTAAAACCCATCCTTGACAAGTTGGAACTCGGATGCTAACTAGGGAGACAAAAGACTAAGCAATTAAAATGTGACTTACCACATGCTGAAATAGAGATGGATATCAGGTACAACAGGAGAAAGAACTCCAGTTGGAGAAGCTCAGAAGTTCCTGGCGTGGAAGAGGGCAATGGTGCTAGATGTTCAAGGAGGAGGAGAAATTGGACGGTTACCCCCCTGTAAGGGTAGATAATACATGCTGATACATTCCAGGCATAGGAAATGGCACTAATTAACACATGTAGGGTGATGTGTGTAAGTTGTGCATTATATATGGGTTAACACATAGCTAATGAAAATTTGATGAAAAGTAGGAAGTTCTGTGCGTCAAGAATGACCATTTGTGGTTGGAGGTTGTGGTTGGAGGTTATGGCGTAGGGGAAGTTTCTTTTTCATGAAAAGGCAGTAATTCCAGAAAGGACAAGGGAAATTTTAAGAGCAACTATACTGACAGACCAGGGGATGGTCAACTGCACCATACAATGAGCTGGGACCATAGCAACCCCACCATCCATCACCGCCATCACACAGAGAAACTTGGCTCATCCAGACATGGTGGACCAGGGATGGGAATGTTGGACTATGACGATGGGTGTCCAGTTCAGTGACTTTGTCACATTAAAAAGTTAACTCTTCCTGAAATGTCCTTTGTGTTCCATACTGTAGCTCTCTCTCCTGTCCTCGGACTACCCTCAAGCTTAAGACCTCAGTGAGATGATGTCAGAAGAATTTACTCATCCAGTTTGGGGAACAAATACTAGACACAGAAAGAACTTTTATTGTTCAAACAATGAAAAAAAAAGAAGCAAAATAATATGGAACCTGTGAAGAGTTTCTAAACACAGATGGGAGAATATAATGCATAACAATAGACGAGCAATCTTTCTATAAAGGTTTGCTTCAGGAAACAGACATAAATTTCCTACATTCATCTTGTATTGTCAACAATATTAAAACAAAAGACAAACACAGTGAGATCAAAAGGCAGCTGCTAAGAGGGAGTTTAAAAAGGAACTAGATGAGATAAGCAAAGAATGTTACTATTAAACATGTGAAAAGAGATGATTCAAATGCATAAAAATGCAAAGAAAAAAAATCAACAGTGTATAGAGGAATATAGGAATACAGAGGACATCAACAATATAAAGGACAGTTTTGAGGAACTCACCCACAATCAAGAGTAAAAGGAAAAATAATTTCTTGAATGAGGTGATGCTACAAATAGATGACAAAAGAGACAGTCCCAAATTACATATTCATGGTGTATCTGATGGCAAAGAAT
Source organism: Marmota marmota marmota (assembly GCF_001458135.2). Taxonomy (NCBI): domain Eukaryota; kingdom Metazoa; phylum Chordata; class Mammalia; order Rodentia; family Sciuridae; genus Marmota; species Marmota marmota. The sequence goes on along the minus strand of NW_025999896.1, from coordinate 3,859,444 downwards.
AAGAAAATTTTAGCAGAAGCAAATATCAATGATTTAATAAAAGAAAAATATCCTTAAACTGAAGACCTTGAACCTTCAGTTCAAAAGGCTTCAGTGAATATTAAAGAGAGTTCCCCCTGGATAGAGATATATCTTGAACTCCAGGGTAAGATAAGATAGATTTAACAATTTGCCTCCCTTCCTATTTTTATAAAAATAGATTAACTTTAAAATTATTCTCTGTAACATTAAATGGCAAAGGTAATTGATAATATTTATGGAAGAAAAAAGGTAAGACCAAGATATTCTGTACATACTCATTTTTTAGTTGAAAGACTTCCCCATTGCAAGAGAGAGAATCCCTGAGAAGGAAAAGCAAAATATTCTGATTGGCAGTCTCAACCATCCCACAGCCTTCCCATAGAACAGAAGAGAAGCTTCATCAAAGGAACAGGAGAACAAGAGATGGGAAATCAAGCCCACAGCTGCCATATTCCACTCTATTCTGTCCTAGGACCTCATGCTCAAGTTGCTTGATTTCCTTGATATTCGTGTCTACAAAATGTTCTCAATGTGAAGCCACCATCTGCAATATAATAACAACACCCACATACCTTGTCCTCCAAAGGAAGACAACTCATCAGCTTATCTGGTTACTGCATCAACCTACAAATCCATTGTCTGGAACATGTGCTCACCCATGAGTTCCCCCAAACTTGTGCAACCCGAGGCTAAACAATAGACTTGCCCACTTCTGACAAGTCTAGTGTTGAAGGGATAGGCAGAAAATAGAACTGACACAACACCAACTCTGAGTTAGAAAAGGGAGGGAGGAGATTGACTCCGGTGGTCTCAGGGCTCTCACAACTCTGCTGGAGAGAAACTAAGGTTTCCTGCCTAATGGTGGAATGAGTCTTCCATCAGTCAGGGTTCCTGCTTTCTGCTCTCTTAGTCATTATCTTCCATACCTGAGAGGAGTACAAAAAGCGATTTAGTAACAACACTTGCTTTTATATATATATATATATATATATATATATCATCCCTTATAGCCAGGTGGCACACAAGCCTAGGGATTTTAGGGGGAGTAAACAAACATGAACCCCCGTTAGCAGGCATGGGGTTCTCTCTTGGTACAGTTTCCTGAAGACTTAGTTACCGTGGATCAATGTGATTTCTGAAACCTAGACAGCCAGCACTTTTGGAGGGGCATGGTGGTACTGGGGATTTAACCCAGGGGCACCTTAACACTGGCCTATATCCCCAATCCTTTCCATTTTTTATTTTGAGATAATAAAATAAAAATGATAACTTAGATAACTAAGTTGTTGCAGCCTCACTAAGTTGCTAAGGCTGGCTTTGAACTAGCAATCCCCCTGCATCAGCCTCCCAAGTCACTGGGACTGTTACAGGTATGTGCCACCACACCCAGCTCAGCACTCATCTTAATGAACACCATGGTCTCTGTGCCTAGGCCCCACCCATACTGTTCCTGGCTTTTACCAATTGGCCATATTCTTCCTCATCCAGGAACCAAAACTTACAGCATCGTTGTTGGCTGCTGCCTCTAACCATTGACAATTGCTGAGGAAGAATTTAAGTAGTGTTGGTCTTAGCTGTTCGTGGAATAGGTTAACTGTGATTGAGAATATGTAGCAGAAGGCCCTTGGAAGGAACTCAGAGTAACTTCATGAGTTGGAATCTTATTTATCAATGAATTTCTTTGGTAAGCAGCTTTTAAGATGGTGACTAAGAATCATTGCACTCATTGCTAAGGCTGACTTTGAACTAGCAATCCCCCTGCATCAGCCTCCCAAGTCACTGGGACTGTTACAGGTATAACAAAGGTTCTTTGAGCCTCAGTTGGATGTCTTGGCTGGGTCCTAAGGGTTTGCATTATGAAAAGACTGTGGCTTTCACTTTAGGTCCTTCCTCTCTTGCTCTTGCCTCAATCACTAATCCTGGGGAAAGCCAGCTACTATGTTGTAAGGCAACCCAGTGAAGGGTCTGTGTTGGTCAGCTTTTTGTTGCTATGACAAATACCTGATATAAACAACTTAAAGGATGCTCAACTTGAGACAGCCAGATAACTCTGGGCTCATGGTTTCAGAGGTTTCATTCCATTGTCTGCTGGCCATTATATTTGAGCCTCTGTTGCACCTCATGGCAGAAGGCATGGCAGAGCAAGCCAATCACCTCATAGCAGCTAGGAAACAAAGAGAGACAGGAAGGGGCTTGGGACAAGATATAGTATCTACGGGCATGCCTCCAAGGACCCATTTCCTTTAACTAGGTCCCACCTCTTACACAGATGCTACTACCTCCCAATAATCCATTTAGATTATGAATCCATCAATGGACTAATCCACTCATAAGGTTAGAGCTCTCATGATCCGACTACTTCTCAAAAGCCTCACTTCTGCAATGAAGACAAAGCTTTCAACACATGAGCCTTTGGGAGACATTCCAGATCCAGACCATAATAGAAGCCCGTGTGGGAAGAGATCCAGTCCTCCAATGCCATGGCAGTGCTTGGAAATAAACATCCCTCTACCCAAGCTCCGTCTTCAGATGAGCCCACAATACCAGCTCACACCTTGACTACGATCTTTTGAGACACTAAGTCATAGTGCATAGGTGTTCATCAGAGTTGTGCTGGAATTCCTACCCCACAGACACTTGGAGGTAATAGTGTTTACTATTTTAAGCAGGTAAGTTGTAGAGTAATTTTTATGCAATACTAGATAATTAGTACAATTTCTCAATCTCCTGTCCTGCTTTGCATTAACTTAAGTTTGAGATAAAAAATATATATATATCAGGACATATGATGATTTGACTGGCTACTACCTTAGATAGGTTGTACAACAGACCACAGTTACATGGTATTCCTTTCCTGCTTCCAGACAGGTAGCTGGGACTATAGCACTTGATCCTTTATTTATATTTGTTTGTCTCCCATCAACAAAAGAAAAAAGGAAAAAGAAAAAGTCAGTCTACTTTAACATTCCAAAGTTGCAATTTCTCAAGTTCAATAGGCACTTAAATTGAGTCCTAAGTTGGAAGGAATTCCAGCTCTAACAAGATGAAGGTTTCTTAAATAACTAAAAACAAATGTACCATGTGATCCAGCTATCCCAATTCTGGGTGTGTATCTAAAGAAAATGAAATAAGCATATCAAAGAACACCAGCTTTCCATGTTTTATTTCAGCACTATTTACAATAGGCAAAGTATGGAATCAACCAAGGTACCACCCACCAATGGATGGATGAAGAAGATGTGATATTTGTCTCTAGAGGAATATTATTTAACCATAAAAAGTAGAAAAAAATGGATAGAGCTGGAGGACAGTGTGTTTAGTGAAATAAGCCAGGGACAGAAAACCAAATACCATGTGTTCTTTCTCATATGTGGAAGTTACAAAATGATGATCTCAGCCTAAAAAGGAGTTAGAATAGATTACTAGAGTAAGGGGGGAGAGGGGAGGGAGGTGAGATCATTGGAACCAAACAACAGATAGAAGGAATTGGTTCTAGTGTTCCAAAGCACAGTGGGTTAACTATAACTCATAATGTGTGTGTATTAATATATGTTTTATGAAGAACTAAAAGAACTCAAATGTATCAAAATAAAGAAATGATAAGGAGATGGAAATGCTAATTGTCTGTTTAATCACCACACATTGCATATGTGCATTGAACTATCACACATAAGCACTACAGGGTATCACACAAAGGTATGACATGTTCATTAAAAGGAAAAAAAAGTTCAAAAAGAGTTCCAGCTCAATGAATAGCAGCTCAACCTGTTTCTTTACTATGATATGATAAATATTACCAAATTCCCAGTTAAGACCAGGGTGAACCTCACCATTGTGGAAATGACCTCAAATTACCCTGTTCCCCAGGATTTTGTAACATTTAGACCAGTCTAAGGAGGGAAAAGGAATTTATTAACCAAGATAAGTGAGAAATACATTTCGTGATAGATCTTTAGATACAGATTAACTCACGTTGACTCTATTTTTTTTGTTTGTTTAGGGGGTAACTGGAGATTGAACTCAGGGGCACTCGGCCACTGAGCCACATTCCCACCCCATTTTGTATTTTATTTAGAGACAGGGTCTCACTGAGTTGCTTAGTGCCTTGCTCTTGGCTGAGGCTGGCTTTGAACTCATGATCCTCTGCCTCAGCCTCCCGAGCCACTGGGATTACAGGTGTGCGCCACCACACCAGCTTCACTTGAGTCTTCTATTCATCTTACCTTGACTCTTCCTGGCTTTAGCAGACAGAATCTCACCATCTAGCAACCACGATACCTTCTGGGTGATCTGACTAGCTCGCTTCTCAATATAACAACCTTGGGGAAAAGAGAACTTCTTCCGTAATATCATAGCAATCTTTGTGGGTAGGGAGGGGGTTCTCATAAAAGGATAACAAGTTAAATTTCCCTAAAGGCATCTGACAAAATGAAGTGAAAACTCTGTTGGGAAAAAACAGACCCTATAACACTTCATTTTGCTCTTGCTACTCAAATTGTGGTCCACGGACCAGCACATCAGTATCCCCCGAGACCCTGCTAGAAATGACAATGAAGCATCAAAGCCTCCACCCAGAACTTCTCAAGTCAGTCTGCATTTAACAAGTTCCCCAGGAGACTCACGGGCACACCACCCCAGAAGTACAGCATTAATACCACCCAAGCAGCCACCCGAGTGGGATTGCAATGCAAAATCATTCATATGCCAGAATGTAGAAAGTATAATACCACCTATCATCCCTGAAAGAAGAAATTCAAAGATGTTCGGACATTTAGGAGATTAAAGAATCCAAGAATGGGGGTGCTGAGCTTTGAAAGGACAAACTCTGAGCTTTCAAACCATTTAAAAATAGAATTCTGTGTTAACAGGATGCTTGTCAAGTTGCAGATTTTGCTCTCCAGGCCTCCAATTCCTTATCTCTAAAAAGAAGGAGATGATCCATGAGAGATCCTCAGCCCTGGATGTGCACGAATACACTCACAGATATCACTGCTCGGCACCATGCAAACTAATTGAACCAGAATTTCCAGGGATGAAGAGAGGATGTGGCCTTTAAAAACCAGGTGGTTCTCATAAAGATTCATGTTTTCATTAAACTCACCACCAGAATGATGTCTCAGAGAAGACAGGCCAACTAGCTATTGCCTAGAGCTTATTAAAGCATCCTAGATCCTACTAAGCGAACATGGTAGTCTGTCTTCATGATTGAGTTGGGGAGGGTAGTGGATGGGATTTTTTCCCCCTATGCAATTCTGAATGTTCTTTCAGGAATAATTCTCATAAGAGCTTCTTTCTCAGGTTCTCCATAGGTTCCTATGTGCAAGTTTGGATATAGATGCCCAGAACATCTTCTAGTCTGACTATCAGATGGCATCAAGTCTGCAAAGGTACAGGGAAGATGTTCTGCATAAATGAAAAAGAATCTGGAGTTCTTCAAAGTGGAGAAGATCAAAGAAGCAATCCGGGAAGGGACAGGGAGAGAGGAGAAATGGAAAAATGGAAAGATGGTAAGGCTATTTGTGAGGTGACCATATGAGTCCCACATTTTGTTGAAAAATGCAATGTGGCTGGTGGGAGTCCATTTCTTATGAAGGCCTAATCATGATGATGGAAAGGGGTGGAGAAAATAAAGACAGCACTTGCAGATGAGGTTTTTGGACTCTGAGAGGAGCCTAGACCAGGACCTGCAGAAGCACTGTGGGAGAAGGGAAGACACCCATGTGTTCATGACAATTGCCCCCAGATCTCCAAGGGCAATGGGATTCCAGGTGACAACTGCTTACACCTCCTCTCGGCTGTCCACAGCAGCCTTCACACTGCCATTTGTTCTTCCTGAGCGGCGTCTGAGAAGGGTTGGTGATATGGTTAGAATGTGGAACCAGACAGAACAGAGGATTAATGACCTGCAGTGTAGATATCAAACAAATCATCACAGTGTCACGTTTATATTTACCAAACCAAGGCAAGTACCGTGAAGGGAAGGGGTGTGGTTCGATGAGAGCAGATGTCAAAAGAATTCATGGTGGGCAAAGTGATCAGAGTATTTCTTCATGAAACAATGATGCTTTGGTTGGGATCAAGAGGAAGGTGGGGGTGGGTGTCATGATGTGGAACTTGGACTTCATTGCAAGGTCACTGGGAAATTATTGAAAGTTTCTAGACAGAGGCTGAGAAGATAACTCTGCAGCAGAGAGAGCAGTTATAGGGCTCAGAGTAGATGTGGGGAGACTAATTAGGAGTCCCTTCCTAAGTCCACAGAAGGCTGCTAATGGTCTGGATCCCAGCTGTAGCAGCAGAGGGGAACATAATTAAGTTTGAGGGATATTTGGGAGGTAAAACTGGACAAACCTGGTGCTAGGTCCAGTGGTGAAGGTGGGGATCAGGGGTGAAGATGATTTTCCCAGGTTTCTGGCTAGCATCATTCTCCAATTCAGTTGCAAAGCAGGTATGAACCTAAGACCTGATGGTTCACCTCTCCTGTTACACTGCCTACAGTTAGAGGTTCAAAATAGGCAAGCCAGCTATAGTTAGAAAGAAAGAGGGAACCTTTACCAGGCACATTTGAGCCCTTTATGCATGCTAGCTAACAGCCACTGAACCTCCTATCCCAACACCTGCCATTAAAGTCAAGATAAGGGAATGATAATGTGTTTCAGAGGGATTTCCTCAGAGCCTCAGAATTTCTAGCTAACCAAAGAGAGACCTTCATTCTGCTTGGCCACAACCTAGTTCCAGGCTGTGATGGCTTTGAAGTCCAGCCCCATACCATCCAGGAAGGTACTAATATTTGTTTACATGGGGTCTTAGTTGGTTTTCTGTTGCTGTAAGAGAACACCTGAAACTATATGATTTATAGACAGTACAGGTTTATATTGGCTCATAATTTTGGAAGTTATGAAGTCCAAAAGCATAGTCCTGGCATCTGAATTCACTTCCACAAGAATTAACCCAGTAGCTGGAGAGCGGTATCAACACTTCTGAATGACCTGATCACCTCTTAAAGATCCTACCTCCTAAATCACTACAAAGGCAATCAAATTTCAACATGAGCTTCAGAGATTATAACCCTATTCAGACCACAGCACGTGGCCTTTTAATGGTGTTATTCTCTGTCTTCTGAAAGATGCTCTAGCGGAGAAAGGGAAGTTGGCACCCAGTTTGCATTCTCTCTCCCTCTCTCTCTCTCTTTCTCTCTCTCTTTCTTGATATTAAAATCTTCTCCCAGTCCACAAGAGAAAAGCTGGCTATGATCCCTAATGCTTCTGCTGCAGACCCTCTCAGGATATTCTCTTCAGGGGACGCAGACAGAGATGTGTGAGTTAAGGGAAAGTGAATGTGGTACTAAGTTACCAACAGTTTGCATCCGTTTTAGAAAACCACTTCCATGCCCTGTCAGTGTCCCTGTCTGCAAAATGGAGACCATCCTCTGTGCCTGACAGCATTGCTCTAAGGTACAATAGAGTTGGCCTCATTTATCGTACCCTTCTTCCTGAAATATTTTCCTGACTTGACTTCCGGGAGCCATTACCCTGCTGATATTCCTCCTTGATCACTGGCCACTACTTCTAAATCTTCTCTGCTGACTCCTACTTTCCTTCTTAACCTTTAAAATTGGACTTTCCCTCAGGCCAAGTCCTTGAGTTGCTGTTCTTCTCTCTCCTTGACTACTCCCTGACTGATTCGGTCAAGGCCTACAGCTTTAAACATTTTTTATTTCATGGTCCATATCTGTGTGGTCTTGCTACCTCCACTAATTGCTCAGTTCCTTTCCTCCTTCATCTCCATTTACATATTAAACTAAATATATCTAAGTCTGAGTGAGCCCTTAATTTCCTGCCATCCGTCTTGCCTCTGGTTTCTCACTTTGTTCAGAACACCACTTGCTTAGTTTTACTGAGACCCAACATCTAGGGGTGGTCCATGCTCCTCTCTTTCCTTCATCACCCATGAGCAGACCACGAACAGTCACTAGAAAGTCTACCCTCAAGGCACATCTGAAACCCAGTCTGTCCTTCTGACCTCCACCAGTGGAGGTCTGTCCCATGGACCAGAATTGTCTTTGTTGGGTCTCTGCAATGGCCTCCTAAATGATCTCTCTATCCACCCCTGCATGCTGTCAATCCTCATCCAGAAGTCGGAGCTTTCATCCTACAACATTAACCAGATTATGTCACTGTCTGCCCTTCACCCTGCAAGCCATCTCATCCTACCAAATCAACTCCGTTGCCTATGGCCTTGGAGGCCCTCAGCCCACCCCTCAAGTCCCACCACCTATTCGCCTTCCCTCACTCATCCAGCTCAGCTGCACTGGTCTCCTTGATGTCTCTTGAAGGTGTAGCACCCTGTGCCTTGGCTCCCCACAAGGTGCATGAAGATGCCCCAGGTGGGCACAGCTGCCTCTCTGCTTCATGGTGATTTCTACTTTGGCATTACTTTCTCCAAGAGTCCTCTTCTATCACTTCCAGTTCTCTCCCTCTTTTCCGCCCTATTCTGCTTTGTTTTTCTTTGGTGCACACATCACTATCTGAAATGATGATTCTTAATCCTTTGGATTTGGGTTAGTCTCCCTATAGAAATATTAGATAATGAGGGCAGGGACTGTGCCCATCTCATCCACTGCTATTTTTTCAGCTTGTCATAGGTGCTCAGCAAACATTTGTCTAATGGCTACACAGGAGAGTGAGTGAGTGAGTGAGTGAATGGATGCCTATTTCTCTTTTAAAGACACAAAGGAAGGAAACACCTGTGGGACCAAAGAGAGTTCTCTGCCTCAGTTTGGGAGCAAGTTGAGAGAGATTGGCATGGACAGAAAGGGAAGACGGTGAAGAAAAAAGCAAGTGGTAATTAAAAAGACAAAAAGGACTTCAAGTGCCTTGTTGAAAAAAAAAAAAAGAGGGTGAAGCAAGAATAAAGAATAAGGATATTGTGCTTAAATACTTCCTGAGACCACACAAATCCTGAAGTGTGAATGCATATAATGTAATCAGGAGAAAGAGGTTCTAAAAGAGTAAAACACATTATGAGAAGCAGAGATGGGGAAAAAAATAAATAAAAATGTGACTCTATTGTGTTTACAAAAAGCTACGGTGTCCTTAACTGAATGTTTGTGTAAATGGTTTGGGTTTATCCTGGTGGTGGGAAAGGAACTGCAAATAGCCTATGTACACTATGGAAATCTATTTTGCAATTCTTGAAAAGCCCACGAGAAGCGAATGCAATAATGGATGTGGAAGTATAAAGAGTTCTGCAAATGAAAAAAAAAAGGGGGGGTATTGTCAGGAGAAGAATACAGAAGATGTGAGAGTTAACTTTGGGGAGGCTGCTCAGAATTCTAAGTGGCCTCAAATCCAGGACTGAGAGCAAACCCTGAACTCTGGTTGTCACAAAATTGAGGCAGCCCGTGATGACTTGCCAATGTACTCAATACTAGTGGCAGGCATGACAAGGAAGAGAGAGAAAGAGATATATAACCCTTGGAGAATGAAGAGCCCTTCAGGATGCACAAAGCTAATATAGCTTTAATAGGAATATTTCTTCAGACCGTCTTACCTATCCAGAAGCTTCCTCTTTCGCAATATTGATTGTGAGCCAGGCAGAGGAGCAGATGCAAAGGTCATTGCAGGGATGTGACTTAGAATGTCCCTGAACAGGGATACTGATTCCTGTTCCTCATCAACCAGCAGTTGATAATATGATTCTTCCCCCAATTAAAGATAATGACAACTTCCACCAGGAAAAAAAAAAAGACAACTGCCCTTGACCTGTGCACCCTCCTTGTCGACCACAGGAAAAAGCATACTTTCCAATTTCTCCTTCAAGTTTTGGCATTGAATTCTGAAAGTCAGATCCTGCAGCCCTGCTGATAGCCTGAGAATGCAACAGCAGTGGTCAAGTCGCTTTGAAGGTATGAGTTCCTGCAATGCAAAAATCCATGGTCCATTGCCCTTGTCCATCCTGTGTGTCTTTATAGTAATCTGCACAGAGATCTGGGCCAGATTGCTGATGCTCCCATGCTGGATGGAGGGATCCACGCTTTTCTCTCCACCAGTGAGGTTAAAGGGTTAGATACTGCTCTCTGCCTGGGATTAATGTTGGGACAACCAAAGAAAGTCCAGCCTCTGCCATGTGTTAGTACCTTTCTTACCCCTGAATCTTGGAAGCCATGCTCTGGGAAGCCTGTCTCACCCAGACATGGAATCATGGCCTTCCAAATCCCCAGACACACACACACCTACTTCCTGTAGTTCTGCAGCCTCAACCTCCCACCTGCCAGAAGAGGCTAGAACTCAGAGGCTGAACCTCCTTAGAGAAGCATGAGGTGAACTTTTGTCCTCATACAAACTCTAGATGAATGTTACAGGCACATCCCATCATACACCTTTTTCCCAAGCCTATTCCAGACCCATTTCCAGAATGAGTAAATGAAATTCCACTTGGTTCTGAGATATTGACAACTTCTGTGCTTTCCATCTCAAGAAATGCAAGATTCCCTGAGTAACTGGGGAGAAAACATCAATGGACCATAGGAAGATGCCCCTTTGTCTGTATGCTAGGATTCTCCTGGAGACATAATCAGAAATTTCCCCAATGGTGCAAAAATAGCTACTCTTAGCCCAAAGGGAAGATTATATTGCTACTTCAATATCTTGCTTATATTGCTATATTGATGGTTAAGGTAGATGAAAGGAAGAAGCATGTGGGAATCTGTCCCTTTCACAAGTCTCAGTGCTTTGGAGCTTGTATCAGACAGAAAAGGTTAGATTTATGCTGCAATAACAACTGAACCCTAATATTTTAATGGGTTCAAACCATTAAAGTGTACTCCTTTATTCATGCAGTCTTTCCACTAAGGATGGCAGAGGGCTCAGTTTATTAGAGTCACTCAGGCACTCAGGCTGATGGAGGAGCCACCAGATTGAGCATTGTGGACCACCATATCAGAAGGGAAAATGTATCTAGAGGGTATTAAATCAGCAATTAAATACTCCAGTCTAAAATTGACACATGTCACTTGTGTTCTTAGCCCTCTTATCAGAACTAGTCATTTGAATGTATGAATCACAAATGGGCCAGGCAGGAAGCAAAATTCTACTCTGCTCTAGAAGTGAAAAAAAGCGTATGCTGTTTTTGCAAATACCACGAATACCAACCTTCAAGTATCTGGGTTAGAAAACCAGCTACCGAGGGCCCAGTTTTCCAGGAAAGACATACAACACTCTTGGCTAGAATCTCCAAAGCAGTTCTTCCTCCTTTTTTATAAAGCTGAAGCCAGGAGAGACACTTTGATGATTCAATGGGAGGGCCAAAGATAATGCAGTAACTAAAGGGTCCTGAGGAGGAAAGATTTTGTTATCCTCTCGTGATATTTTTTGAGCAACAACATTTACCATGACGGTGGCTTCTGGAAGCATGACATTCAAATATTTATTGATTCTGTAATGTGTTGGACCGGACCCAAGAGATGTTCAGAGCCAGGAGCAGAGCCAGGGTGGCCAGCTGTGCTACTTAAAGTGGGGCTGACAGATGCCCCAGAATCCAGAATACCAAAGGCAAGGGCAAAACACTCTCATCCCTATAGGACACACGTGAAGACTAAAAGTTCATCCCTTCCCCCAGGAAAAGCCAGGCTGCAGGCTGCGTTGATCCAGGAGGAAGAGCCCCGAGATGAGCTCTCCTCTTGTTTTTTCTTCAAATTCACATCAAGTGTTTCTTTTCTTGCTCACTTTTCAGTTGTGTGATGAATGTCTGGTAACGGGTACAAAGCCTGCTATCTAGTCCCTCCCCAGCACACACATTTCCAGAGCCAGTGTACACTTGATAACTCCAATCTGCCTCCATGCACCCATTTTCTGAAATCCTCCACAGAACCTCCCAGAGACCAGATCCTAATCCTAGCAAAAGCTCTGTGATTATCTTTTTTTTTTTTTTTTTTTTTGAGCCTGTGCCAAATACCAAGGGAAATAAAAGTCTAAATGTAGCAATGACATAGAGTGGTGTCATGTTCTGAAGCCAGGCTGGTTTTGAAGGGGAAAACCAGGAGCTCTGGAGAACACAGGATGCTGCAGGAAGGGTTTTTAGGATCTCACTTGAGTCAAGGGTGAAAGACCTCTTGAAGGACAGGCTGGCATGGGCCAAAAGCAGCACAAGGACTTAAAAGTGGCCTAAAAAGGGGCTCACATAAGAAGAAACTGGCATCACTGAATGGACCCCTGAGAACCATGCCAAAATTAGCCTAGCCACCTTGCCTAGCCCAAAACCACTCAGCCAGTTGTTGGGAAAACAGGCAAAGCCTCAGGAATCCTGGCCCAATGCCCTTTGCTCTGCATGCCACATGGCTGCAAATTCCAGGTAACCAGGGCACAGCTAAGCTATCCCTGGATCAAGAGAAAAGCAGTTGAGAGATCATTGCTCCAATTCTCAAGGATTCTAAAGAAAAAGACTATGGCTGCCCCGGAGCTTCCACGGAGGAACAAAGGTAAAATGATCATTATTTCTTTCGTACAATTAATTCTACCTTGATTTTATGATTCAGTCCTTTAGAGAGCTTCAGTTGAAATTCAAGTTAGTTCAATCATAATTTTTCGACCTTGAAAACTTTCCTGTCTCTGTACTCTGTAAAAACTCTTTGAGTTGCAAGTGACACAGGAAAGTCAAATTGGATTAAGGAGGGGAAAATACACCAATCATTGGCTGTATTATTCCATTTTGCATCGCTCTACAAAATACCAGAGGCTGAGTAATTTATAAAGAAAAGAGGCTTATTTAGATTAGAGTTTGGAGGCTGAAAATCCAAATAAGCATGGTGCCAGGTCTGGTGAGGGCCCCTAACCCTGGTTGTGTCACACTAGGATGGATGGCATGATGGGAGGAGCATATGGGAGAGGGAGAGATTTCATGGTGAGACGTAAAGCCAGAGAACAGGGAGGAGTGAGTCATATTTTCCTTTATAACAACCTTGTTTCAAAACCTAACTGGAATTCCACAGAACATTAATGGTTCCGAGAGCAGTGATCCAATGACCTAATCACCTTCCACTAGGTCCCACCTCTTATAGATTCCACCACTTTCCATCACTACCAATTGGGAAGCCATAGGAAACATACTCAAACCAAATCCAAACTATAGCATTGGCCAAATCACTGAAAAGTCAGAGGGTAAAGCAGAATCCAGGCATCAACTCCACTACTGACATCACATCTTTCTTGCTCTTTCCCTCTTATTCTCCTGTTTTCCTTCACTGACTCTTCTCATGAAGCTGCTGACAGGGACCAGAACTCATTTTACATCCTAGTACCACCAGCAGAAAGACAGCTATTCAGAAAATGTCACCCACCGTTGCTTCTCCTTGGCCCAGCCCAGATCATTTTCTTATCTCAAGCCAACAACTACCCTCAGACAATGCAGTTGAGCAGCTCCCCATACCCCAGAGCTGGGTGGTGACAGCTCATCCTCCCTGGAATAGCAAGGATTAAGAACGCCAGGGAATTATCCCTAAAGAAAACAGGAAGCTATTGTTCGTGGGAGAATGAATGGTCGAGCAGGCAGAAATGACCATCACTCACTCCAAACACCTGCTAATCCTCCACAGAACTCGTTTTGGAAATGCTGTGCTGCATCTTGCTGTCTCCCTAAGCAGACATCAATTCCTGCTATTAAATGGTTGTTTCGTTTAATTTGGTGAGTTCATTCTTGGGTCTGAAGAGGTCAAACTCAAACAAAACACAGGCTGTCCCTTCTAGAGTTCTTCTGTATGCCCCATGCTGGTTAAGAAAACAAATCGGAAAGTGAGGTTCAGGGTTGCCCAAGAAGCATAATTCCAGTGGTTTGGAGGAGATTTAGGCCCTATAACAACTATGGGATGGACTCAATCGAGGTTTTTTAAAGATTTTGAGTTGTTGGTAAAATGCATTGCTTCATTCGAATTAAGTCTTTGCTTACCTAATTGTTTACAGAAATCCACACAAATGAGATTAACATAAAAAAAAAGAAAGACAACAAGATAATTAAGTCTGATTGCTCCAGAGCAGGTTGGTGACAGCCCTGGAAATGTGCCAACACTAATTGGCTGGAGATATTTCCCATACAGTTAATTGCAAATGGTCATTGAAAGCCCTTGAAATTAACTTAGGTCCCCTCAACTGAGGTGTGGAGAAGGGATTTAGAAGTGTGAAGGAGACCAGGGTTTGGAAAGAGGACCCACCAGGGACATCAGCGTCTTTCTGTCCCAGAGTCCTGTTCGACTAACATCGTCAATCTTGTCACTTCTCTGGGTCTTGGTCTTCTGATCTGTACCATGGACTTGGGGAGTGGGGGTGGGGAGGTCATGTCAGTGCAGGATGTCCTGACCTTCTATGATCCCCTCCAACTTGACTACACAAAGATCAGCCCATCCCCAGTCCAGCCTCTGGTCTGTGCATCAGTTGGGCAGCTTTTCCTCACACAGATATGGAAGGACTTCTTCCTGCACACTATTGGCTGGTATCCTAGGAGCCTGCAAATTACCTCAACAGGAAAATAAACCTGGGGAGGTCTCTCCAAGTGCCTCAACATCTCCAAGACAGGAGCTGCTGCAAAGAGAAGAAAATAGAATAGGCGTGTGAGCTAAGGAGAAAGGACCAAGTATTCTCACTGGTCCTTGAAAGAATTCCACTTTCCTCCCCAGAACTTTGTGTCCCCCTAGGTCTCAGGTAAGTTATGGGATCCTGGATCAGAGAGCAGAATGGAACCACAAGAATTTATATGTTCCAGATCCCTATGATGAGGATCTGGAGTCAATATCCCAAGGTCACAAACTGAAGCTCCAAGGTCATTGGACCAAGATTCTATGGGAGGAGAGAATTAGAACTCTGTGAGCATTTCTGCCTCCTCATGTTGGATGTTTCCATATTTCAGAGGCTGATGAGGGTGGCGGCCATGCAGGAGGCAAGAAGACGAGTTGTGTACACACCTAAGTTTGCTGCATATTCCTCTCTGAGATGCATTCTCACTCCGTGCATCCAGGATAAGCCTCTTTCCTGTCCTGACCCTGCCCAGCCCCATTGCATCCTGTGTGTCCTACAAGCAACCTTTGAGAAGTCAACCCCTGAGCTTGTTGCAATACGATTCTGTGCATTATGCCATGTCTCTTCATTAGATTGAAGATTCTCGAAGGTAAAGTCTCACTGCCCCCAGTAAAGTCTAATGTATGTTACAGATTCTCAGTACATGTCTACTGACTGAGCAAATCAGTCAGATGTTGTCCTAAGGTTTTTAAGCAGAAGGGAAAGATAGCGGCAACTTGAAAGGACCCATTTCCAGAAGCAATTCTCCCTCAAAAAGATAAGAGGGATATTAATTTTTTTAAATTGGTGCATTATAATTATACATAATAGTGGGGTTTATTATGACATATTTTTGTACATGTACATAATGAATTTGATCGACTGAATTCCCGCTACCTCCCCTTTCTCTCCTCTCTTGGCTCCTCTTGGGATTCTTCCTCTGCTCTACTGGTCTTCAGAGAGCTATTTCTAATCTATAAGTACCCTGAGGACCAGTTGTGGGTGTTGTATTTCTGAACCCACCAGCCCTATCCTCCAATTCTAGCCTGATGCCTGTCACAGGGTGCTCAATGAAGGATATCCAATGGAATCCAACAGGAGAGAAAAAAAAAAAAGAAAAAAGAACTAATTATTAAGAGAAGGTAAGACTGAGAGATGGATCAGTAAAGGAATGTGCTAGTACTGCCCAGGGCCTCGTTCCTGCGCTCTCAAGCTCTGCTCTGCCCCAGCAGTGGTTGAACTGGGCAATGCACAGCAGGGGACATCACCTGCAGGATCCAATAATGGCCCCACATCCAGCAGTGGCAGCATCAGCAGGTAGCTGTAGCCTCCAGTGTTCTCCTGCTGCTTTCTACAACACATCAGTGATTTCTTTGAATAGCAGCTGCCCCCTCCAGCGGGGCCAGCCATCATGGTGCTGCTGGGCTCCGGAACCTCCTGCTTGGGCTCCTCCAGCCCTAGAGGCAGCTGCAGCTTCCTGCCACTCCAGTCTCTGGTGTAGCTCATTTTCCTCTCTGCAGCTTTCCTGGCCCTACCAAGGCTTTTGCACAATGTTCCACTGAGTGTTTTCCCTATGTTTGGAATATTTAGCATGTTTCCTGTTTTTCTGCCTAGACTTTGATAAAAAAGAGCCAGAAAAAGAGAGCAAAAAGGAGGAGAAAGATACCAAAAGGAAGAGACATCTGGTGCAACCAGAAGCAAAGGTTGGTTCTGATTGCAAGTGCAAATGAATTCAGGACTCCCTGGAGGGCTGCTGCTCAGAAAGAAAACTTCCTTGAATGACCCCTTGGGGTTTGGACTTTCCATCACCCAGCTTTTCTCTGTAATCCTACAATCTCATGCACAGTCAGCACAATTCTCTCTGGTGCCACCACAAACTCTCACACCTGTCTCCCCTGTTCCAAGGGTGAGATTGGACTTCACCTTGTGCTTCCTCAACTCTAAAATTAGATCTTGAATTCTTGACTGTGTTGTGAGAGGTGTCAGAGTCTTCCCTGGCCTTGCTATCGTTGAAATCGTGGGCTCTTCCTGGAATAAACGGTTGCTTGAATGTGCAAATTCCAGCTTCTGCCACAGATATCGTCTTTATTTTTCACTAAATCAGAGATGGAATGAATTCATGGGAGGGGGTGAAGCTGGCAGAAGCTGCGCAAGGCTGGGTCAGACAGCTGCTGAGCCTCGGTGAGCACTTAGCATTGTGTTCTCCTCCCATGCCCCGAAATCAGGGAGATCCTCTTGAACTCCACACTGCATACGCTTCCCCACCTAAGCCTGTTCTGTTTTCCTCCCTAGGTTCTTTCTTGACTCCTTTCCACTTGCATTTATTCTCCTTTTCCCTCTGCCCTACTCACGAGAGCTTCATTATTATAAAGCAGAAGGTGAGGACATGAGTTGAGAAGGTACAGGTGGGAATGAAACCAGGGGCTTTGAGAGGGCAAGAGGTGGACCTTCACCAGTGGTGAAAGAGCCTTAATGAGGGTCAAGGAAGTCCCTCTTGAGATCCAGTAGGAAAGATCTGTGTATGGTCTACTAGGATTGTTTCAGCACTGTCTCTGTAAAAGTTCCTGCAGCCAAGGAGGGAAGAAAAAATGACAGTGCAATTAATTAATTAAGCAGAAGCTCAGCAGAGCAAATGGTGAAGGAGATGGAAGAACTTGGTGTAAGTTTTGCAAGCAGTTTGAATTGACTGGCCATGACATTAGACTCCATAAGAGAACAAATTGACCACCACCAACTCTTTCTGGAATCTCCACCATTCCCCAATCATACGAACCCACCTATGGACTCCCATCTAGTCCCAAGATGATAATTGATTCTCTCCCATGATTTGCCACAGTTGGGGAGGTTACTAAGGAATCTGGGAGTTATCGTGTTTGGTTTTGTCCAATAGAAAAGAATGGGGACTGATATCCATGTTCACACCTCCTTGGCCCTCTGCTTGAGCCAGTTCTTAACCTTCTTTTAACATGGAACCAGGTGCAGATCCCTGTCTTCAGCTGAGCTGTTTAAAGAAGCCAGGTTGTCCCTCACTTCTCCCCACATCCAAACCCTCAATTTCAAGCTACGACAGTTTGATGGTTCATCATAAAAGGTCCCTCAGGTCCTCACTGGATTGTTAGGAACAGAGCTCCTCACATTCCCCATGTCCCTTGACTCCATTTGGTGCCACTTGAAGAGGGACATAAGTTCCTTGAGGAGGCTCAACCTTACATCTGGATTCTGATGAGACATTGGGTCCTTCCAGGCCCTGAACCAGGGTGGAAAGGGATGTTCTGAGAGAGACAACACAAAGACTCCCAGTCCAGCCAGGCAGGAGGATGCTAACCAATATGGAGGCAGATGTCAAAGGGGTGAGTTTCCAGCCTGAAGGCTCCAGGTCTAGAGGCAGACAGGATCACAGACATTAGCTGGGGAAGAATGTGTCCCATAGGGACTGGGAAAGAGGACAGATTGAGGGAAACTTTTGTTTGTGATGGAACAAATTACAATTTTCAGATGTAAAGTCCTCAGGCATCCTGAGGGCTAAAGACTCTCCATCAGAATAAAGTCAGAAATATAGAAAAGACCCCATAACTTTATGAGCTCTGACTCCTCCTGAAGCTTTTGAATGGACTTCTGTGAAGAGCACCGTAGAGGGATGCAGCCTAAAGACTAATTTTCTCAAAGCACGCTGGTTGACAGAGTAGAAGAAAAAAGAGTTTGGCTAGATTGAGGCAAAGATAAATGAGTATAAATTATGTGTCAGGTAGTTTATCAGTTTGAGCGGGAGAATTAATCTACAATATGGGTGTCTCTGTATGTGTGGGGGGTATATACCGCAGAAATGGCAGCGAGGCAGCATTAGGGTTGAGAAATGGTGCAATTAAAAGAGTCAAGAATCACCTCTGCGAAGGCTCCTGCATCATCATTAATTCAGCCACATTACCTTCCACAAACATTGCACAAGGTCCCGGCTGCAAACTCCAACGACTCACAGAGGAGGACCAGCTGCCAAGCAGCGTCTCTGAGACTCCTTGGGGAAATTAGCGATTTTCCTACTTGACCAGCTCCTAATTTAACCAACTCCTGCCCAGAGCAGTTGTTTAACATTTATATAATGTAACCCTGGAGAGATGGGGGGGAGGGGCGAAGAAATGTGAAGGCAACAGTTACCTAGGAGTGGCTAGGTTTCTGTTTCCATGGGTCTGAGATGGGACCCTGAGAATCTCTGCATTTCTAACAAGAGCCCAGGCAGGGCTAACACAGCTGGTCCCTAGACCACATTTAAGTAGCAAGGATCCAAGGATACATTGGCATCACCTGGGCACTTATGAGAACTGCAGATCCCAAGCCCAGCCCCAGACTTTCTGAATCAGACTTAACATTCTAACGAGAACTCTGGATGATTTACAGACACCTTGATGTTTAAGAAGTGAGTCTCCTTGGTTTTCTTAGAATGATCTGTGATCCCCCTGACACAGTATTTAAAATTGCATGTGTGCTTATGAGTGTGTAGCATACAAATGGTGGTCTCAGACCTGAATCCTAGCATGCATTTCTCAACTGAAAGAGATCGTCTAGGAAAGAAAGATAAGGAAATCAATGCAAAAAAAAGAAAGAGCAAAAGAGAATATGCTGTAAACCAGGACCTCTGATTCTTGCCATTATAATCGCTGAATTTACCCAGAGAATATAGAAAAGTCAGATCAACCAGTCCTCTTGCCTTTGTGGGAAGCAGGTAAGTGGAGTTGTCCAAGAGACAATATCCCCTCACCTAGACCTGACCAAGATGAGTGAAGAAGCAGGAGACCCCATTCCTTCTAAACTAAAGCAGAAATAGTAGGAGAGGAGCTTTCATTGCACAATTGTGGAAAAATTCCCTATATTCTCAAAGGGAGCCATACACAAGAAAGGCTTAACATGCTGTCATCTGTTTACCACTTGAAGCCTGGGATGAAGAGGTCCCAGGGGCTTGAACAGTGCCCTGGCCAGCTCAAGCTGCTGGTGGGTCCACAGATGTCTCAGCAGAGATGACCAGCTTTCAATATATGATCTAATTTGGGGCAGCAGCTGCTACCCCATCTTCTTCTCCACAGTCCAAAGATGCTTCCAAGGTAGAGGTGGTTAACCGCCCCTCCACACCATAGGTTCTTTTCTCTGTGGCCAATTGGTGCCCCCACCTCTAATGATTCTCTTCACTTCCCATTCACCCCCCCCACCCCAGGAATCTACTGAAGTTTAAGTCCCCCACTGCGTTGCACAGACTCCCTACAAAATGGTTGGGCTTGCAGAATATTCTAAGAGGGGTGGGGACTTTAAGATGCAACCAGAAAGTGTTTCTAATTCAGCTTTCTTTTCTTTTTTTTGTTTTTGTTTTTGTTTTGTTTTGCTTTGATTTGTTTTCCTAGCTAATTGTCAGAAGAGATTTTCAAAGGAAGGTAACTGAATCCCCAAGTTTCCTGTAATTTTATTTTTTGGAATTCTTTTCCTCATGCTAAAGAAATATTTGCTTTTCTAATCATTTTTTTCTTTTTTTTCCTAAAGTGTGCCCCCCAAATCTTTTTTTTAAAGAGAGAGAGAGAGAGAGAGAGAGAGAGAGAGAAATTTTAATATTTATTTTTTAGTTTTCGGTGGACACAATATCTTTGTTTGTATGTGGTGCTGAGGATTGAACCCGGGCTGCATGCGTGCCAGGCGAGCGAGCGTGCTACCGCTTGAGCCACATCCCCAGCCCACCCCCAAATCTTATAAACGTCAACCTCCACCCCCACCCCTGCATCTATACCCTACCTTGCTGCAACCAAGAAAAACAAAACACGTTCTCTCTCCACAGACAGATAAGAAAGTTAGGGATTCAAGTATGCTAGTTTATGTGTATTTTTTCTTATGTGTAACTTCACCATTCACTCAGCTAGATATTCTACATAGTTGTCCCAAGACATCATTTCTTCCCCTCTATTCCTGTTATTAAAAAAATGAGTTTTTTTTCAAAGTACATTCACTTCTTAGCCATGTCAAAAATACAAGTCTACAGGTCCTTAAAGGACTTCCCAAAAAATGAGATCAAAATTCAATTTTCTGGAAAAGATACAGGTTCCTTTCATCCCCTTGGAAAATGTTGAATTAAAAGTAAATAATAAAGATATACATTCCCTCTCTTTGTTGTTCATGCTGTGAACACCTCATGTTTGTTCTCTGTTCATTAATGCTCAAGCACAGAACTTGCTCCCACCCTTAGTCAAAGACATCTAAGTCAGTTGGCTCTTTTCCTACCTCTTTCGAAAGTACCATCTTTGCATCTGGGCTTTAAATTATAGCGTTATCTCCAGGAGACAAGGAAACCAACAGGCACGGACTCATTGGGAAGTGCAATACACCCATGGCCCCATGATTAGCATATAGATCTGATAGCCATTGATGTCAGGACTGCCACCTTGGATTGATTTATACAGTAAAGTTAGGTAAGAAATCTACATTTAAGTCCTTGCTCTATTGGGGCTGGGGTTGTGGCTCAGCGGTAGAGCGCTTGCCTAGCATGCGCAGGGCCC
This sequence comes from Marmota marmota marmota, assembly GCF_001458135.2. Classification (NCBI taxonomy): domain Eukaryota; kingdom Metazoa; phylum Chordata; class Mammalia; order Rodentia; family Sciuridae; genus Marmota; species Marmota marmota. Next base: position 3,838,356 of record NW_025999896.1, on the reverse strand, counting down.
TGGGTTCGATCCTCAGCACCACATAAAACTAAATGTTTGGAATAAATGTATTGTGCTCAACTACAACTAACTAACTAAATAAATAAATAAAAGTCCTAGCTCTGTGCAGATTTTATCATATATATGTAAAATCCAATATGTATGATATACATATATAAACTACAGATAATTCACAGCATCAATGTGAAGATTAAATGAAATTATACTCATGAAAACTTTTAATAAATTCTAATGGTCATTTTTAGGTGTTTCCATTCCTCAAAATGTTGGGTCTTCCTCAATGACAAAGCAACCATGGTAGAAAGATTCAAATATGCTATTTTGTGTGTATTTTTTCACCATTCACTCAGCTAGATATTCTATATAGTTGTCTCAAGAGAAGTTTGACAAAATGGTCATTTTGCTTTTGATTGGTCTCTGGAGGAAGGGGAGCAATGTGGGCTCCAGCAATCGATTTTACAGACTATAAAAGCAAGGCTCTCTCCCTCAGCCCCAACACCAGACCAGAGAAGGAGATTCTGGACAACACCTAGAGGAACCATGCGGGAAGTTCCAGAATCAATTTAAGGAGCCCAGAAGCCTTCACACTTGTGTCAGAGAGAAAACTCTGAATATTGTCCAGACTTAGGAACAATACGGAAGCCAGATGAGTCCCTGCCATCTACCTAGCCTCCATTTGCATGAACATCATGGAAAAGCTCTGCTGCTGCCCATTTGGACATTTGGTGCTGTCCAAGGGACCATTGATGACCATCCTGCAGAAGTGACATTTGCTTGTTCTCTAATTTCTTTACTTTTCTTTTTTCATTACCATCTAACTTACTCTACTTAAATAGTCCTCCTTTGAATATCACAAGCTATTTCTAAGACCCTGAAGTCTTAGAGGAAAGGAGGGACCATGATATAGAGGTAGGTAGGTTATGGAAAGGAACACCCCTATACATTCGCCTCAGGTAGTCTTCCCAGAACAGCTCCAGATCTGCCTTGGAGCCAACACAGTCGTAGGACCAGAACCATCACCCCACTGTAGCCAGGAAAGGAATAATGGGACCCCCCACCCCAAAAGAAGTACCGGAGAAATATAAAACCAATGACAGAAATGCTGTGAATTGTCCTGGTAACAAGAGTGCAGGAGATGGTTTCCCACTCCCTAGATCTCTGGACAATGGAGGAAAATATTTTCATTGGTATTCCTTTTTTTCCCCCCCAATACCATATGGTGTCTACAAAATCACTCATGATCTCGTCCATTCTCCACACCTCCAACACTAACAACTCAATTCCAAAGAAAGCTTACAGAACTTGTGGAAGGATCACATAGTGAAAGTTAAAGAGAGACAGAGGTGAAAAATGACCTCAAGTTCTTTGGCTTCGGCAACTAGCAAATGGTGGTGTCATCTTCTGAGATATAGAGAGAGGAGGAACAAGAAGAGGGGCCAGAAGTTCATCATTTAATTGTTATTTTCTACTAAGTTTATGAGCTCTGTGAAAACAGGGATGTCATCTTTTTTTCACTTTGTATTGGTCTCCCCTGCCTGGAACAATGCTTGGAATAATGATAGTGACTCAATAAATAGGCATTGAATGAATAACTTGGGGGACATAAAGGGAAATGCAAAAATCACAGGGGAGAGCAATGGGTTTGGGACGTAAGAATTATAGTTCAGCTTAGGAAATGTTAAGGTTGAGAAACCTCGCATTGAAGCCATGTGGGTTGTGGGATATTGGATCTTGGAGCTGAGAGCAGAGATCAAGGATGAAATGAAGAAGATCATAGGCATCAGTGTTCCAGTTGGAACTCAAAATCATGAGACCTGATTAGATCCCCCAGGAAAGTTCCCTTTGGGGATAAGTGGAGAAGCTTCAAGAACCAGCCATATTTACAGATCTGGAAAAGAATGACAATCCAGAAAAGAGGACTGTGAAGGGGTTTGCGAATGTGTAGGAAGCAAATGGAGAGAGATTACTGTCTCAGAAACAAGGAGAGGGAAGAGTTTCAAAAGGAGCCATCCAACTGCTCTGTCTGCTTCTGCTGAGATGTGTAAGATGGGTATTCTTTTTGTGTCTCTCATTGAGTTAAAGCTCCCTGGGGCCACAATTTGGCTGTTGCTTCATGTTATCCCTAACATAATGCACCCCCTACCCCTGTTGTGTTAAGGAACACCAGGGAGACAGATGTGGTGTGGTACAAAGGATCACCAGAGAGTCATCGGGGGTCCTCATTCCTGCTGATGACCCTGGATGCCTCCGATTGAGTTTACTCTGTGCCTGCCTCAGTGCTGGACACATAACATATTTCCCACTTAATACTCAAGACAACTCTATGAAGTATTTGCATTATGTCCATTTTATAGATTTTCCAAAGTCAGAGTGCTGGTCAATGTTTGGGGCCAAATGGATTTTAGCATGTTGGTTAAGACATGTTGGTTGGACTTGTACAAACCTAGATTTGATTCCTAGTGCTGCTGCTACTGGATGACAGCATGGTTTCATCTGTCTGGATCTGTTTTCTTACCTGTAAAATGATCCAATTGGATTAGGTGATGACCTCCATCACTTTAAACATCACATCCTAAGCTTGTAGGTCTTGACCTTCAAGAGCACAGTACAGCAGGAGAGGTAAGAATCAGGGGACTTCAACTCATACATGACACTCAGGTAATACCCAAAGATATAGCCTGTCTGTCACTAAACTGTCTTCTCAAAGTTACTTGCAGACGGATGACCTGTAATTGCTGCATTTTCTGACATCAGTCCTGGGACCCAAGGGACTGAGTGCAGCACCTTAGTTTGTCCCACACTCATTGGACACCAGGCAATGCATTAGCGGATGCCAAGCAGAGCAGAAAGCATTTTATCTGTGCTGGCCCGATACTAAGTCATCTGATTCTATAGATGCAGCATTCAAGGGATTTTGTGTGTGTGTGTGTGTGTGTGTGCGTGCGCGCGCACGTGCACGTGCTTTTTTCTGAAAAGAAATGAAAATAAATGTATTTGCTAGGAATAATGACCCGGGGCTCTCACTACATATTTTAAGGGATCAAGGGGAGACACAAAGCCACGTGTGGAACATCACTCCTCACAATGTCCATGGGGCTTCTAGTTTACTAAGGGCATCATGCACATTCTCTCCAAGGTAAAAGGCTGAAATGAAAGGGAGTTTATCCTGCATTGTTGCAGAGAAGGAATGAGGTGCAGTGAGGAGCAGATACAGTGAAAGTTAGTTCCAGCTTAGCAGAAGAGACAGAATAGCAGAGTGGCTCAAGCACAGTGGGTTTGGAGTCGACTGTCTGTGTTACCTAGAGTGTAATTAGACATTTTATATGTCCGTTTTCTCATCTATGAAATGAGGATAAAATATACACAGTGTTGAGCATTTTTGCCTATGCTATATTGTCTTTAATTCCACCTGAATTAGAAAGAACATTTTAATAGAGGGCTCTGATGGTCAGTCTGGCCTCCATGTCAGAGGTCAGCCTCAAACTGGAAGGGTCTCTGAGTGATTGGTCATCTGATGAGAAAGAAAGGTCTCAGGATGGAGACAGGCCCTGTCCAACCGCAGGTCCAGAAGTCAGAGCAGGTGCCTCTCCGTGCAGCTCTCCACCTGCAGGTCCCCTCTAACTTACACTTCCATCCAGATGTCCAGATTTGTTCTGTTCTGTTTCCCAGAAAAAAGAAAAAAGCACAAAATATGTAAAAGTACTAGAGATTCTTTTACATGGACTCTCAAGGCAGCAGTTGCTAAAGTTTGTGAATAAAAAAAGAAAAAAAATTGAATGTACTTTCTCCAGCAACATGCCTACTTTTTAGGGTCTCCTGAGCTGGTTGCTAATACTATCATCTCAGGCCTGTCTCTATGGCAACTCATGACTGGCAGGCCACAATTAACCTCCCCTTCACTGATGCCAGAAGACCCAGCTCTCTCAATCAGTACTAAGCTTTGGCCTCCTGTCCTTCGGAACTCAACAAGACACGACCTTAGGACACACCACAGCCTGTCAAAGGGATGTACATTATAACATCAGTGCCTGTCCTGTGTACAATGGAACACATGGGATAGGACCAATTGTCTTGGCTGTTCTGAGGATGGGAGGTTGTATATCTTCTCTCCACTGAGATGAGATGGTTCATGATGAACTTCTGAGGCAAGAGATGTGGGCTCCAGGAAGAAGAGTGACACTCCCCAGGACTGGAAGAGTCAAGGAAGGCTTTCTGGAAGAAATAAAATCTAAATTAATCCTGGAAAGATAATAGGAGCTGATGGTCAGGCAGCAGTGTCAGATGGATCCTTAAATCCCTCTCCCTGGATTCCTCCATCCACTCACTGGGTACAGTTTATTCTCATCTGTCCTTGTCACTTCCCACCTTCACAAGAAGTCTCTTTTCTTCCATTCTGTTCTAAAACCAAGGATATATTTTGTATATAATATTTAGGCTGTAAAGATCTCCAGTTCGATCTTTTTTCCTCCCTCCCTGATGCTTTTATTTTTTTCTACACTACTGTCTTACCCTTCTTCCGTGTTCCAGATCTGTCCCCGTGACACTCCACAGGTTTCTCAAACCCTGAGCATTTCCCCTGACTCAGTCCTGTAAGGACTTGGGACTGGTTATATGTCATAGTGATCCACCATAGAAGAAGGAGTTAGATCATTTGTGAGTATTTAAGATGGAGCACTTACATCCTTTCTCTTGCTAATATTAACCCCCCTATAAGGAGGCACACAGGGAATTGCGAAGTGGTGCCTGATAATGGAACCATCTCCTGGGCTCTGAATCAGAACATAGATCCAGAGACTGGAAGCATCACTTTCCAGAGACTTGGAAGCATCACATCCAGTTCTATGAATGTGTGGTCAGTGGTAAAAGTGGCTAAAGTCACATCTGAAAGGAAGAGGGCTCCTCTACTCTTTGCTAATATGATTGGTCAGAATCCAAGTCCTTAACTGAGCCATATTTATGCATGAGTGAGATCACTCAATTAGAAAAGGATAGGCAGGACTAAATCCATCCGTCTCCTCCCTTTCCTACCCACGTTTGATGGATTAAATGTCCTTCCAACACTGATGTTGAAATTTAATTACCATTGTAACAATAGTAAGAAGTGGGAGCTTCCAGAAGTGATTAAGCTGCAAGGGCTCCACCCTTAGAAGTGAGACTGGTGTCATTAGATAAGGGCAAGTTTGGACTCCTCTTACTCTATCTTGCTTTTCTGCTTCTGCCATAAAAAACATCCCCCACCCCCACCCCCACATACACACACTCAATGGAAGATATCTCAGTAAATTGTCATCTTGGTAGCAGAGAATAGCACTCACCAGAAACCAATTATATCTTGATCTTGGACTTCCGGTCCACCAGAACTATGAGAAACAAATTTCTATGGTTTATGAACTACCCAGTCTGGGATGTTTTGTTGTAGCAGCAAAACCAGACAAAGACAACACCTCTGTCCTGTGGTAGGATTAATAAATGAACTCAAAGCCTAGACCTTCAGCCAAACATGATGGTTTCTCTTTCCTCCCATCCATCTGTCTGAATGGCTTTGTCATTGCCATGGTACAAGGGACTGAGACCCCAAACTTGAATTCTGGTTTTCGGAGATAGTAGCTCCTCTTGGGTTTCAATCTATGTTTTGTAATTCAATTCTGTGGTGGGTGAAAGGGAGTTAGTTCTTTGTTCCCTACATAACTTTTCCTTGTGTGTATCACTTTGAGGAAAGAGGCAATTGATTAGAAAATCAATTTGGACAATGCTGAGACTTTTTTCCAAGAACAACATCAAAACCTACTCTTGACCCAGCAACATGTTCTTTGAAGATGAATGAAGGTGGTGGCATCTGAGCTGAGCCTGGAAGGATGAATAGAAATCTGACGGACAGAGGTATTTATTCTTCAGGTTCACTGAGATGTGGGGAAGGGGGATTTACTCGGGGCGAGGTTGCCCAAGAAATCAGGAAGCTTTCTCATATCCCCAACAGGCAGATTCGGCTTCCTTGATGTTCTCACCATCTAATTTGAGTTGTCTAAGTGATGGATGGGCTGGGAGGGCTGTTTCTCGGCGGGTAAGGGATTCTGAGTCTGCTGGGTCGGCATGTTTTTGGCAGGCTGTCTGTCTTGATTTGTTGCTCTGAAGGGCCATTGCTCAGAAAGCCTTTGTTATCAGCAGAGCCTGGAGCTCCTGGGTCATGTTTGTTTCCATGCTCCAGCAGGCACACCAAGCCAGGCTCAAAGTTTTGTTATCTTTATTACTCAGCCTTTAGTAACAACAAGCCTTGAGGAAAGGCCAGCCCAGCTGACCAGTGGGAAACCCTGACCCTTTGATGTTTGGCCCACTGGGGATTCTGAGTTGGGTTAGAAAGTTAGGATGCACAGCTAGGGATTGGCTAAGTTGCTTGTCAACCCAGGTGGAGAAGGGGACATTTGGTAGTGACAACATGAAGGGCTAGCTATATTATCATGCATGGTCCTGCATCCGTGCATTTAATCACTCATGGAGAAAACATTCCTGAGCTCCTATTTTGTTTCACGTGCTGCTCTCATTTATTCTGGCCTCAAACCTTCAGTTCAAGTCTAAAACGAACATGGCTTTCAAACAGTCTTAATTTTGTCCTCAGCTTGTTTTGTGAATGAAAACCTTCTCTCTCCAACTCTCTTGTAAGCTCCTCAAGGGCAGGGCCAGTAACCTTGGATGCTTTTCTTTGCTCTACATTGGCTGGCTGTTGTGTGAAACATTCAGTGTTTGTCATCACTTTATCAGCAAAGCTGATAGAAAATGAGGCTGTTAATTTCATCTGGGGGATTTCATTTGCAATTAAATGGATGGTGATGCCTTGGTTATGGCTTAATTAATAAATTCAATAAACATGAATTAAGGATCTATGATGAGGCAGATACCATGTTAAGCACTGGCTCTCCAGAGATGAATGGCAGCTCTCTGCTCTCAAGAAGTTCATAGTCTAGTAAGAGACAAACAAATGCAAACACATTTATAATACTTGGGGGGTAATTGCAAGAGAATAGGTTTGTTTAAAGGACTGTGAAAAACCCAAAGGAAAGAGCGAGAAACTGTGCTTGCTGACATGATGGATCATCTTGTTTTTGAAGGATGCAAACAGAATTTTTCCAAATAGTAAAGAAAATATTGTCGGCACAAATAAGAGGGGTTGCAAGTCAGAAGTGTGACAGAGAAGGAAGACATAGTCGAGGGACTCCGTGAGCATCTTGCGGTGGCTGGGACCTGAGCTATATAGTGAGGAATGGTATCTAGTGATGAAGGCTTATTAGACCAGTTCAGGAATTTATAGAGTTGATCTAATTCTCACAGAGAACCAATGGAGATTTGGGGTGCATGGGAGTACTGTAATCCTATTTGTGGATATTCCTTGATCTAATTCTGCCTGGGATGTCAGGGAAGGCTACATAGAGACCAAGAGAGATTCAAGGATCGAGTGTATGCAAAATCAGTTGATGACAGAGACTAATTTTAAAAGCAGATAGAATAACACCAGCCAGGATTACACTGGCATTAGGGAGAGCCCTTCAACTATGAGAGGAGAGATGAAAGAAAGGGTAAACTATTCACAGAGAGAGTGGTATGCTTTAAATGACTACCAGGATCCTTTCTACAAACAGTAAGATGTATTTAAAACAGCTAAATATAAATAATAATTAGGTTGGTACACGCACAAACAAAATACAATTTATAGAGTAGAAATATAAGAAATAAATAAACAACTAAGCTACTTTTGCTCTGAAGTGTAACCATAATGAATTTTGAGGACTGGCCAGTCCAGCTGATCCTTGGGAAACCCTGACCAATTTCCACAATTTAACCTGGTTATGTCAAAACTTTGTTGCACCAAAACCTGAAAGTTTTTCTGAAGCTTATGTATTATAAACCAAATCCTATAGGACCTTCTCTTTCATCTTGGACATTTCTCCTACTGCAATCCTGATAAGAAGTCCTCTGATTCCCCATTGCTGTTGGAAGGGAATAGACCACATCACAAGAATAAAGCATGCCAAGGGGCCTCAAATGGTAGCAGTTCACTATCTAGGATAACAAAGTCCCAAATCTCATCCTCAGCTTCACAGATACCCAAATCCAATTTCCTCGGTGTTCCAAAGTTTCTTGCGTTCAGAAAGGCTGAGCTAAAACAATTTTGCCAATTCATTCATTTGACATGAGAAACACAACTGCTAGAGGCATCTGTCACTCCCATGTCCTCTAGCCCCCCAGCTAGCACATTTACTCCGTTTTGATATTTCTACAAGAAGCCAAATTGCAACTCCAAAGTTGCACAGTGAGCAAGGGGATCCCAGCAACAGAAGATAGATGTATGCACACATAATTGATGCCACTGGGTATGGTTGCCCGATGCCTTCACCTCCCCACAAAGAATTTTCCAATCCAAACTCCCAGGGAGCACCTGGTGGCAATTTACTCCAGTGGTAGACAAAGCATTTAGGAGGAAATATGATCTGAGGTACTCACATTATTTACTTTAGAAACGGAAAAGTAGCAGGCAATATCAAGCTTCAGAATTATAGTTCCGACAGAAATTGTTTCACCAACTGGTTTATTCATCATTCAGGCAACATATGTCTGGCTTGTTCTAAGCATCAACCAAACAAGGACTCCATTATGGGTAGGCTCAGAGCTCAGTGCAGTGCAGATGTGTTGACCAGCATCCACAACAATAGGGTTTGCTGTAATGAAGTTTTGGTGTAGGGGTAGGGGGGTGGCTAGGATGGAGGACCCACCTACTCTCAGCTCAGTGGAGGCCCCACCGAGGCCAAGAACCTTTCACAGATCCAACTTCACTGCTTGATTTCACAAGTACAGAAAATGTATTTTTCTAACTGTATACTGCCCGTATCACAAGTATATAGGGAACCAATGCTGGCCTTGTGGTATAGTTCCTTTTACTTTTATGCAAAAAGATTTATGTGGGAAGACATTAATTGGGAACTGTGCAATGTCATCATATCATGAGTTCATTCCTATGCAAAGTAATCGAAACAAAAATCTTTAAATTACTGCTGGGTATTCTGTCATCCGGATATATCATAATTTATTTAACCAAAATCCTATTGTAGAGCATTTGTGTCATTCCAGTTATTCGATGGTATAAATAAAACTGGAACTGAAAGAACTTTAGAAATAACAGTCATGCCTTGGTATCCTCAGGGGATTGGTTCCAGGATTCTCTGCAGATACCGAACTCTGCAGATGCTCAAATCTCTTATATAAAACTTTGCAATATTTGCATATAACCTTCGAACATCCTACCACATGCTTTAAATCATTTCTAGCTTACTTATAATAATTAATAAAGCCTAAATGCTATGTAAATAGCTGTTATACTCTACTGTTTAGGGAATGATGAAAAGAAAATAGTCTACAGGTTCAGTGCAGATGAAATTTTTAAAAATATTTTTGATGCACAGTTGGTTAACTACATGGATGTGGAACCCGGGGACAGGGAGGGTTTGTATGTGGTAAATCCTCTCCCTTCACAAAGGAGGGAACAAGGTTCTGGGGAGTTGAAGTCATTTTCCCAAAAGCAAGGCAGTCACGTTATTTGAGGACCAGGTTTGAACACCTGGGAAAACACATTTAAGGAAGGAGAAAGAGAGGTGGGTTATCTGAAAGTGGGTTAAAATGAAAAGCTATTGAAAAAAAAACATGTAGGGCAAGAGGAACTGGGAAATCCAAGGTGGAGAGGACATGGATGATAGGGCTTTAATGATGTTCTTGTGAAAACTGCCTGTGGAGGAACTGCTATTAGTCTTCTGGCATGCGGAAGTGAGAGTCAGGGTGGCTCTCAGATACGCCACCTGATCCTGTAACAGGAACCTTTAAAATCCCCTCAAACAGCCTGACTCATGACGTCCACCAACAGTAATCTGTCCTAGGAAGTTAGTACCAAAAGGGAGAAAAAGTCCTCTCTTTGCTCACCCATGCAGAGGTCCACACGGCTGAAGCTCCTCCGACGAAATGCAGATTAGCAAGAGCAAAGCATAAAAACATAGTTAATATAAGTTTTATGGTGACACAGGAGCCTTCAGTAATGCGGATTCAAGGAAACAGGGAAATCTTAGCATTTTCAGACCATCAGGCAGGACGGGGGCTGAACGGAGCAGGAGTGATCTACTGGTAATAAACTGGGGGCACTTAGCAAGGACTACTTCCTCAGACTCTTCTCTGTGTCCCCATGGCTTCCAGGATACGGATGTTAGGGAGGGTCTCATGATCTACGTTAGAGGAAGTCAGGTTGGTTTTATGGCCTCTTCAAGGGAAGATGAGAGGAAGTTGAGAGTGGACTTCTGGCTTCTGCTCTTGCTCAAATGCCAAGTGTCCATATTTGAGAGTCTCATCCTGAATCCCAACAGTACATACATAGTTAGTCACTAAAACATAGTTTATAATAATAATAATAATAATAATAATAATAATAATAATAATAATTGTAAGCATTCAGTGTTGGAGAGAGGTTGGGCAGACTGGGGGACTTTCAGAAGCAGCCAAGTATGATTATTTTTATTTTTATTGTTAAACATTCTATTTTCCCCAGCATTCATCATCAGTTCTTGTTCACATTTTCATATTTTCCTCTTCTATTTTAGTAATGCTATGACTCTATGGCAAAATTAAGCAATTTAAAAAACACATATCTGACTTACAGTGTCCCTGACTTACGATGGTTGGACTATACACTGATGTGAAAAGGATATGCATTCAGTAGATTGAATTCAAGCTGTTTTTAATATTTATCTTATCCTGGGCTGGAAATATGGAATATAACCCTCTTTCCTGATGCTGGGCCATGGCAGAAAGTCACAGCTCCCAGTCAGCTATGGATGGTGAGAAGAAACCATTCACACTCCATAGGGTCCTGGGTTGCTAAGTTAGGGTGCTTGGTAGGTGGGACATAGTAAGTGCATTTTCAACTTACAATGCATTTATTGGGATGGGATGCCATCATAACTCGAGGAGCATCTGCATATATCATAAGCAGGAAGTCAGGGGTTCGGGGTTGTGGGAGAGGACATTCTGCTATAGGTGATGCTGACTGCAATATACTTAGTGAAATTCAACTGCCCTTGGGCTTTTTCACATGCTTGGAGGTGGGGACGGCTGAATCCCAGGCTCAGCTGGTCCCACCTCTGTGCACCTTCTCTCAGGAGCTCAACAGTCTGCCCAGCAGGCTGCAGCTTACCCCATGTAGTTCCACCTTCCACTTGAGTCTCCCAGACATGTCCTGTGCCTTCCTCCCTCTGCCACTTTAGTGGACTCTCAGGAGAAAGTAGAGATAAATGCACATGGTTGATCTTCTATATTTGTATAAATAAAAGTGTTGCTCTTTAAGTAAAAACTGAGTCATAAAATTTTCATATCCCTTAACCCAGTAATTATATTTAATGTCAGTAATTTAAAAGTATAAAACAGGAAAGAAAAACTATGACTATTGTCACCATGCAAAACTGGTAGCAATTTAAATGCCCAACAGTAAGTAATTATTCATTTAAAACACAGGGAGTGCATGTAAGATAATATTGGGTAACATTGTTTCCAACTTTAAGAGTTTAGACAAAGTTGCAACTTGGGAAAATTCTTATTAGTTAAGAGACAAGGTATGATTATGTAAAAAAAGTACGAGCATGGGGGAAAGAGCAAAAATAGAGTCAAAATACAGGAATTGTACAAGTGATGATATTTCACAGGATGCTCCTTCTGTTTTAGAAGCTTTTCTGATGCATTATATGTGACTGTATGACCAATGTGATTCTACGATATATATATATATATATATATATATATATATATATATATATATATATATATATATATATATANTATATATATATATATATATATTCAGAAAAATGAGAAATTATAATCCATCTATGTATGATACATCAAAGTATATAAGTGCATTCTACTGTCATGTATAACCAATTAAAACAAATTTTTTAAAAAGAAGTTTTTCTAATGCAATCACTTTGGCTTTGTCAGTTAAAAAAATATCAATGGACCCTCATGTTATAATGTAACATAGTAATTTGCATGTACTGGAATGTTTAATGAAATGGGTTTGAACCCAGGTGCTGCATGGCTGAGAGGCTTTGGGTTGGCGGCCAAGGAGCTCAGCCCCTGCAGCTGGCCTGCTGCTCTGCCACAGGAACATCTTCCCATCTGCTGGGGTGCCTGAGAGACCCAACAGACAGTGTGGATTTGTGCCTGTGAGTTGACTGTTTCAAAATACACTTTCCTGCCTCCTGGTACCAAGAGACACACAGTTCCTTCCTGTGTGATTCACTCAAAGTTTTTGTTTTTTTGCTTTTTTCTCAACATGGATTTCATCTTCCAGTGTGGAAGTTTCTCATTGTTTAAAAGACACCAGCAAGCTCCGCTCTCAGTATCTACTGAAGGGAAAATGCTACCATGACGGTGGTCCATTCCATAGACCACATCCCATTATGTAAAACACCCAAGAACTGAAGCCCACCGTGATCGTGCCTGTGAGAACTGGCTGAGTAACACAGAGAAGTGTCCCTGAGGACAGATCAGACTGAAAGCCAGCCCTCTAAGCCAGCTACTCAGCAGAGACCACAGGGCTCCTACTCCAGCCCCTAAGTCCTTTCGTCCCACTCATCATATTTTGCATAAATCTTTCCATCCCTGTGGGGCTGGCAACAGGCTTCCTCTTGACTCTGCAACATTGATGAGCTTTTCAGTGTTCAATACCAGAACAATCTGCCATATGTTGTAGTGAGTGCTGCCAGCCCCATGTCCTGTGAATGCCTACTAAATCCCCAACACTAGTCTAAATGGTCATATTATATCACAATAGTTTCATGCGTAGAATAATTTTGTGAGGTGGATGCTGAAATTACCCCTAATACATCGATGAGGACCCTGGAACCCAGATTAAGTAACTCGTCCAAGGTCAAGGTCATACACCTTGTAAAGCGGCAGCAATGGGAATCCATTGGACTTCAGAAAGTGTGCTCTGAGCTACCTTATGCTTGAGTGTCCCATCTGTAAGACCTGCCTCTGCCTTCTGGAGTCAGCCTGAACCAGGGGACTTGACTCCCCTTCGACATGCTAAGTATTCAAACATTCAAACACTGACAACTTCTTCCATTCCTCCACCACATCTCCCTTCCTCTAAACAGCCCTGTGCTATTTTTTCTTCCAGGATTCCTTGGTCACTTCATAGGCTACTAAGCACCGGGCACACTAAGCAAGCCCTGCATATCCTCACTCTTCCCACTTCACAGCCTGGCTGAGCTTGACGGAGCAAAACCTTATGGGTTTTCACACGTAAAATTATTTCACAGTGTGCCTCTGGTGGCCAGGTCTCCTGAGGATGAGCCAGGTGCATGATGCTTTGTCCCCATAGCCTCAAATGCTCATAAGGGGATTCAGAGGCCTGAAATCATTGCAAAACTGGAAGCAAGAGTTACTGGTGCATTAGAATCCAATTTTTTTCAGTCTCATTTTCAAAGAAGTCTGGCTTTGCATTTCCCCAGAGACATAATATAACCACCAAGAAAGGAAAAAAAAAAAAAGGAGTAATCATTTGTAAATTTTCCAAGTAGGGAAAAAGCTGCAGCTATACCTCAGTTTTCCACATCAACAGTGTAAAAGCCTGGCACTGGACAAAAAATGAGAAGTGGATGTTTCAACTCCACAAATTTCCAGATGGTGCTAAGAAACCCTGATCTATTAGTGGGAACCCCTGTGTTGGAACTAACAGCCATGGAAAGAGAGAGAATGTGAAAGAAAACAAAAGATAACTAACTAGCCAACAACCAATCAGAAGAGATATTTTATGATCCATCAGAAAGGATGCTAGCAGATAATACATTAGTCACTGACTGGTGGGAGAGTGTGGTCCACATTGAGCCACATGCAGTCACATGCTACATGGTGATTTTTTGGTCAATGATGGATATGCCTCACACTTACCATGGAGATCCCAAACCATTAAATGGAGCTGCAAAACTCCTAAAGCCTCGTGTTGTCAAAGCCATCAAAATGTTATAGCCACAATCCTAATTACCTCCTAAAGGGCCCACCTGCAAGTACCATTAGTATCTCATGTTTGTGGTGATGCTGGTGTGAACAAACCTACTGCATAGTCAGTCATAAAAAGGATAGCACGTACAATTATGTACAGTATGTAATAGTTAATCGTGACAATAAAAGACTAACTGGCGACTGTATTCACTATATTATACTTCCGGTTATTGAGGAGTGTACTCCTTCTAATTAAAGAAAAACAGTTTAGTATAAAGCAATATGCCACTTTACTCCAACAGCAGCCTCAGACATGACAAGTTTATTGCGTTTTTTTTTTTTTTAATTGCATCAAGAAGCCACATTGAGTGATTGAGTTACCCCACCGAGGTTTATGTAAGTACACTCTATGATGTTGGCCCAGTCATGGAATTACCTAACAACGAATTTCTCAGAACAGATCCCCAATGTTAAGTGGATCATAACTAAATCAATAGTAATGACTCATCTCATGGTGTGAGATGATATTGTTTATAGTCTTGTGTGGTACCCAGCTCAATGACGATGCAGTACCATTCATCTAATCTGTTTTTGAGCACTTGATTTCTCCTAAATCAGAAAGCTCGAATACCCAATGGTGGGCCATCAGGCTTGGTAGGGACAACTATTCACCTGTTCTTGAGACAGTCAGTATTTCTTGGATAAAAAGAGGGGATAAAAAGAGGACTAAAAACTTGAGAGATTTCTCATTGAAAACGACTTTCCACTTTCTGTTCGACATCAAGACAACCAGGTTCAAACTTTAATTATCTCTGCTGAGAAGAATCTGGCAAGTGAGTTCCTAATCTCTTCTTCAACTGGACTTCAAACCCCAGATTTGCTTATGTTTGTGTATGATTTTAAATAATGCTGCATTGGGTTTTTTCCTGATAATAATTGTGAGAACAAGATCAGTTTTCAAAAAGTGTGCCCTTCGTATCAAGTTAGGTCTTTTTGAAAAATCTTTGTATCTGACTTCTCAACCTTAAAAATTATATTTTATGCCTGAGGAGATAGTTCAAGCTACCTAAGATTTAAATAAGTCATTGAGAGATACCTCTGCAGGCAAACTTCTTGAAGTTTCCAAAATACAACAGTTTTCCCACTGGTCGAATTCCCTCATCTTGTTTATTTGTTTCTTGGTTTATTTCTTTTTGAAAGTCAAATAGTCTTATATGATTTAAAACAATACCAAATAAAATAATAAGG
Organism: Marmota marmota marmota; assembly: GCF_001458135.2. NCBI lineage: Eukaryota > Metazoa > Chordata > Mammalia > Rodentia > Sciuridae > Marmota > Marmota marmota. Next base: position 3,823,080 of record NW_025999896.1, on the reverse strand, counting down.
AATTGCAATTCCCTGGAGGCAACAGTTTTAATCCCTTAAACTGATTTTTTTTCTTGGCATTTATTTTTAACTTTCTAAAGAATATGTTCAGTCTTTAATTTTTGCTTTACAGTTTTTAGATGTTGCCTCTTGAATTGCCACTGTGGGTGATGAGACTTCTCAATCTAACTCTCCCTGACCTACCAGCCACAAAGATCTGCCCCTCCACCATCCCTCCAAATGTGGATTTATCATGTTTTGTTTACATGAATATTTATTACTGGCCTATTTTTACTCTAGATTGTTACCCATAGCTGAGCCATGTCGTCTTTTATTGAATATGGTTTTATTTTATTCTCTGATTTTTCTTTCTTGCTTTATTTCCAAGTAACCGTCACCAATTTATCTACAGATGCCTTACATCTTCTCATGATACATTGGAACTTGTCTTATTCCATTTTCTGTGGCTATAACAGAACGCCTGAGACTGGATAATTTATTAAGATATAAGTGCTTTGCTCGATGATCTGGAAAGTGGAAGTCTAAGAGCACGGCACCAGCATCTTCTGAGCATCTGGCAAGGTCCTTCTTGCTGCGTGGTAACATGGAGGAGGGCTTCACATGGTGAGAGAGAGCAAGCATGCTACCTTGGGCCTCTGTTCTTCTTCTTTAAAGCCACTAATGCCACCATGGAGGCCCCCTTTAAGACCTCAATTAATCCTAATTACCTCCTAAAGGGTCCACCTGCAAGTACCATTAGTATGTCAATTGGGAACTGAGGTTGTTTTGTTAAGAGATTCCCAACTTCAGCCTATCTTTTCTCTTGTATGATCCATACCTTGAGAGATGACCTTTCTATCTCCTTCCTGGAGGTATAGTCTGATTGACAGACTCCCAAAAGCCAAAGAGAGAAAGCAGGCTAAGCAATCTTCTTATCCAGTGTATATATTTCTACTTCTTCCTCTATTTTCCATAATGGACTCTACCCAGAGCTATGCCTGCAAACCCAAGTCCAGAATCTCTCCGGCTCAACTTTTCTTCTTCCAGAATGTTGGATCATGTCACCAGGCAGCAGAGAATTGGTTAGGGGTGGAATCTGATCTACCTGCATATTATACAGAACTTTTAAACTCACACCTGCCATATTCATCTTCCTCTGCATTTCCACTTTCAGATGCCTCCGTTTCTGAGATTCTTAAGCCTTTCATAACTAACAATCTTGCTTCTAGGCTTAACACACTATCAGCTGAAGTTTTAAATTTCTCTGCTCTGATGAATTTGCTAACATCCATTTGTCTGCTCTCCATATTTCAAATGTTTCATTGCTATCTCCTTTCCCATTCTCTTTGTCCTCTGGGTCCAGGCCTTTTTAATCCTGTATTTTCATATCTCAGAGATTTGTGAAGGAAACTGTGATGAAAGCAGGCTTTCCACTTGACATATTTAACAGGAAATCATAAGCGTCCGATTTTTATTGCATTCTTCATGTCAACAACTAACAGGGAGGAACTGGCCGCAGTGGTGGCCTCTGAGGAAGAGAGATGAGAGTGAGAAGAGTCCATACTTTCCTATTGACAGTAGTCCATCCTTATCCAAGGTTTTGCTTTCCATGGTTTCAGTAACCTGCAGTCAACCACCGTCCAGACACATTAAGCATAAAATTCCAGAAATGAACAATTCATCAGTTTTCAATCGTGTGCCACTATAGTAGTTGGATGAAATCTCACATCATCCTGCTTCATCCTCCCTGGGACATGACTCCTTTGTCCAGCGTATCCATGCTGTATATGCCACCTTCCCATTAGTCACTTAGTAGGCATCTTGGTTATTGGATTTACTCCCATGGTATCACAGTGCTTGTGTTCAGGTAACCCTTATGGAACTTAATAGTGGCCCCAAAGTGCAAGATAATTCAAATATGCCAAAGAGAAGCCATAAAGTGCTCCTTTTAAGTGAGAAGGTCAAAGTCCTTAAGGAAAAATGTCATGTCATCCTTGCTCAGATATATGGTAAGAACAAATCTTCCATGAAACTGGGGGGAAGGAAAAAGAAATTCATTCTAGTTTTGCTGTCATGCCCCTAAACTATAAAAGTTACAGCCATAATGTATGATAAGTGCTTTGCTAAGACACATAGGGCATTAAATTATTTCTGTGTGCACATATAGGGGAAAAGCGCCATATAGATATGATTTAGTACTATTCACAATTTAGGCACCCACTGGTCATGTTGTAAAGAATATCCCTCAGATAAGACAAGACTACTGCTTATCCTTTTGGACTTCTTATATTCTGTACCACACACAAAGATTACCTTTTCAAAACTAATTTATCAATATAATGAAAAAAAAAATCTCCTGTGGGCATCTTTCATTCTACGGTTAGCATAAATTAGGAAAAGAAGAGTGTTATTGTCACCATCCATTCCATCTCACATCTTGCTGCAAATACATAAACTCCCTGTCTCCAGGATTTCATTTTATTCTAGAAAATGTTTAAATGTCCTTCGATCTTGGATCGATGTTAGATAGAATGTTAATGATCACCGATGGCTATCAATATCTACAGCAATGCGTCGACATCCCAGTGTATCCAGCCAGGTGGTAAAGGACTAATGTCTCACTTAACTTCAGTCACCAACACCACTTCATGCTAATTCCAACACACTCCGCAGTCTCTAGTAGGGATTGCAAGGAAATGCTTAAATTAAAACCTTGATATCCCATGACCTGTATGGATCAATCGGAAACGATTTGAACATGTCTCCTTCATATGCAGGCATGTGTGTGTATAACATATATGTGTGTATGAAATTAATTCAAATTCAGCAAGCCATGTTTTTTTACAACTATAAGGTAAATATAGATGACTTACAAGTGAGATAATAACAGTTCTCCCATGTGATATTCATGGAGAACCCAAAGCAACCACGAGCGTTTTCTAATGAAGGATTCTTGCTAGTTCATTGTCCTTTCTCTCTGTGAGCATAATATTTGTCATTATCTTTGCATCTGATTTTGCAAGCATCTCAGCAATAGTGTGATTTGTACCTGTTTCTGCTCTCAGGGATGCAAACTTGAATGATGCCTCTACAAATTTAGCCCTTCTTTAAATGCCTTTAGAAACAAGTTCCACACATTCTCAGACTGGAAAACATTGATTTGTCCTTGTTCTTTAAAAATTTAATTAATTTAGTGAAAGGTCATGGACTTGACAAATGACACAAAAGCTTTGCTAGTTTTACATCACCATGTGCAACAGACTGCCGACAGGGTATAGGGGATTGGAACCCAAGAAGTGCCAGTCCAATAAAATGCAATATTTTATCTAGTCTCCACCATATTTCTTTTCAGTTTTTCTTGAGGGTTTTTTTTTTTTTGGGGGGGGGGGTTGCTTGTCTAAAATCATTGGATTCAAAGAATTTTGTCCACTGTTTAGTTTTGTGGCAATTTTAGATTCTTGATTCTATTATTATTTTCTTTACTATTTTCAAGGAACCTTTCCTAAGAATGGTGTTAGAATTATGGGAACATTGCAATGATAGTACAGAGAGCTTCCATATACTCCATACCAAGTTTTCCCTAAAGCTAACATCTTAAATCACTCTAATCACCACTATATAGTCACAAGTACTCATTGATCACAATTAATGAACCAATATCAATTCATCATTAGTACCTGAAGTCCACACTTTATCTTGATTTCCTTAGATTTTTACCTTATGTCCTTCTCTTCCAAGATCCCCTTTTACATTTAGTTGTCATGGTCTCCTTTGGCTCCTCTGGTGTGACAAGAGGTCAGACACGGCTTGTTTCTGATGACCTTGACAATTCCGAGGAGGGCCGATGGTATGTTCTAAAGCATCTCTCCACTGTGATTGGTTTTTGATGTGTTTCTGAGATGATACCCGAGTTATGGGTTTGGGGAGGAAGACCACACAGATGAAGTGCGGTACCCATCACGTCATATCAAGACTACGAGCTATTGACATGACTTTTCACTGTTGATGATAACCTTGATCAGCTGTCTCAGGTAGCGATCGCCAGGTTTTTCCATTGCGGAGTGACTACTTTTCCACTCCTCTTCCTAATATACCCTTTAGAAGGAAGTTACTATGCATAGCCCAGACTTCAGATGTGGACACCTGTGCTCCACCTTCTCAAGGGTAGAGTATCTACATAAATTACTTTTGATTCTGCTGTACAGGATATTTTCAATTCTCCCCTGCTTGTTTATTTTTCCAATCACTTATTTATATCAGGATGGGCTCATGAATATTTATTTCGTACCTCAAATGATAATCCAAAGCTATTTTTCTTATTTTGCTGCTCAACTTGCTCCAGCTTTAACCATGGGGAGTTCTTTCTGTTAACTTCTGTATCTCTTTGGCATATCCCTTCCTTTGAGGTTTCTTTGGGCAATTTGTTACTTTTTGGCACAATGAGCTACTCTGGGATTGTCTTCTATATTTCTCAGTTGAGTCTAGAAGCGGCCATTTTTTTTTTTTTTTTTTAGAAGCCATGGTTCCTTTTATGGGAGAGAGGTTTTAGAAACCAAGATCTGGGTGCAATTGCTGCTGGGTGTCATTGCTTCTAGATCTTCTGGCCTAACAGAAGAAGGAAACACATGTGTCTATGCTAAACTGTATATAGGCACACACATCAGTTTCTCTATGCATCCAGCTATAATTATATGAAGTTGAAACCGAATTCCTACAAATGTCTGCAACTCCAATACCACATAAATCATTCTAGCATTTTCTTCTTGCTTGCCCTGTAATTTCCCATTCCAACAGTGAAAACCATGTCTGCCCTCATCAACTATTCATTTCTTAATTTTTCAACTTGAGATCCATGTGTCATGATTTTTGAATTGTTAACTTATACCCAGTGGGAAATTTTTTAAATGATAAAACTTTGCCAACTAGGGTTCAGTGCTTTATGTATTATTCCTTGAGCCTTTAAACTTACAGATTTCACTAACTCCCACCCCTTAATTGAGGTTCAATACTTTCATAATGCAGCTAGTTTCTACCCTGGATTCCCTAAATACTAAATGAATTTTTTAAATTTGCATTTAATATGACTACGTACTTTATCTTTTTATTTTTTAATTTGTTTTATTTAGTTATACATGACAGCAGAATGCATTTATGCACTTTGATATATCATACATAGATGGGATACAATTTCTCATTTTTCTGAGTGTACATATTGGTCATGCAGTCACATATATACATACAGTAATAATGTCTGTTTCATTCTACTATCTTTCCTATCTCCACATCCCCTCCCCTCCCCTCTCATCACTTCCCTCTACCTAATCTAATGTGACTCTGTTCTTTTAGGGTATACAGAAAGGTATACAGAAACTCTGTACTATGTTTGTAAACCTATTTTGTGAATTTAAAATTCCAAACTAACTTAAGGCAAAAAAGCCAAAGTTAATTCATCTGAGAATTATGATTTGTTCTTGGTATTAGTGTAATGCTGGTCTCAGAGAATGAGTCAGGAAGGGCTCTATTTCTACTTTTCAGAAGATATTGTAGAAAATAAGGATTATTTCTTTACATATATGGTAGAATTGACTGGGGATTGTGTGGTAGAGTACTGGGTCTTTTCTTATGGGAAGGTTTTCATTATAGGCTCCATTCCTTTAATAGTTCTAGGAGTAGTCAGATTATTTCTTCTTGAAAGAGATGTTGTGGTTTCTACCTTCCAAGAAATTGACATGTTTCCACTTTGTATTAAATTTCTGATCATACAGTTGTTCTTAACTATTCCTTTATTGCCTTTCTTAATATCTGTGGGAATCAGTAGTGATAACTTTTTTGTCGTTCATTTATAATATTGGAAATACATATGTATTATTGCCTCTAAAATGTTTTTGTTTGTTGTTCTTTTGTTTTTTCCTTGTTCTTTGACTTTTCTTTCTTTCTTTCTTTTTGAACTGAATCTTACTAATGTTTCCCAGGATGGCCTCAAATTCTTGGGTTCAAGCAATTCTCCTGGCTCCACCTGCCAAGTGCCTGGTATTACAGGTGCATACGACCGACCGCGCCTGACTGCCCTTTGGCTATTTGGAAAGCTGGGCATGTTGTAGTGGGTGGTATAAACTGCGGTAAGTGAGTCTTTCGTGTGAGGTTTGTTTGTTTTGTTTTTTATGTTAACCTCTCTAGAAGTGTTCGATCATATTTAGGTCTTGTTATAATTTTAAGTGCTAGGGGCTTCAAATTGCTCTGATGTCTTTATTTTTGTCTTCCCTATTAGCTTTCAGGTTTCCTGTGTACTGCTCACTATAGAGACTCTGAATCTTGCAAGCGCAATTCACTGTTATGCCAGAAACTTATTTGTGTAGATCACAAAACTTATTTGTGTGGGATCAGCAGAGTGTCATATTATGACCTTCAGTTACACCTCTGCCTCTTAGTGGACCTATCTTAAGAGTTATGGCTTCACAGATATTTCCATTTCTCTTCCAGTGGTCTATCATTTCCTCCTGCCACAAACCCACTCTCACCTTCCACCTACTTCTACTCCCTTCCCTGACCACATTTTAAATCAATTTTCTTGAAGCCCTTGTTGTGTTGATTATTTTTGCCCTTAGGTGACCAAAATGGGCAGGTTTTGTTTTGTTGTGTTTTTGTTTGTTTGTTTTTGTGTGTGTGTTTATCATAGCTGGAAAAAGTTTTCAAAACTGGGCTCCGGCGAAGTCCCTTCTGCCTGTAGATCTGCCTTTGTCATTGGTAGTGTGATGCCAGATTTGTGGGACCCCCAATAGACCTCCAGGAGCTGAATCCGATGCAGTCACACAAGAGTCTTTATTGCAAGCTTGAGCCTGGACTCACAACTGTTCCCGATGCAGGGGTCCCAGGGAGTGAGTCCCGGTCCTTTGTCCAGTGAGATTTTATAGGTTTTGGGGGGATACTCTATGCTCACACCATCACACAGCAAATCATTCCATACCTTGGGAAAGTCAAAGAACAATTCTTAACATTGATTAGCACATTCACTGGCAGGAACAAGTTGGGAGGGGTGATTGGTTAGTACAAGAGGGGGATTCCTTTGAACTGATTGGTTTAATCCATGAGGGGTGGACTGCTAAACTACATGGTTTCCCAACATGTTATCAACCACCATAAACTACTGGGGGGTCATCTGGCATCCCAGGTATTTCCCTGTCTCATGCTGATTGGTGGTTGCTAGGGGGTTGCTATGAGTCCTAACCTGACTGAGTCAGGGACACCTGGCGCAACAGATCTCTCCTGTTATTTGTAGACAAACAACTCAGCAGGGGTTGATATGTGTTTAGGAGTGCTCTGTGGGGTTTTCCAAGGACAAGAGCCACGCCCCCTTCCTCTGGACAGGCTTTGCTCTGAGGTAGAGGCTGGTTTCTCAAAAATGTAATCACATCAGTTTCTCAGTAGTACTTCATGTATGTTCTGAAGTGACTGATCTGTCCCTCCTACAGGCAGGGTCAACAAGAGATCTTTGTGGGATCTTCCCCATAAGAAAGCAAATAGGGTTCCTACCAGAAAAATTTCATAAAAGAGTGGAGACACTTCGCTGATCACTCTCACCCTAGTTGTTAGGATTTAGATGAGGTGTTCCCCAAAAACTCATGTGTGAGACAATGCAAGAAAGTTTAGAGGTGAAACAATTTTGGGTTATGAGAGGTTTAACCTAATCAGTGCATTAATCTGCTGATAGGGATTAACTGGATGGTAACTGTAGGCAGGTAGGTTGTGGCTGGAGGAGGTGGGTTCCTGGGGGCATGTCCTTTGGTTTACATTCTGTCCTTGGTGAGAAGAATGCTCTCTCTGCTTCCTGGTGCCATAGTCCCAGTATTTTTCTCTGGGACACATTTCCGCCAGATATTCTGCCTCTCATTGGTCCCCAACCAGTGGAGTCAGCCATCTATAGACTGAGACCTCTGAAACTGTGAGTCCCCAAATCAACTTTTCCTCCTAAAATTGTTCTTATCAGGCCTTTTGGTCATAGCTACAGAAAAATTGACTAAAACACTAGTCCACATTCAACCTCCAATGATTTATCAAATGTTATCACACACATGTTCCCAACAGTTTATGGCCCAGTGACCTCAGTTCCAGATAAACAGATCTCAGTTACTCAGTCTCCATGGATGTACCTGACTGTCCAGATTTCAGAGTAGCCCAAGTTAGGTAGTTTGCCCTGTGATCTCTGCTTTTTGATGTATCCAAAAAAAGTTGTTGATTTTTCCCCCCATTTTTCCAGCTTTTTCTTATTTTTAAGGATGACAGTGACAATTTCCAGGTTCTTTATTTTTGAAGTATCTTTAGGCTGTTTTTATACCTCAGTGAATCACTGTGTGTCACCACTAATCCATTTCTGTGCATTTGGGATTCAACATAATATAATATGACCACAGAAAGGCAAATGTAATGAATATCAGTAACAACAAATATCATGAAGTCACTAGTGGCCAGATAGCTATATTTCATGAAAGGTATTTTAGCTAAGACGAACCAGTAAGAAACTCCTGTGGGGCCTAGGCAGATTTCCAAATGCAATGATTAAAAAGTAACAATGTTCTAAAGGAAAAAAAAAAAAACACATATCATATATTTCCCTTTTGTGAAGTTTATGTTTCTCACAATAAAAAAGTTCTTTCTTATCATTTTTTCTTGTGAAACTACCAAAATATCTGCAGACAACTTGATAAAATCTTGAAAATTAAACTGCAGGGGAGTTCTCTTTAGATAGGTTTTGCAGTTTTCACTTGAAGTGTAACATCTTGTAAGAAAAGACAATGATAATGGGCGAATCCAAGTAAGCAAGGTGATAGAGAACCAGGTTTCATTCTTTTATGTGTTCATACATTTACTATATTTTTTAATTTGTTTTAATTAGTTATACATGACAACAGAATGCATTTATGCACTTTGATCTATCATACATAGATGGGATATAATTTCTCATTTTTCTGAGTGTACATGTTATAGAATCATATTGGTCATGCAGTCATATATATATATATATATATATATATATATATATATATATACACACACACACACACATACAGTAATAACATCTGTTTCATTCTTCTATCTTTCCTATCCCCACATTCCCTTCCCTCTCCTCCCTTCAATTCCCTCTACCTAATCTAAGGTAACACTGTTCTTCTCTAGTGCCCCGAGCCTTATTGTGAATTAGCATCCTCATATTAGAGAAGACATTCAGCCTTTGGTGTTTGGGGATTGGCTTATTTCGCTTAGCATGATATTCTCCAACTCCATCCATTTACTGGCAAATGCCATAATTTCTCTCTTCTTTAAAGCTGAGTTGTATTCCATTGAGTACATATACATTTTTTTAAATCTATTCATCTATTGAAGGACACCTAGGTTGGTTCCATAGTTTAGCTATTGTGAATTGAGCTCCTATAAACATTGATGTGGCTGCATTACAGTAGTATGCTGATTTTTAAGTCCTTTGGGTAAAAACTGAGGAGTGGGATAGCTGGGTCAAATGATGGTTCCATTCCAAGTTTTCTGAGGAATCTCCATACTACTTTCCATAGTGGTTGGACCAATTTGCAGTCCCACCAGTAATGTATGAGTGTACCTTTTCCCCCACATCCTCGCCAACATTTATTGTTGCCTGTATTCTTGATGATGGCCATTCTGACAGGAGTGAGATGAAATCTTACTATATTACTATAAAACATCTTATATATTACTATGAAACATAATTTATTCCAAATACTCCAAGATCCAGATATGTACTCCATTTTAGGGGTACATTAGTCCTATTGTGCTATTATAACAAAAACACCATAAACTGGTAGCATATAAATAACAAAAATGTCTTTCTCACAAAAATGTCTTCTGGAGACTGGAAAGTCCAAGGTGAGGGTGTTAGAAGATCTGGTATCTGGTGAGAGAGTGCTTCCTGGTTTAGGGAGGACATCTCAGCACATCAATACACAGTGGAAGAGGCTATCTAACATCTCCAGGGGTCTCTTTTATAAAGGGCCAAATTGAGTTCATGAGAATGGAGTCCTCATGACCTAATCACCTTTCAAAACCAATCCTTCTAATACCATCACATTGGGGACTGGGTTTTAATGTATGAATTTCAGGGAACACATTGAGACCTGGAAAGTGGTGTTGTACATTATTGTGATTGCAACAGTCTCCATGTGTATAAAACTTGCTAAAGAAGTAATCCATTTGTTTTTCAAGGGTCAAATGAGCATTCTCTTTCTCTTCAAGCAAGATCACCTCTCTGGTTAGGCATCAACAAGCTACAATAATTGTACCAATGGTGGCAAATTTAATCACTGGTAATGGATTACTTAACACTAGCACTTCTCCTTACCCCCAACTATAAGAATCATACATGGTAAGAATCAGAAACTCCATTCTCCACCCAACTTCAGAGAAAGAAGGTTATCTACTTTCTTTCCAGGCCCAAGTATCTTGTGAGATCAATAAAGACACAGAACTGTGTTGACTATGTCCTGTTCAATATGAGGGGTGGGTGTCTAAAGCCACTCACTTTAAAAGCTCCATGTTGGTCATTTCTATCTTTAATGCACATTTAAGGCTTCTTCTCTATCCTTGCACTAATGTTGCAGGGATTACCCTAACTTTTTTCACTCTCAACTTTTTTGGGGGGAAGGGATATGACAGTTTATTTTAAACCTTTTTTGGATGAAGGTAGGAAAGCATCTTTAAGTGTTCCTAAGAGTAAAACAAAAGTCTTTTGATCCTTCATTTATTGAGTAGTTTGTGGTCAAATTTGTCTCCACATGTACATTACCCCAGACATGGCGGTGAACATGATCTTCTCAGATGTGTGATCTGGCCTTCATTCTCAAGTAGCACCTTGCACAAAGCCAATTGATACAATGAATGAATTTGGTCTTTCTGTCCTGTTCACCAAGCCGTGGACCATGCAATGTATCAGCTTGAGAGAAGCGAATATAATAATTTATCTTTCCAGAGAGCAATTGATACTGCTGACCATGTGTGACCTTTACTAGAATGGTGATATCAAGGAGACACCATGAGTGGACCTCACTCATCACGATTATGAGGAATGGGTTCTGGAAAGATCACTTAGCAATTTCAAATACTGAAAATAAATATGCATGCCTTACTTTGTCATTTTCATGTATGTGAATAAGTAAGTTGACTGCATGTCCGCCCACCAACCAAAGCATAAACTTCAGAGTTTTAAATGTTGATCTTATTACAATGTCAACTTCTATAGGTGGTCTCAGCAGACAAAGAAAATAAAGGTCTGATATTCATTGCTTTCATCAGCTTTGGCAGATTTGCTTCCATATATTTGGATTCCCTCCAGCCTTCACATTTAAAACTCAAATATGTGTATATAATTTACAACTACTTATCCTTAAGGATTTACCATAAGGTTATATTGCTAAATATTAGACCACTTTTGGAGGGAGTATATATTAATAGTGAAAAAATGAATACTTTTATGGAGATTTATTATAAATCTATGGTGATTAAGACATTGATATTTTCATAGAATAATCAAAATAGAAAGCCCAGAACCATCTACACATGTAAAAAATTTGGATATATATATAGTCGTTAGGGCTTGTGAATTAATGAACAGCAAATTATTCAATTAGTGGGGCTAAATTATTCATAGTTTTAAAAAAAACAGCATTGGAACCTAATTTACATCGTATGTCTAGGTTGGCATAAATTTAAAAGCATGATGATCACAAGTGTTGGTGATGAAATGGAAAAAATATAGAATCTCTAAAATGCCGATGATGGCATGACTTTTAAAATTTCTACAGAAAATTATTTGGCTCTTTTTAGTAAATTTGAAAATGTACATATCCTATAATCAGAAATTCCATTCCCAACCATCTACCCTAGAGCAGTAGTTCACAACCTTATCAGGTCCATTGTCCTTTTTTTGTTAACACATATTTTATAATATCTTCTTTACTGTTCTTTAATGAAATTCAAAATCCTATAACTAACCTACATACTTAATTTCAAAAACACAAACCAGAGAATCAAGGATCAGCTATGAAGCAAACTAAATTATGACACGATTTTGAGCCACTGGTGGAGCATAAGAAAGGAACTTGTCTTTTTATTGGCAATAGAAGTGTTATTCTTTGGAAAGTATTTCATTCATAAAAAAGGAAACATAATTCTAGACGACTACCTGATTTTTTTAAATTAAGGATATTTCTAGATCATAAGAATTACTTAAAAGTCAACATGATAGCAAACTATATTTTTAAAAGGAAATCGATTATAAAACAATATTATTTTCATATCTAAGGGCTTGGTCCTTGTTTTTTAAGAAAATATACTTTTATCTTGATAAATATACATAAGATGCACCATTATTAAGGGTGCAGCTCAGTGGCACTAAGTGCATTCACATTGTTGTGCAACTATCACCACCATCCATCCCCAGAACTTTTTAATCTTACCTAGATGACCCCCTTCACTCCTTAAACAATAACCTTCCATGCTGTCCTCAGCCCCTGGTGACCTACATCCTACTTCCTATCCCTATGACTATGACTAATCTAAGTATCTCATAGTATACAATTTATATCTACTATTTGAGACCTATATTTCACTTACCATAATGTCTTCAATTTTCATTCATGTTGAAGATGTCAGAATTACTTTCCTTTTTAATGCTGAATAATATAAATTGTACATAATAGCCACTATATTTTGTTTATCCATTTATGTGACACTAGACATTTGGGTTGCTTTTACCTTTTAGCTACTATAAATAATGCTATGGACATGTATGTAGGTATAAGTATCTATTCAAGTCCCTGCTTTCAGTTTTTTGGGCAATATACTCAGAAGCAAAATCACTGAATCACATAGCAATTGTTTTTTCACTATTTGAAAAATCACCACACCATTTTCCATGCTACAGCATTTTATATGCCCACAAGAAATGCACATGGGTTCTAATTTTGCCACATCCTCACCAACACTTATTATCTGCTTTAAAAAAAAATAACAGTTATGTTAGGGGATGTAAGTAGTATCTTATTGCAGTTCTGATTTGCATTTTCTAAGAATTAGTGATCTGCATCCTTTCATGTGTTTGTTGATCACTTGTATATCTTCTATGGAGGAATGTGTATTCAAGTCTTTTAACTCTTTCTTTTTTAAATTGATTTATGTATTTAGGCATATATGACAGCAGATTGCATTTTGATTCATTGTACACAATTGCAGCACAACTTTTCATTTCTCTTGTTGTTCATGATATAGCATCACACCATATGGGCAGTCATACATGTACCTAGGGTATTGATGTCCATCTTATTCCACCATCTTTCCTGGCCCCATGTTCCCTCCCCATCCTTGCCTCCCTTTTGGGATCAATCAAAGTTCCTTCATTTTTCTCATGCCCCACCTCTGTTATGAATCAGCAGCCATTTTATCAGAGAAAACATTCATTCTTTGTTTTGTTTTTTGTTTTTTTGATTGGTTTACTTTGCTTAGCATGATATTCTCCAACTCTATCCATTTACCTGCAAATACCATAATTTGATTCTCTTTTAATGCTGAGTAATATTCCATTATGTTTATATAACCTAGTTACCCTAGTTTCTTTATCCATTCATCTATTGAAGGGCATCTAGGTTGCTTTCACATTTTAGCTATTGTGAACTTTGATGTGGCTGCATTAGTATAGTATGCTGATTTTAAGTCCTTTGGGTATAGACCGAGGAGTGAGATAGCTGGGTCAAATGGTGGTTCCATTCCAAGTTTTCTAAGGAATCTCCATACTTTCCAGATTGGTTACACCAATTTGCAATCCCACCAGCAATGTATGAGTGTGCCTTTTTTCCCACATCCTCACTAACATTTTTTGTTGTTTATATTCTTGATAACTGCCATTCTGACTGGAGTGAGATGAAATCTTAGAGTAGTTTTGATTTGCATTTCTCTAATTACTAGAGATGTTAAATATTTCTTCATATATTTGTTGATCGAGTTTATATTTTCTTCTAAGAACTATCTGTTCAGCTCCTTAGCCCATTTATTGACTGGGTTGATGTTGTTGTTGTTATTATTATTATTATTATTATTATTTTGGTGTAAAGTTTTTGGAATCCTTTATATGTCCTGAAGAAGATTAGTGCTCTATCTGATGTGCATGTGGCAAAAATTTGCTCCCAAAATGTAGGCTCTCTTTTCACCTCATTGATTCTTTTGCTGAGAAGAATCTTTTTAGTTTGGGTCCAACCCATTTATTAATTCTTGATATTATTTCTTGCACTTTAGGAGTCTTGTTAAGGAAGTCGGGGCCTAATCCAACATGATGAAGATTTGAGCCCACTTTTTCCTCGATTAGGCACAGAGTCTCTGGACTAATTCCTAGGTCCTTGATCCACTTTGAGTTGAGTTTTGTGCATGATGAGAGCTAGGGGTTTATTTTCATTTTGCTGCCTATGGATTTCCAGTTTTCCCAGCACCATTTGTTGAAGACAAGATTATTTGAAGGATTTTCTTCTCCTTTTGCTGTTAATGAATTATAGGAGCTATTTATATTCTGTGTATCAATTCTCCATCAGATATATGAGTTGAAAATTTTTTCTTCCATCCCATGTTTTAGTTAGCTTTTTCGTCTCTATTAAGGAAAAAAAAAAACTGATAAGGAAGAAAAAAACTGTAGAGGAAGAAAAGTTTATTGGGGGCTTATAATTTCAGAGATCTCAGTCAACAAACAGCTGACCCTATTTGCTCTGGATCCAATGGGAGGCAGAACAGCATGACAGACAATGTGTGAAGGAGGAAACTAGCTCAAGATATGGCAAACAGGAACAGAGAGAGCTCTGCTCACCCGGAACAAAATAAAAAACCCCAAAAGCATGTCACCTTCAGCCACACTCTACCTGACTGCAGTTACTGCCCCATTAACCTATGTTAATGAACTAATCTACCAACTAGGTAACACAATCATTTCACCCCTGAAAATCCTTGCATTGTCACACATGAGATTTTGCAGGACCCCACATATCCGAACTATAAAATTCTGCCCCCAGCCTCTGAAAGTTCATGTCCATCTTACAATTCAAAATACACTTAGTCCATTTCCAAGAGTCCTCATAGTTTTGGGTTTTAGCATGACCCAAAAGTCCAAGTCCAAAGTCTCTCCTGGGATTCAAGGGAAATTCTCAGGGTGATCCCCTGTAAAAAACAAAAGCAAGTTGCATATATTCAACATATAATGGCACAGAGTAAATATTCCCATTCCAAAAGGGAGAAAGAGGAACAAAGAAAGAAGGAATGGGACCAGAGTAAGACTGAAATGCAACTGGGCAAACAAGTCCTTCCTGTAGCTCCACATCCAGCATCTGGGGCACAGGGCATTGTGAGGTTCTCTCCAAAGGACTTGTGTAGCCCTGCCCCTGTGGCCATGTTGGTTGCAGACCGTGCAGCCTCTCTCTTAGCTTGTTTCTTTTTAATTCCTGCAGCTTTCCTTAGCAGACACCCTATTACTGATATATCTTAATCTCAGGAGTCTCTCCTAAAGCTTCAGCTTCCCTCTCGCCATCTTCACATATTGCTCCAACAGGGACAGCCCACAGGGACTCCAATGCTACAACACTTTGCCGGCCTTCCCAGGCCTTCCCTTGAAATCTTGATGGAAGTCTCCATGAATCCCTAACTCCACCATCCTGCCATCCTGCAGAACCAGGATCATATGGTTGATGCCATGGTCTGCCACCCTCTTGAGCAGTAGCCAAGCCTTCTAGGGCCACAGCTGCAGCAGCCTCTGAGTGCCCAGGTGGGTGAGCACAGGGAAAAAACTTCCTAGGTACCCTTGTGCAAGCATGGTGCCCCCAGGGTCTCTACTCAAAGGAATTTTTACTTTTAACCTTGAACCTGAGATGGGTGTGATATTGCCAATCCCTAAAATGCCCTCAAGCCATCTTTCCTATTGTCTCTTTGTTCAGTTCATAACATCTCTTTAACAAACACAACTTCCTTAGCCTGAGTTTCACTGCCACTTTTCTGGCCGAACTGCAATTTTTAAAAAATCTTTCGGCTCAGCTTTGTGCTCCTGACTCTTATAGTAAACTTGGCTAAAAGCCACCAGCAATATTCATGCCACTGCCTGAATGCTGAGGTGCCTTGAAATTTCCTCCACCAGATTAATTAGTTTACCATCTTTAAATTCAACCTCACAAATAGTCTCAGGATATGGGCATAGAGATAGATAAATATAAAAAATGGTCATGAAAATTGCTATGATTTGGTACTTGAACATCTCCCCAAAGGTCCCACTTCTTAAAGACCTGGTCCCCAGATAGTGCTCATAGGAGGCGGGGCCTAATGGAAGGCTCTTAGGTCATTGGGAGCATGCCCTTGCAGCAAATTTAGGAAATTTCCTTGTTTTCTTTGGCTTCCTGGATAATGAGGTGACCCTGCCACATGTCCCCACCATGATGTACTGTCTTTCCCACAGGCCCAAAGCCATGGAACCAAATATGTACTGGAATCTCCCAAACCATGAACCAAAGTATATCTTTACTCTTTATGAGTTAATTATCAAAGGTATTTTTTATATTAACAGAAAGTAAACACATGAATGAATACAATTTCAGGAACAGGGGCTTTGGAAGAAGAGAATGAGATCAGGGAAGAATGTATTTGGGTATAAACTTTACTCCTAATAGTTTATAACATAAGCTAGGTTTGAGACCATAAATGTTCAATATATTATACCTTATATTTTTATGTTAAAAATATTTCAAACAAATAAAAGTAAAAGATTTTTGCAGTTTAGGAGTCTAAAGATACCTAGTCTTTGAAACCTGGCTCTATTACTTACAAGTTTATAACCTGAGCAAATCACTAAACTCCTCTAAATGATAGTTTGCTTCTCTGTCAACTGGGAATAAAATAGAAGTTACAATAGAAGGATAGTATAGAAGGTTGAAATGACAGAGTATGTTTAAAGGTCTAGCATATTTCCTTGATACTAAGGAAAACTAACCTTTGTTCAAACACATCTTATATAGTCTTTGTGATTTTTAATAAACAATCCCATCCTACCTTCTGTCTGATCCGTTGTCAAAATATGTGTATCGGCCCCTAGTGGAAACCGTGAATAGATGTATTCTAGTTACTTGTCAGATAACTCTCTGTTGTCCAAATCCTATCAAAACTCCACTTATGAGAATAGATATTTATGGAGGATTGTCTGAAGGACATGCTATTCATCTATTCTCTAAAAATGATGAATTTTACCCTTGGATCAAATCATACCATCAGAGAGCTGCATATCTGGATGGCATCATTCTGATTGTTGTCAAATTTACTTGACAGAATTGAACTTTGCTGTTCTGATATTGGCTTGCATTGAGGGATGCTGCAAGAAGCCACACAGCAAACTTTCCTCTTGAATTTATTGCTGGGATGGAGTCCAGGATGTTATTCTCTGAATCAAAAGTGTTTTCTTTACAAAGACCCAAGGGAGAAATTTTTCTCAGCTCAGCAAGATGAAAACCTTAAACAGCTAGGCTGCCTTTATCTTATGGACAACATGGATCTTTTAACTGATTATGTTTCCCTACTTACTTTCATCTTCTGAAAATGCACATCCCAATCTGTAGTCCATCTCTAAATAATTTAGCACCCATTCCTGAGAGGTAGGTAAATTTACTCCTGAATTGGTATCCTGTCCATAATATCTCTTTGCTCCAATGATTTATTTTCCATGGAGTTTTAGAGACTGACTCAAATTCTTTATGAAACAAAATAGGAAAGGAGAAAAGGGAAACATCAGGATAGAATAAAGGGAAGCCTGACATAAACAAGTAAGTAATAAAGTGGTAAAACCATGTCTTCTTCACCTCAGTATTCCCCAGAGCACATTGCATAGAATCTTACAACTAGCATATGGTTAATCTACATTTGCTACAGTGAAAAGAATATAAAACCTCACTGCCCCCAACCATTCCATTTCCTACTTGTGCATGGCATAAGGTTGGGCTGGAAATGAGAAAGGTTTGATGAACACCTCAAAAGCAAAAGAGAACACTTAGAAAGTTTTCAAGGGATGCTCAACATTTCCTAAAGGGATGTCTTAACTGCTTCTCAAGGTTTCCTCAAATGCCACCAACCCCTGACTGTGAGCAAAAACCTCTTCATCCTCTGAACACCTTTAGAATGCACTATGTCTCGTCTTAGTTAGAATTTGTTTTATAACTTAATTTGAGATATAGATAGATAGATAGATAGATAGATGATTGGTAGATAGACAGGCAGACATTCAGAAGGGGAAAAGACCAGGCTTGCATGTATTTCTTTGTATTTATAAGCATATTAGCAATTATAATTTCAATATATACAACAATCATTTCCAGTAGTATGTTAGTCAGCTTTCTGTTACTTCAACAAAATCCCTGAGATAATGTTATAAAGAGAAAGTTTGTTTAGCCTCACCATTTTGCAGGTCCAGTTCATAATCTATTGGCCCTATTCCTTTGGGGGTCTGTGGTGAGGAATGCATGATAGCAGGAGCGTATGTCAGAACAAAACTGCTCACCTCATAGCTGAGAAGCAAAAGGTAAGAAAGGAAGAAAACGCAAGGCCTTTTAAGACCTCCTACTAGGCTCCACCTCTTAAAGGTCCTACTATCTCCTGGTAGTACTACCCTGAGGACCAAGCCTTTAACACCTGGGTCTTTAGGGAGCATTCAAGATATAAATTATAGCAAGTAGATACATAAAAATCTATTTCATTGATTTCTTGATGAAGGCAAGAGGCAGAACACATACAGCCCTTATCCTTATACACACACAATAATATAGACGACTGTCAAATTCACTGTGTTAAATGAAAGAAGACAGACTCAAAAGGCTACATAGTTTTTTATTCCATTTATATGACATTCTTGCAAAAGCAAACTATAAGGTTAGAAAACAAATTCGTGGTTATCAAGGGCTGAGGGAAGAAAATGGGTACACAAGGGCATGGGATAATTGGGAGAGCAAAAGAACTCTCCTATATCTAGATTGTGTGGTGGTTACACAACTGTATATATTCATGAAAACTCCCAGAATTCTAACTTACAGAGTGTGGATTTTACTATTTGTAAATTATACATAATTTAAAAGAATGGGAATAGGGATCCACTTCACTCAATATCTGCTGAAAATACTGAGCATAGTTTTCACTTCCTGAATCTGGTAAGTTAGCCCAGCTTCTAGTCCTCGTGTAAGGATAAGGGCAGTATGTGTTCTGCCTCTAACTCTAAATCCAAAATAGATATTGCTAATCAACCACGGCACTTTTTTTCCACTATGAGGCAGACAGAATCTCATGCAGAATCTTCACAAGAACACTCTAAACAGACACCAATAAGTTTTTAGAATTTGCATGAAATGAAATCTGCTTTCTGAGGGGAGTCTAGGTCATCCCAAACAGGTACTATCATTTTCTCATTGTCTTATTGTAGGCATAATGCCTACAAAGAGTTAGCTTAATTTCAGATGATTTTTCTTGTTTATCTCAGTAGAGTATATATTTCTGAAAAGTAGGAAAAATACAAATATCAGCACAGGAACTCATTTCGTCACTTATGTCCAGTGAACGGGGTTTGGAAAATACATCTTGAGCCGCACAAGTAGAAGATCAAGTGATCTTAGGATGTGAAAGCTATGAGAACTTAGGAAAGCTGTGAGTACTGAGCTCTTAGGATGTGACTATGGCACAAAGCAAGAGATTTGGGTGTAAGCAGAGAATATGAGGAAGGACATGATAAAGTAAAAGCAGAGATTACAACAGATCCCATTTTGTCTTGGACTCCATACTGGACACAGAAGGATGAGCCAAAGAAAGAGACTTCTCTAGCCCTGGGGATCTTGTAATCCAGTGAAGGTCATAGACATTAAAGAACTAGTCACACATATAACTAGACACAGAGCATTGAAAGTAGTGTGGAAAAAATGTACAGAGTGACTAAGAAAATAATTCAGAGGAATTAATTGAGGTGGGCAGAGAGGAATATAGCAGAGTCTCTTTGGAGTAAGTGGATTTTATTCTTGAGGCCAGAGGAAGCATAGGTGTTGACCAAGAGAGGTGAACAAGCAATTTCAGGAAAACAGCCCGTGTTTAGGTCCTGAACTGAGTAATGCACATTCAGCCTTGACTCATGGAAAGACCATCTGTATTGCAGGGAAACATCATCCTAGGAATAAGATCACCCAAGCTCAGGGATCAGGTTGCAGAAGCCCCTATAGTCCACATGGAGGATTTTTATATACATCTTAAGAACACTAGAAAACCATGAAGTCAAGTCAAATCACTGATACCATAGGCCAACAGCCATGATAAAACTTGAAAATCTAAAAGCACTAAAGTAATCTCCAAAATGAGATAAAATCTAAAACTTAACAACAGGAGCTCCCATAGCATTTTATATCCACTATTTGAATATCACTTATCACAGTATTTGTGTCTCTCTTCTAGACCAAGAGCTTCTGGAATTACTTGATGCCCAGGATTTAAAGCATCGAAGGTGCTCAAAACATATTGGCTGGATTGAAATGAATTCAATGCAAATACAAAAGAAAGCTTCCCAAAGCCAATTTCATCCATGAATTCCATGTCATCTCCCAAAGTGGCTTTAGCTCTAAAGCTGAAAGCTATGAGAACTGAGAGAGAGGCAAAGTTTCAGATGCATCTACCTAAGGATAAAATAAGCTTTATGAAGCTGTCGTGAATATATGCTGATTTGGAATTACTCTGAGAATTCTGTCACGGTTCCAGCAATGCACAGCACAACAAAAGACAACGTGGAGATAAAAATTACAGGTTGCAAGGATTATTTTTGGAATTTGTTCAAAAGCCAAGACAAACACAGCAAGAGCACAAGAACAGCCAGCGAGTGACAAAATTTCCCCTCCGTGGATCAAGAAAGAGTAGGAAAGGGAATGACAACCCAAAGGCAGGGACTAAATGGAACGAAACTTCTAAAATGGGAAAGGTGTGTGGAGCAAGTGATAGAGTCTTACAGGGGATGTGGAGAGCTCTCAAACTAAGAAGCACTGACAGAAAGAAAAATGGGCAGTCGTAGCACAGAGGAAATAGTAGCAAGGTCATTGTTAGAGGTTGAATTGTGTCCCCCTCCAAAAAAATTCTTTTTTTGAAGTCCTAACTCTGCTTATCTTAGAATGTGACCTAATTGGGAGACAGGTCCAAAGGTATTAAAGTTAAAAGGAGGTCATTGAGGTTCACCCTAACCCAATATAGACCATGCCTCTTTAAAAAAAAAAAAAATCTGCATAGAGAGAAGACACCATGTGAGGACACACAAGTCCAGGAGAAAGACCTGGGGCAGATCTTCCCCTCATAATGCTCAGGAAGAACCCACCCTGCTAACAGGGCTGATCTCCAACTTGATTTCAAATTTCCAACCTCCAGAACTGTGAGAAAATAAACTTCTATTGTATAAACTACCCAGGTGTCAAATTTTGTGATTACAGCCCTAGCAGGCTCATACAGTAATCAATTTGAAAAGTCCTCATTTACCAGAGGATTTAAAAATGGAAGGGTCGGAGTTGGTAGATGAGGGGGATAAATAAGGTGTCCTCGGGATCACATTTGCATGAAGGAGGTTATTCTTGCAGAGATGTGTCCACCAGAAACTGTACAAAGGTAAGGCCTAGAATGTTAATATTAGCTAATAACAATAAGTAACAACAATAAGTTTTAATACATGTATCACATATTTACCTAAAATCCTTGATTCTTACAAAAGAAAGTTGAATTATCTTATTGAGGAGAATAGGTGTCTCAGAAGAGTTTGGCTACTGGCCCAAGGTCAGACATAGCTAGTAAGAAGTGGAGGAAAAGAATCAGATGACATCACCTTCTCTTTCCTCTCCCCTCCCACCTCCAGCTCCTGAAAGTACGGTGAATCCAGGGAAAATGTGGTGTCAGCAAAGTAATCAGAAAAATCTCTCTCAAACATAAGATTAATGTAAATTGGAAAAGACAGAGAATAGAATCTTTCTTAGGCCCACAGACTAGAAAGTCTATGTATAAGGGTTAAAGTTTTCTTCTTCCTTTACCCCTCCTCATCCTCCTCTCTCTATCTTACCTCCACCCCCACCATCTGTGTCTGACTATCTATCTTTTACCTACTAAAAGCAGACCCAGAAATAATTTATATGTAGCTAGATTGCTCTGGATAGCAAACTGAACCACATGACATAATTTCTTCCATTTATATGTGAAGATTTGCAGGAGGAAATGTGACCCGTGGAATAGAGAAGGAGAAGAATGAGGCTGAAGTACCCTGGTCCCAGCTTACTAACCATCAGAACTTGGGAAAGTCAGTTAACTACACTGATCTTCAGTTTCTAAGTCTACCCAGAATGGCTACTTCCTGGGTCTATCAATTTATATTTTAAAATATGAATGAGGTGGCTTTGGTTTCAGCTCCAAAGGGTAAAGAACTTAGAAATCAGCATTCCCATCCTTGCAATAAGAAATCGCCGAATAGATTGTGAATTCGAAGGCACTTCTTGGAGATCGCCAACTGTCCAAATGGGAATAAACAGAAGAAAGAAGTCACTGGGATCTGCTTACCCAGAGCAGAAGCTGGCAGAGACTAACAGAGCTGGTAGAGATACTGGATGACCATCTGCATGAATGGCTGAAGGTTGGGAACTGGCTTAAGAGTGAGAAATTCCTGGAGGCTGTCATCTGTGGGTGGGGAGCACATTTTTCTGGTTTTATCTCCAGAAATTTCACCAGGTACTCACAACAAAGAGATTTTTTTTTTTAAATCCTCTTATGGCTCTAGCAGTGTGATGAGCATGAGATGCACCAAAAGCTTTCTCTACAACACAAGCCACCCAGAGGAAAGTCTGTCCCAGAGCCTTATCCTCCTTGAGAAAGGGGTATTTCTCCAGCTGCATATCCTCTAGTCTTCTTCTCCCACCTAAAAGGAAAAAGAGAGAAGGAAAAAAAGCTAAAAAACAAAAACCAACAACAACAAAACACACACACACACACACACACACACACACACACCAGGTGTGGTGGTACACAACTATAATCTGAGGGAGAAGGACAGCAAGTTCAAAGCCAGCCTCAGCAACTTTGCGAGACCCTAAGCAACTCAGTGAGACCCTGTCTCTAAATAAAAAATAAAAATTAAAAGAGCTGGGGTGTGTCTCCGTGGGCGGTTAAGTGCCCCCCTGGGTTTAATCCCCAGTACAAAAAAAAAAAAAGAAAGAAAAGGAAGAAGAAGAAGAAGAAAGAAAAAAACTCACAAAACTTTAAAAGCCATAGCCCAGGGACACAAACCCATTGAAAACTGAGATCTACTCATGGGATTATAGAATACTTCCACACCCCCATGACTTACTCCTACATCAAGGCTCTGGTCAATGACATCATATTACAGCTGAAAGAGCTATGTGAGGAGGAGTTCTTAGGGAAACCCAAACATAACAGAGTAACTAAAAACAGGGGAAGCAATGGAGGAATGTGAAGTCTATTGTCTATAACTACAAGCTGACTCTGAACCAGATAAACACAAACTCTCACATGAAAGGCCTATTTACCTCAGTTCCTATTACTGAGTATGTAATTCTCTTTCTTTTTTTTCCTTTGGTACTGGGAATTGAATTCAGGGGCACTTTACTATGGAGCTGCATCCCAAGTCCCTTTTTATTTTATTTATTTATTTATTTTTTGAGTCAAGATCGCACTAAGTTGCTTAGAACTTCACTGAGTTGCTGAAGCTGGCCTCGAACTTGCAATACTCCTACTTCAGTCTCCCGTCGCTGGAATTACAAGTGTAGCATGTCATTTTCTGCCTTTCACCTAAAGGAAAAATTTTGAGGCTTGCTAAAACAAGACAAAAAACACATTCTGAAGATGTGAAGAAATCATTAACACACAAAATCCCAGAATTAACACACAGAAAATTTAAAATAATTATGATTCATAATTATTTTATATGTTATATAAAATATTTTATATTTTATATATGTTATTTTATATTCATATGTTAAGGCTTTTAATGGAAAAATTCAAAGCATTCAATATATAACTTTCCTATACTCATATATGAATACATGACCAGTATAGCTCCACATCATGTTCAACCACAAGAATGGGATCAAAATTGTAATGGGTTGCACCATTCAAAATATACCCTACTGTCATGCATATCTAAAAAAAAAGAACAGATGAGTCATATAAGCAGAAGGGTACAACTCTAAGAAAGAATAAAAAGTAAATGTAGGGGTTGGGGTTGTGGCTCAGTGGTAGAGCACTCACCTAGCATGTGTGAGGCACTGGGTTGGATCCTCAGCACCACATAAAAATAAACAAAGGTATTGTGTCCACCTACAACTAAAAAATAATAATAATTTAAAAAAATAAATAAAGTAAATGGTAGAAACCAAGAACAATATAACAGAAATGAAGAATATTTTTGATGATCTATTCAGTAATTTTTTTCTATTAACATGGATAAAAATGGAATTCATGAACCTGAAGATAAGTTGAGAGAAATTTACCAAACCAAAATACAAAAATGAAAAAAAAAATTAAAAAAGAAAAAGAATGGAATGTTCAGAAAAAAAATTTAAAAAAGAAAAAGAATGGAATGTTCAGACGATTTCAACAGATGTAATATGCATGCAATAGGAATATTAGAAGGAAAAGGAAGAATTAACAGAGCAAAAGAAATATTTGAAGTAATAATGGCTAAAGATTTTTTTAAAAAATTAATGACCCACACCGAACTACACATCCAAGAAGCTCAGAGAAGACCAACCGGGATAAATTTTTTAAATATCTACACTTAGGCATATTATATTGAAACTTCAGAAACCCAAAGGCAAAATGAATATATTAAAATCATCCATATCCACATTAAGAAAGAAAGAGCCCAGGAGAAAGGACCGAGAAGGTAGAACAAAATGTTTCCCTTTTTAAATTCTTTATTAACCTATAACTGATAAAAACAATAATAGTAAATGTATTGGTGACTATAGTCCATGGAAAAGTAAACCAACAGCTAAACTATAAAGAATGAGATGCACAAATTATTATTATAACACTGTTATAATATGGCAGGTGGTATAGGGCTATTTTGATGGTGGAGGTAGATTAGTAGGTCTCCATTCAACTGTATCAAGAAACATTTTAAACGTGAAGGCTTTAAACACATTAAAAGACAAGCATTGTCAGAGTGGCTAAAACACAAGAAACGACCCTTTAAATACAAAACTCGCATGACTAACAAGCAAATGGATAGAAAAAACATGCAGCAAGCCCACATGAATTAAAAGAAAGCTGGCATAACCATGCTACTTTTAGATAAAGACTTCAGAATTTAGAAGATTATCAGGAATAAAGGGAGATTATATAGTGATAAAGGAAGTATTATGATTTAGATACTAGGTGTCCTCCAAAAGCTCATGTGTGAGTCAATGCAATAGGGTTCAGAGGTGAACTGATTGGTTATAAGAGTCTTCATCGAATTAGTGTGTTAATGCACTAATAGGGATTAACTGGGTGACGGACATAGGCAGGTAGGGTGTGGCTAGAGATTGGTCATTGGGGGGCATGTCTTTGGGGCATATATTTTTTTCTGGATGAGTAGAATGTTCTCTCTCTCTCTCTCTCTCTCTCCCCCCCCCTTCCTGGTGCCATGTTCTGAGCTGCTTTCTTCCTCCACACCCTTCCACTACGATGTCCTGCCTCACCTGGAGCTCAGAGCAATCGAGTTGGCCAAGTATGGACTAAGACCTCTGAAACTGTGAGCCCCAAAATTAATTTTTCCTGTCTTTTGATCACAGTGTCCCAAAAGCAGACCAAAACAGGAAGCATTTAGTAAAGATTTAATAATCCTAAATGTGTATGCACCCAAAAACAGAGCATCCAAAATATATAAGAGCAAAACTAGTAGAACTAAAAAAGGAAGGAGACTAATCCACAATTATGACTGGAGATCTTCATATCCTTCATATCTCTGCAATAAATGAGAGTTCTAGTAGATAGATTATCAGTAAGGGTACAATGACTTGAATAGCGCTATCAAATTAATCTAACTGATATTTATAGGGTATTTCATACAACAGAATAATACACACTTTTCTCAAGATATAAAACACGCAACTCATTTTGAAAGAACAGATATACAAAATATGTCCTCAGTTGACAATGAAATTAAACCAGAAATACCTAATGAGTGTTAAACAACTAATCAATCAATAATACAAAGAACTGGAAAATTCCCAAATATTTGGAAATTAAACACAAACTTCACAATGACTCATGGATCAAAAACTAAGTCTTAAAATAAATAAATTTTAGATATTTTGAACTAAATGAAAATACAACTAATTAAAATTTCTGGGATGAAATGAAAGCATTATTTCAAGAGAAATGTACAGCATTAAACACACATATTTGAAAAGTAATATATATATAATATAATATTTATATATTATATTTATATATAATATTTATATATTATATATATAATATATAAATAAGAACCTAAACATTCACTTTAGGAACTAGGGAAAGCACCTAATACAAGCACACGATATAACATCTGGCTTGACATCTAACAAATAACCACAAATGCTAAGGGAACGTTAATTATTGCTGTTTTGCAAATGAAGTTATAAAGCTGCAGTTATGAAACTTAAAATTTTCAAAATATTGGTGCTTTCTATTGTCATACTTTTCCCTTTTTTCAGATTCAGTGAACCCCAAAACTGACTACACAGAGAAGTCACATGAGGAGCCTTAATGAAACACCAGACCTCTTTTTAAGTTTGAGTCAGTCAGAGGTAGGGATTCATGTGACTGTAATTTCACTCTCTTAAGGGATTCTCATAAACTCAAGTTTTGAACAATTGCTATAGATTCTATCCTCTTATGGATGTATGTTTTTTATATGGAATTCTTTCTTTCTTTCTTTGTTTCTTTGTTACACAGTAGAATGCATTTTGACATTTGTATACATACTGTATACAAAGGGAGCACAACTTCTCATTCTTCTGTCTGTACATGGTGCAATAATAATTTCTGTTTCATTCTACCATCCTTTCCATCCCCACAGCCCCAACCCTCCCCTCAATCCCCTCTACACAAACCCTATCACCCTACCCCACTATGGATCAGCATCCCTTTATCAGAGAAAACATTTGGCTTTTGGATTTTGGAGACTGGCATATTTTACTTAGCATGATGTACTCCATCCATTACCTACAAATGCCATAATTCCATCCATTACCTACAAATGCCATAATTCCATTCTTCTTTAAGGCGGAGTAATATTCCATTGTATATATGTACCACATTTTCTTTATCCATTCATCTGTTGAAGGACATCTTAATTGGTTCCATAGTTTTGCAATTGTGAATTGAGCTGCTATAAACATTGATGTGGCTGTGTCACTGTAGTATGGTGATCTTAAAAATCCTTTGGGTATAAACCAAAGAGTGGGATAGCTAGAGCACTCATCTCCAGGATATATGAAGATCTCCAGTCATAATTGTGGATTAGTCTCCTTCCTTTTTTAGTTCTACTAGTTTTGCTCTTATATATTTTGGATGCTCTGTTTTTGGGTGCATACACATTTAGGATTATTAAATCTTTACTAAATGCTTCCTGTTTTGGTCTGCTTTTGGGACACTGTGATCAAAAGACAGGAAAAATTAATTTTGGGGCTCACAGTTTCAGAGGTCTTAGTCCATACTTGGCCAACTCGATTGCTCTGAGCTCCAGGTGAGGCAGGACATCGTAGTGGAAGGGTGTGGAGGAAGAAAGCAGCTCAGAACATGGCACCAGGAAGGGGGGGGGAGAGAGAGAGAGAGAGAGAGAGAACATTCTACTCATCCAGAAAAAAATATATGCCCCAAAGACATGCCCCCCAATGACCAATCTCTAAATGGGCAAAGGAATTGAACTGACACTTCACAGAAGAAGAAATGCAAGTGATCAACAAACATATGAAAAAATATTCATCATCTCTAGCAATTAGAGAAGTGAAAATAAAACTACTCTAAGATTTCATCTCACTCCGGTCAGAATGGCAGTCATAAGAATACAAACACAAGTGTTGGCGAGGCTGTGGGGGGGAAAGGTACACTTAATTATATGAAATTCTTTAAAAGTGAGAAAGGTGTGTCTGGGACTAGCAGAAATTATATGGCATTATGAAGGGATGAGATGCCCCACATGTATTAATTTCTGATAAAATATAAATTTCCCCTTTTGAGCACCAAATAGTTTTTCAGTAAGTCAGCTCAGGTTCAAATAATTCTTTAATGGAATATTAACATTTAAAAAAAATATTATTCTGGCGGGCTGGGTAGAGGTCAGCAGTAGAGTGTTTGTTAACACATGTTAATGTGCTGGGGGCCCTGAGCTTGATCCCCAGAAATGCAAAAAACTAAAAGTAAAATATTTGAGGTCTAGGGGTATGATTCATTGGTAGAGTTCTTGCCTGTAGTATGTATGAGGTGCTAGGTTTCACTCCCAACCCTGCAAAAAAATAAAAAGTTGCATAAAAAATATTATGTTTAACAAATTTCATCTTATTTTTATATGTTTTTTTTTTTTTCCTGGAAGAAGATGTCCATGTATCTAAACAATGCCCATCTTCCTGTATGACTGAGACTAAGGCTCCTGTTCTTTGGATCTTTTTCCCAAATCTCTCATGTTGGGTGAGGTCCTCCCATCTAGATTCTAAGGCAATTCTGTGTCTGTTGTCACAATTATATTATTAAAATGTTCTATAATAAGTGAACAATTGCTCCTCTACATTCCTCTAGTCTTACTAGTAAAGGATGTTTTTGTTTCAAAAGACAGAAGCCCATTTCTACTTGGGTTAAGGGTGAAAGAGCTAATTTATTAGTCATTGAAAAAATCCATGGGAGATCTAGCCCTCTTGGCTCTAAGTACTCCAAGGATAATTCAGAAATATGACACGACCCTACTCTCAGCTCTCTGCACCTTTGTTCTGGCTTCATTCTCTAGCAGCCTCTTCCCAAAGAGTAACAACGAGGGCTCCAGGATCCATGGGCATGCATCCAATCTCTTAGCAAAACTAGGAGGCCAGATTCAGTGGTGCATGCTCTTCATCCCAGCTACAAGGGAGGCGGAGGCAGGAGGATCACAAATTCAAGGCCAGCCTGAGCAATTTAGTGAGATCTTCTCTCAAAATAAAAAGGCCTGGGTCCGGGTATGGTTGCACACACCTGTAATCCCAGCAGCTTGGGAGACTGAGGGAGGAGGATCATGAGTTCAAAGCCAGCCTCAGCAAAAGTGAGGCATTAAGCAACTCAGTGAAACCTTGTCTCTAAACAAAGTACAAAATAGGGCTGGGGATGTGGCTCAGTGGCCAAGTGCCCCTGAGTTCAATCCCCAGTAACCCCCAATAAGTAAATAAATAAATAAATAAATAAGACTAGGGATGCACCTCGAGGAGAAAGCAACCCTGGGTTCAATCTCCAACACCAAAAGAACACACAAACAACAACAAAAGATTAGCGCAAGGAAAACTCAAGGGTTTTGCAAAAGTTCTGGCAAAAGTTCCAGGGGGTGACTCTTTCTGACATTGACATGGGTCATGTCCTCTCCTGGATCTAATCATGGTGCCTGGGAAAAAGGAAAATTACACTCTGATTTGTCCCGGTTTTGTTCACTTGCCTAGCCCTTACCCTTGGGAATGGGATTAGTCCCTTCCTCTAGATCCCCATGAATAGAAAATAGGAGGAGATTGAGGTAAGATTATCAAGCTAAGGAGACATAGATGCTGTGTCATCCGAGCCCTCTGAAAGCAAGAACCTTAGCTCTTTTATATGCAAGCATCTTCATCTCTAATCCACAGTCATGTATTGTTTAACAATAGGTTCTGAGAAATGCATCACTAGGTGATTTTGTCATCCTGTAAACATCATACAACACGCTTCTACAAATCTAGATGGTATAGTTCCATCACTCAATGGAGCCTTTGATGCAACTCAGAAACACAATCCACAAGAGATCTGAAGGCTGCTGCCAACATAACCTGACATGTTATTTTACAGTCAATGCCTTTTTTGTTTAATTAAGTACAAGAGAACCCTCTAAAATAATGATAAAGTATAGTAGAGTGAAAACAAACCAGCAACACTTGTGGGTGATCATTATCACGTTATTATGATTCTATGAGTGGCAGGGCGGTGCATTTGTTTCAACCAGCATCACCACAAATACACAAGTATTTGCACTATGACGTGACAATGGCTATGATATCACTAAGTGATAGGAATTTTCAACTCCATTATAATCGTACGGGACCACCACTGTGTACGTGGTCTGTCATTGACTAGTGTATGACTGCAGTACCAAGCCCGCAGAAGGCAGCTCATGTTTAATAAATGAATCAGTTGAACAAATTAATGCAGTCAAGGTTGTCATTAAAATCATCTGCTTCACCTTGTACCCTAATGCCTGATGCTCTCGGTCATAAACAAGATATTCTGCTCTAACACCTGATGTCTCCCGTCTAACTGATGTGGACTATGGAACCATATGGAACGTAGACCTTTGGGACAGATCCCAAGCAGCAATCTCTTTTTCCATAGAGATACAATTCTCAGCTCCAAACATGGTAAATGCATTGTCATCCTTTTAATTAGGTATCCCAGGAGACCCGGCCCAGGATGTTGCAGGAAGACAAAGACAACAGGAGGGGAAAGTAGAAATGTCACCCTCGTTAGTGCAGCCGTTCACAGGAGGAAGGGCCCACCCAGGGCCCTCGTGAGTGTCAGAGGGCAGGTTCCTGCCAAGAGCCTGAACTGAGCGTCAGAGAGAACAGCTGCAAGGCCTTGGCGTGAGGAGATGTGATGAACTGAGAAATAAGGCAGAGGGAGGAAGGGTATCTCCAGGCCAGGCTCAACTCTGCCCCCCTTCACAGTCCCCCGGGGAGATCCTAAGGACTTTCTTCCAAGGTGATCCTGAAGTGTGCATGTTGTGGTTTATTGCTTATTTATTTCCCATTTATATTAATGGACCCTTATTATGTGAACTTCTAACTATTACAGACAGGGACCCTCTGACCAAGCCAAAGGGCAAATGAAGGTGCTGTCTGAAGTGTAGTTCTCTGCTGTCCTTCAAAGCCCCACCAGCTCTCTCCCTTCCTACACACACACACACACACACACACACACCCCAACCAGCCCACCCTGCAAGAAGGAGAGACTCTACACATGTTGTCCCCCTAGATTCTCTTCCTGTCCTCTGTAACAAACCAAAGGACCCCCCCTGGCCAGAAAGTTGCCACAATGTCCAAGCTGAGGAAGCTGGGGGCTGTAGCAGGAAGAGCCCCAGACCCAGGCAAAGTCCTGAACTCCATAAATTGGGCAAATTCACCCACTTATCCCTTCAACTTCCTCATCTATTAAAAATTGAAATAAAAACAAAACACATCACACACACACACACACACAAAGGAGGATGTTGTAATCTCTGAAGACTCTGCTGGAATTAATAAAAATTTCAGTAAGAAATAAATGTCCCTGATCTCCTGGGCATTGGAGTTCCCAGGATACAATTCTTACTAAGTGAAGCATTGGGAGAGCAAGGCTTGGTGGAAAGGCAGAAAACAAAGCAGGACATCTGTCCCACATCTGTCCCATATCCGTCCCACAGCCGGGAGCCTCTGGCCAGGACCCCAATGCTGGGGTGCACTGGAACCCCAGCCATGTCGGGAGCCTTGTTTCTCTGCCAAGGAGCACCCACATTCTTGATTCATATTGGGTCACGGGATTGGCCAGACCCCGAGGATGCTTCCAGAAGACTATACCTAACAAGGAGGAAACAATACCCCCAAAGGAAGTTGAAGGTCCCTTTAGGTTGGAAACAAATGTCAAACATCCAAAAGCATCAATGACAGAGGAAAGACAAACACTGTCATTATGGCTTCCTCCTAGGCTCCCAGCAGGCCAGGCCCTCAGGAGCGTCCATAGACAAAGCCAAGGTCACCATGATTGGCTCAGCCCTCAGACAACAGTTCTAACTCCAGCTGGTTCTTCGCCATCCCTTGGAATTTTCCATGAAGACCAAGGGCCTCCTGGTAATTAACTGTACCACCGCGACCACCACCAAGTAATTGAAGTGGAAATCTACTGTATATCTAATGAGCTGAACCAAACACACCACACAGGTAATACCTTGGTGAGAGGTACTCCACCAAATTGCATTTGTGAATGATACATTAAAACAGTGGTCTCTGTTGACAAGGGACAGCCCTTCTGGAGCTGTCAGAGGGGTACTGAGCATAAAGTCAGAGGTGACAATCTGAGTACTCGGTGGGGGGTCTTCTGCTTCTTGGCACCAAGGATGGGGAGCAGTTCTACCTTGCCATCCCTGAAGTGACTCCACCTTCTCCACTATGCTCGCTGATCCCCAGCCCTCCACCATCACACTACCGCCTTCCACAATGCTTTGCAGCCTCTCTGTCTGAACACAGCCTCCATTCTGAGACAGAGCCAAGGACTGCATCTCCGGTTGATGAGAACGGGCTCTTCCCACCTCCCTCTCTCCACCCCTTGGTCTCCAAAGCTGCCTATGGCCCCTGCAGGTTAAGCAGAGAGGAGATTAGAAATTATCTAAATCACAACAATTCCCTGGCAGCTTTTGTATGATTGCAGGCTCTGGTGAACTAAACTGTCCAGCTGGGTAATTGAAGGAAACATATTTATTGAAATTCACATGCTTACGGTTATACTTAGCCCCTGGATATTAGCAAGGCTGACCTGAAAGAGAATAAAAAGCCCCTTTCAGCATTCCAAGTAATCATTCCATACAGGCCCTTTGGGGTTTAACTCTCTGGTGGCAAAAGAAAGCTTTGATTTTCCACACTCCCAGTGCCTCTCAGCTGCTGCCAGCTGCCAGTTGGGCTGCCAAGACTCAGGCAGAATTAAAAAAAAATAAATAAAAAATGGGACCCACCCGTGCTGACATCTCCCCCTCCTAAAAGGCTTTGCCCCCAAAGGTGTCAGTAACACGGCCTTGCTTTTCAGATTTCATTTTATGTTCAGAAAGAGGAGAGCTTTGATCAGCTGGTGAGTCTAGTCCGAATGACAGTTGCCATTAGGAGCAGATTGGTTTCTAGACAGAGCACCTAACAGAAAAAACTGACCTGGGCAAGGTCACCCTGGGCCCTCCACAGCTCCACTGAGATAAGCTGGAGAAAAATATCAGGTTAAGGCAAAGTATGGTATGCATTACGTACAGAAATCTGTGTTTTATTTTAATATAAATGGAGACCAACACTGATGTTGCTCCCCATCCAGCTATACAATCATCGGTGCTTAGAATTCAAAGTCATAGCCAAGGTCATCAGCACCTATCTTTTGCCAAATATGGGAATTCTTTTCCTAAGCTCCTAAAATCCAAATCATGGGTTTTTTTTCATTAGGTTTCAAAACACGGGCCCTCCTTAATCAGTGGGGGCTTACTGTAGCTGGAGTTTGCAAGGTCACATGTGGGTTCATCAAGAAAGAATGTCATGTGATGCTTGGTAAATGCTCTGGTGGGAGCAATAGTAGCATTTTTGCAAGGTATTTGCTCTCTCTGAGTTCAGCTGTCAGCAATGTCGCTGGTAATGAGATCTCTTTCTGCTAAATAGGCCTGGCCCCTGTGGCCTCTGGGATGACAAATGACAAGCAGAAACCAGGTTGAATGGAGAGTCATTAAGGTTTTGCGGGTCCCTTGGCCAGCCATTGTAAGTAATGGGACACCTCAAAACCAACCGCCAGAAATATATTTTTCACAAAGGTTTATATGGGATCTGTACCCCAAATTTGAAGATATTTACCTTAAAAACCCTATCCAGAAAATTTCACTTATTATGGGTCTTTTAAGCAGCTCCAGGTATCTTAAAGCATCTAATTATAAGCACTAGCAATATCTAATTCTTGATGCCTAAACTATTTCCTGGATCTAAGTGTGATCCCCAATAACAAATAATGAAAGATAAGACAAATGACTTCAGTCCTACTTACTGGGGGATTGTGAAGTTAAGCATTGTCACATCAGAAGAAATGCAGGCTGCAATCAGGAGAAAGCCCATCTGCACATACAAAGTGCAGGATAGAGCTGGGCGCGGTGGCACATGCCTGAAATCCCAACAGTTTAGGGGGCTGAGGCAAGAGAATTGCAGGTTTGAGGCCAGTCTCAGCAACTTAGTGAGGCCCTAAGCAACTCAAAGCCAGACCCTGTCTCAAATAAAAAATTTAAAAGGGCTGGAGATATGGCTCAGTGCTTAAGTTCTCCTGGGTTCAAACCCTGGTACAAGAAAAAGGTGTGTGTGTGTGTGGGGGAGAGAGAGAGAGAGAGAGAGAGAGAGAGAGAGAAGCAAGAGCGAGCTCATCTTTAGCAGAAACAGACTCTGACGTACAGAAAAAAGATAGATGAATCTCTAGCCAAAGGAAGCTGGACTTCAGACCCTGAACGTTTCAGAGTGGATCAACCCAGCTCAGCCTGAGGAGTCCCTAGCCCATGGCTGCAGAGTTAAGAGCTCTCGTGGATTACTAATTGAAAAAATACCTACACTTTATTTATCAGCACCCTGTGTTGGGAGTAAAGTTTGTGCTTACATTGCCTAACACAAAAAGATTTGTGAAGTACAATAAATTGCATAAATCCTATTTAAGGGAATTAGAGGAACAAACTGATTTTAAGGACTTCAGCACATTCACCGTTGGAATAAAGATGGATACCAACAATTACCAATCGGTTTCAGAGAGTTTCCAAAGTGGTCCTTCAGGGCCTCTCTGCAGGAACACTTTGTCAGCAATTAGTGGTGTTGTGTGAATCTGAAATTTCATATAAGATGGAAAGGGCTTTTTAAAAAAAAAAAAAAAAAACTTAAATGAGCCTATCTGCCCCCAAAAGGGGTTTATTCTGCTTTAAGTAAATCCAACCTATTTTTAAAAATCAGATTTGTTAAATGACTTATAGAATATTAAAAAATTACTGTAATATTCTTATGAAATGTATGTTCTCTTACTGAATCTAAAATTTGACTCTTTCCAAAAAACAGGCTTAAGGACAACTTCTTAGGAAGATGTCAGTTATATAAAGTGACCCATATCTATGGGGCAGATTTATGTCAGCAAGTCTGGGACATTTTCTTTGCCCTCTGATGGAACCAGCCTGGTGTGGAGACAGAGATACTATGGCTTTGCTTGGGCTGTGGTTTTTCCTCCTCGTTTGCATGGGAATAATAATAGCTCATCCTGCTGGCTGCTAATTGGAGTGTATCTGCTTCTGTAAGAGTATTCACCCATTTATACACCAACAAAATTGTACTGAGCCCCTACTGTGTCCCGAATATGTCTGTGTGTGTTCGCACACACATGAATACATACATGAGACACAGAGAGTATCTAGGAAGGAAATTCCGGTCTTTGGAGATTAATGGTGGAAATTTGCTGATGTCTTAGATTATTATCCATTTCTACTTCTTCACACACCTCAATTTCCATTCAGAGAGTCCCCTTGAGCTTCGTGATATGGGTCCATAATCAGGATGCCCACTCTCTCCTGGTCAGGTATTGGGTGAGGCCAGCTGGGTGCTCTTTCCCTGACTCAAAGTATTGACAATCCCAAGGCATCCCTGGACCACTGTTTTGACCAGGGTGTCCTTACCATGTCATGGTAACTGGACTTCTGCTTCCAAACTGATGGTATAGTAAAACCAGCTCTCCAGTTTGACCTCCTTCTGGGATTCTTTAATGATCTCAAGATACTTTCATTCACTTTTGCTAGAGTTAGCCAGAACCATCTTCTGCTGCTAATAACCAAATTAGCACACAGTGCTTAAACTTGAGCCCTATCCTAGCCTTCAAAACTTTATCTAGCCAAGAAATTAAGCCTTGTTCCCTCCAATCTCTGCATTCACGAGTTGTTCACAAGTCGCTTGATTTGGGCCTCTTTTCTGATAATCCTAAAATAAACAGTGTCCTCTTCTTTGAAATTGATTCTTCCATCCAGTCGAGTGACCAACTCATTTAAGTTGGCCTAGGACTTCCTCAGTTTTAGCATGGAAAATTCCACACCCTGGGAACTTACTTAGTCTCAGTAAGCCCAGACCATGTGATGGTTTAGATATGAGGTGTCCCCCCAAGAGCTCAGGTGTGAGGCAGTGCAAGAAGCTTCAGAGGTAAAAGGATTAGATGAGGAGAGTTGTGACACGACTAGTGGATTAATCCACTGGCCAGTTAGTGGATCAATCATGGATAGGGATTAGCTGAGTGGTAACTTAGTGGCTGGAGGTGATAGGTCACTGGAGGTATGGCTTTGGGGTTGATATTTTGTCCCTGGTGAGCTGAGCTCTCTCTCTGCTTCCCGAATGCCATGTCCTGTCCTGGTATCCCATACCATACACTTTGCCACACTGTTCTGCCTTACCTGGGCCCAGAGCAATGGACTTGGCCAACCGTGGACTGAACTTCTGAAACCATGAATTCCCAATAAACTCTGCTCCCCCTAATTGTTCTTGTCAGGTGTTTTGGCTACAGCAATGAAAAAAACTGACTGAAACAGACCATAAGTGCTGTGGTTTAGATGCGATTTGTCCATCCAGGACTCATGGGCTACAGGCTTGGTCCCTAGTGTGGCTGTATATTAAGCAGTGGTAGAACCTTTGAAAGTAGGGTCTAGTGAGAGCTGATTAGGTCTTTGGGGATATCATCCCGGAAGGTTTTAATGTTGGTCTCTCGGAGTGAGTTAATTTGCTCAAGAGTACGTTATTTCAGCCTGACCCCTGAATCTTCCTTTGGTTCCATATCTGACCATGTGATCTCTTCTGCACAAGCTCCCACTAATTTGATACCATCTGCCATAAGGCCTTTTCCAGAGGTCAAGTAGATAGGGCTGCCTGATCCTGGTCTTTCAGCTTCCAAAATGGTGAGCTAAATAAACCTCTTCTCTTTATAAAGTACCCAGGCTCTTATACTTTATTATAGCAATGGAAAACAGATGAATAGAATTGGTTGCCCTTACTCAGAACTTTTTTTTTTTTTTTTGGTACCAAGGGTTGAACTCAGGGGCACCTAAGTACTGAGCCACATCCCCAGCCCTATTTTGTATTTTATTTAGAAACAGGGTCTCACAGAGTTGCTTAGGTCCTCGCTAAGTTGCTGAGGCTGACTTTGAACTCACCCTCCTTCTGTCTCAGACTCCCAAGCTGCTGGGATTACAGGTGTGCACCACCACACCTGGCTCTCACGCAGAACTTATATCTCATTTCTTTCTGCATACTAGTGAAAGTTTTTCCCACCCTGACTAAACATTTAATCTTTTTCTCTAATCTTTTATCTCCCCCTACCCCTACCTCCACACAACTCAGAAAGCATATGGAGTCACGATATGATAGAACTCCACATCTCCAATCTTAAACCCAAACCTTCTCTCCAGACATCTCCAAGTCCTTTAGATGCTGATCCTTCAGAACAACATATTCCCAGCCAAATTCATTCTCTGCTCACAAGCAGTGGTTTCCTGTGTCAGCGGCCACTGCCATTTTAGAGGGTACATGTAAATGACAATGTGACAATAATATGAAAATGTTCCATCTACCTACCTGGAGAAATACTTGCACATAAAGAAAGTAGGCACAGGAATTTCATGCATTATTATACATATGGCAAAATGGGAAACCACCCAACTGTGTATAAATATGACAATGTTAAACTATAATAGATCCCTATTATAGATAATAAACCCTGGTCGATCCCTATTGTAGAATCTCATGAGGCCATGCAAAAGAACAATAATTTCTAACTCATATACAATTTACTATGTTGGGCACTCTTCTAAATTCTTCAGTGTACAGAGAAAGGTCTACAAAGATGCATGTCCAAATAGTGAGTTGGGTTGAGTGGGAAGTAATCACGAATGACCAACGTTTCCATATTTTATTTAGAACGGTATTTATGTGTTATTGGAGTGATAAAAATTAATTTTTTAAGGACTTGGTTCTCCTCCTCCATTCCCTATATCTGCTAATACTGCCATGCTTCTTTAATTACTCAGACTCAAATCCATTCGTCTCTGATACTTCCCTTCCCTTTATTCCTTCTCTGTAATCAATGAGTTTTCAAGCACTATCAAATCCATCTTGAGATTGATGTTTGGATCAATGCGCTGCAAATTGCTGTTAATAGGCAAATGTTACCTGAAAGAAGTAGCAGATTAAATCTGTATCATGCAAATCGATAATAAATAATTTGGTTTGCATTAGTTTGACCCCTTTGTCCCCTACAGGCTCAGGAAAGGCATGAAGAGAAGCCACTACATGAAAGATGGAACAGAGGCCGCCCCTGGGAATTTGATATGCATCGGGGCTGGGGCTGCAGAAGAAGGAAGGATGAAAAAGGATTAAACACGACTTTTGCTAAGCACCTAGAGAGATGGAGAAGATTCTTGTAGAACTGATCCTACAGGAAACTGTCAAGGGGGGAGCAGGTTAAATCTCTGAACAAAGCAAACAGCATTTGCCTACAAAGGTCTCAGAGGGTATAACTGGAAGTGAAGAGACTTGGCACAAAGCAGATCTCAATAAATATAGGTTGAACACAGATAAGAAAACGGAGTCATAAGACATATAGGTACTGGCCTCTGCTCACGGAGCAAGAGAGGACAGAACTGGGAATTTGTCCTTAGTCTCCACCCTGATCTAAGTTTCTCCTGCACATTGCACTGATGTTCTCTGCCATTTTCTTAGAAGCCTGTCTTCTACACACAAATCCTTCGCAGGCATGAATCACACCCACACGATTTTTTAATTTTTTTTCTCACACCACTGTCTCAAGATTCATTTATAAAGCCTAAGTGTTCTCCACCCCTCTCAGTAGCCAAATGCCAGGGCCGCAGCAGCTCCACCCATCTCTTTGCAGAGGGGAAGGGTGGCCTGCCTCTGCTCCACTGTACCCACATAACCTGTGATTCTTTCAAACTCCATATGACTCTCTCTGGCTGCCTGAAAAGTTCCTCAAGAGCCCCAGGGCAACAGGAAATTAGGAAGCATATTCATAAATCTGTCCCTCCAGCCTTCCTTCAGGTTCTGATATCTAGGCGTGAGCAGAATGTAAGCTCTGTTTGTGGACCAGAGACTCTTGACTCTGGGGCAAGAGTCACACTCACTCCCAAACCAGTGTGTAGTGTTGTCCTCCCTGTTTCTGAATCCACATCCCTTCTGCCTTTAAGAACCAGAATTCACTGAGAGATTCCCATTCTGCTCTCACGAGTCTCCTGAGAGAAGCCTTCCTTGTTTCCCCTCAGTGCCCAGTGCAACTGGTACCTCTTAGTAGTTCTGGAGAAACTATAGATCTGGAGTTGAAGGCTCGGTGCCCTTTTGCATTGGAGGGCTCTTTGTGCTACACATTTGAATTTTGTGTGAGTCTCAAGCAGATTAAAAAAAAATTGCAAAATCTCCCATGAAAGCCAAGCGAAAGATGCTATGCTGTACAAAAAGTGGGGAAATGCAAATCCCTAGTGATGCCTTTGACCCAAATGGTCTTCACTTTGATCCCCAGAAAGCAGTTCCCACTCCCAGGCGTATGGGGTCACCATGTCTCCTGGAGCCAACACCCCCAAAGTTCCATCACTCTTCTTGCTTCTCAACCCTCTTACGCTCCCAGGAAGAATTCAGCTCAGGGGCAGGGAGAGCAGTGTGAAGGCACTAATTAAGAAATTTCTGCAGTGCAGTGGTTAATTCAAATCCTAATTTAACGGCTATAATCAATATTTCAAGAATCCCAGGCTCCGATGGGCAAAAAAGTAAATAAATAAAAAATGTAGCTTCTTTAATTTCTTGGAGATGACTTTAATTTCTGGCTCTGAGCCCCCCCAGTTTTCCCCAGAGCAGGTTAAGTCATATAATCCATTTGGAGTCTTCACTTTCATATGTGAGTTTTAAAATTAAATCCAGGATCATTAACTCTCATGAAATCCGATTTTAAAATGACAATAACACCATTTCTCTTTATAAGCTCCTTCTGTTCTTCCCAACCAATTCTAACTTCCAGAGCACGGAGTGGCCATGCTAGTCACACCTGAGAGCAACAGGAGAGAGGTCATTATTGTGATTGGCCCAACTCTGGTGGGATTGAGGCCATCATGATCTCTGGTTGCTAGCTTGCTACTTTATATTCTCAGTGGTGGCCAAGGGGTTGACAACAAGTTCTCTTGGGGACAGTTAGTTCCATGGTCCTTATCAGATCAGATCCTTGTGTGATTCTCCCCCAGTCGATTCTGAAGCACATCCTGTTCTTTCCTCCCCACACCCCACCCCCATGGGTCCCTTGAACTTACTCAGGACAAAAAGTCAAAGTAACTTTCTGAACATAAACCAAAAAGATAGAGCACAATTATCAACAATAGGAAAACTCCTAAACTTCCGGTAATAATATATTAATTTTTTCATAATAAATAACATAGTCAAAAGAAGTAGAAATCCATTGCCAGATATTCCAAGCATAATCCTGAAATTTGTCTGGCCTATGTCATTAACATAACAAAGGATGACATTTATTTTATAGGGAGAAAAAAATAAGTTTCATCACAAAAACATATTTATTAGATCTCAGCTTTGATCAAGTTCTAGAAATGTATTTTCAAGATTTAAAAAGAGAAACAAGAATCATCCTTAAAATACATGTATAGCTGTTAATATATGTATAGGTGTAGATAAACTTTATGCTCTTACAATGTAAAACACGTAGAAACATCTGAACTCTAGAAATTTTGACCAGTTAACCTATTTGGCTTTGACATTGCCTAAATTCCCTTCTGACAATCACAGGATGTTTCAGTCCACCTGTCTGATGTGGAAAGGGCCATTCTTAATTTCTTTTTCTTCTCTGGTGGCTCATCTTCCTCCCCCCGCCCCTTGGTCTTTTTATCTACATTAGTTTTCCAAAGTTGTGCTGCAATAATAATCTGTTTTCTTTTAAAGCTTTCGTTAGCTCTGCTGTTCTTGGAGATCTCTGGAGGTATTTTCTTTTTCCCGTGCATTTACAGATCCAATGTCCAAAATTCAAGCATTCCTGGCATCTTAAACACACTGCTTATTTGCTTTAGCTTGACTTTGGGCTCTCTCTCTCTCTCTCTCTCTCTCTCATTCTTTCCATTGGATTCTGGCTGTATCTACATTAAATGTCTCCCCTTGGTGGCTCTGGGACCAGACTACCAGGCTCTGACAATCTTGACAAACTCTACTCTCATGGACCCTTCATATCCGTCCACTTAGAGCTAAGAGAAATTCTGGGAACCTTATTCTTTTACCTTTGACAAATGTGCAAACCTAGGAAGGGGTCAAGGTCTTAAGATTTTGCCCGCGTGCTCCATACTGCCTTGCTTGAAGGCCAACCTACCACCCTCCTAGATTCACAAATACTCCTTTACTTCAACAATCTTTGCCCAGATAGGTCACCTCCATGCTCCTTGGAGGGTTTTAGCACTTGTTACTATAAATTTTTGAAAAGCCAAATATTTCAATCTCAGCTAATTAGGACCACTATTTCCTTCCACTTTTGATTTCTCCTCCTTCATACCTCCTTTCATAACTGGTGGCACTGGATAGTCACGAACATTTGGGGATAGTGATAAAGGCAAGCTGCAGTTGGGGTTTCATGGAGATATTTGTGTTGTTCATAATAACTCATGTATAATAAAGATGTTGCTAGCTGTCCTGACACAGGCATGGCTTCCAAGAGGACTCCTAATGTCCACTCTACTGATTACCCTTTGTGTTTACAACACAGTGCAGGGGCCAGAGTTGTGTCACCCTAGAAATGTGTCCCACAGCTCCGTGTTCGTCAGCTTTACATCACTGTGATCAAAAATACCTGACAAGAACAACTCAGTGGAGTAAGAGCTTATTTGGACTCATAGTTTCAGAGGTTTGGTCCATAATCAGCTGACTCCATTGCTGGGCCTGAGGAGAGGCAGAAGATCATGGTGGAAGTGAGTAGTGGAAGAAAGTGGCTCAGCCCATGGCAGCTGAGAAGCAGAGAGGAAGAGCAAGCAGCCAGGAACAAAATGTAATCTGCAAGGCTACACCCTCTGTGACCTAATCCTCCAGCCACACCTCACCTGCCTACCACCCAGTAGTCCATTCACATTGTTAATTCATCAAATGGATTAATCCACTGATGAGGTCACACTCATATGATTCGATTATAATCAACTCACCTCTGAACATTCCTGCATTGTCTAATACCTAAGCTCTCATGAGACATGACCTCCATAACATAACATCCCAACCATAACAAACAGAGAAATCTAACAGTGGAAGGAAGGCAAGACATGAAATGATCAGAGGAAGAAGACAGTCTGTAGAACAGTCTTTCATTCCATTAGACTTCAACTTTGTGAGTGGAAAATTTGTTTTTTCATCAATGCTTAGGCAAGACAAAACATCCCCTTCTATCCAAAATATGATCTGAATAAAGGAATGTACATTTCCTGGTAGAAATATGTATTCTTTCTCTTAAATCCCCCCTACACAATGCAGGTCCCTGGTTCTCTGCATGTTTCCCACTGTGACTTTTCCTACGCTCCCTTCCTATATCTCTTTTATACTAAATTTTTACTCTCCCCCTTCATCTCTTTTCTATATACAGAGATTATAAGCCTTGGCACTATTATAACTTTTGGCTAGATAATTCTTCATTGTGTGGGGGACAGGCTGTCCTCTGGATTGTGGGACAATTGGTAGGATGCCTATATTACCCCATAACTTCATTCTCACAACCAAAACATCACCAGCCATTGTCAAATGTCCCCCGAGGAACAAAATTTCCCCTTGACAAGAACTTCTGACCTTGTACCATTCTTCAAGAAAAAGGGGGGCAGTGAAACAACAT
Organism: Marmota marmota marmota; assembly: GCF_001458135.2. Classification (NCBI taxonomy): domain Eukaryota; kingdom Metazoa; phylum Chordata; class Mammalia; order Rodentia; family Sciuridae; genus Marmota; species Marmota marmota. Next base: position 3,780,156 of record NW_025999896.1, on the reverse strand, counting down.
TTCTATAAATGTTCCTTTTTGTTTCCCAAAAACCTAGCCAAGTTAGCTGAACAGTGAGAGCAAGCCTGGGTCAGAATATCCAGACACACGTTGTCTTGAGGGACACTGGATTTCTCTTATACACATTAGTTGTGAACTAGGGCGAGTTAGTGTTCTCTGTAGAAAGCTACTTCTTTGCATGTTACACTGGGACAGTTGCTCTTTGAAATGCTGGTCACACAAGCAAGCTAAGCAAGCTCATGCTGATGGTGTCACTGTTTCTGCAGCCTCACGTATAAAACTCTTCTCTGAGTGGGGACAGGTGCAGAACTGAGAGCACTGTGGGAAGGATATGTGTCATTCATCCAGTGGGCCACCACTGGAGAAAATGCTGTGAGGGACAGAAGGTGTCACTTGGCAAAGCACATGGATGGACAGAGGTGGTATCTGTCAGTCCGTCACTACTGAACTCTCCTTGGAGCAGTACCGATCTCTTACAAGTTTTCCCCCACTAAATCATGTTTCATACTGTGTCTCTGGGCAGTTTCTTTGGTCTTTTAGCAACCAGGGTAGCTGAATAATTTAATCTCAGCTGGTTAGGACCACTATTTCTTTCCATTTTTGATTTATCCTCCTTTATACCCCCTCTCACAACTGGTGGCACTGGATAGTCATGAACATTTGGGGATTGAGATAAAGGCAAGCTGCAGTTGGGGTTTAATAGAGATATTTGTGTTGTTCACAGTTACTCATGTATAATAAAGATGTTGCTAGCTGTCCTGACACAGGCATGGCTTCCAAGAGGACTCCTAACCTCCCCTGTGCTGATTACCCTTTGTAGGACTCCTCTGTGCCGGCTATGCTTTGAATTTACAACACAGTGCAGGGGCCAGAGCGGTGGACATTGGAACACTTGGGTCGTGGATGGGACAAACCTATACCACAAGCGTGCAAAAGTAGCTCCTACCAAAACACATCTACTTTCAAATCTTCTGGAGCCTGGTAATACGGTATGGCTGTTGGCTCTTAAGGGTGGGCTGACTCCATTCTCCTATGAATGGGAGAAGGTCAGGTGCCATCCCCTGCCATGTAAGAAATGGAATAGTGACTTATGCTTTGAAGTGCCATCTCACCAGATTAGTAATGAGAAACGGAGAAAGTCCCTTCCCATCTCTGGATCACAGTTTCCTCATCTCTAAAATGAGAGGGTTAGAATACATCAAGACTTTAGATTTCTCAGAGCATCCAATTCCTCATCTCCCTCTGCCAGCCTGGCCATAGGACAACTGATACTCAGCTCTGGGGGGAAAGAGACTAATTCGCAAGGATATCTGTTGGGCCTAACCAACTATTAAGGTGCCCTCCACAACACACCCCATCTTCTATTCCATTGTTTGGGTCTGATATCAATTAAAGGCCAATACCATGCTGCTTTAATTATTAAGTTTTTACAATATATTTCAACACTTGGTCATGTTTTCTTTTCTCCTTAATTTTTAAAGACGAATTTTATAGCAATTATAGGCTCCCAGAAAAATGGAGAGGAAAGTACAGAGATGTCCCACATATACCTTGTCCCCAAGCATGCACAGCCAGCCTCCCTAGTTACCAGCATCCTCCACCAGAATGGTACATTTGTTGCAATTGATGAACCTACACGGACACATCATTGTCCAACAAAGTCCATAGTTTGCATTAAGTACATCCTTGGTATTTTACATCCTGTGGGTTTGAGGAAATGGTATCCACCATAATAGTATTATGCACAGTATTTTCACTGTCCTAAAAGGGCTCTGTCCTCTGCCAACTCATCCTTTCCTTTCCCTCGAATATTTTTTATTTTTCAGAGTTTGCCTGGCCTTCTTATCTGTTTAGCTTTCTACATGAACTTTTCAAATAAATGAACAAATTGACTGATTCACTGAATTTTAATTCTGATCCTTTTGTGTGTTGCTGGGGATTGAATCCATTAACTCTGAGCTTGAGCAGGAAATATAATCTCTCTCGGCCCTGTTTTATCTTCTGTAAACTCCGATAATATCGGTCTTGCAAGATTATTGTGAGAGTTACATGAATGTAGGATAGTGTCCAGTGCAGAGCCAGGAACACATTAGGTGCCAAATTAAACAATGCTCAAAAAGTAAAAGCCACTATGATGATTTTTTTTTTGACGTCCAAACAAGGAAGGACGAAATTATCAGACATGCAATTAATTTCCCCTATATGCAAATCACTTCTCAGACCCAGTGTCCAAGTATACACTGTATCTAAAAGTGAGACTTCTTCTAGCATCAAATGCAGATAAATGTGATGATCCAGTAGAAACACTGAACTATGGAGGAGAACCACTGAAAAATATCTTCTGAGGATCTGGTTGAAATTCCAGGCACAGGGATGAAGGGACAGAAGATTGTTCATACATTTCTTCTTATTCAGAAAAATAGGAGCTAAAAGCAAGGAAGCTCAGCTCCTATTGTTGGGAACAGGAGGGAATATCAGGGGCTGTGTGTGCTGAATATATTTTTTGTGTATTATCTTATAAAGAGTGGCAAATTTGGCTTCATAACAGTGAGATCAAGCATAGCAAATTTACTTAAATTCTTGGAGTGCATTACTGACTCACACAGCTTTTCTCTGTATTTCACCCCTAGAAAGGGATTTAATAACCTCTCTGCTGCATTCTTTGTCTGCGTAAAAGGCTAGGGGGAAAAAAAAGAGTATGCGTGGATTTGATGAATTACAACTTGTGTTGGGCATAGGGCAAAGCTCATTTGGTTGTTGCAAAAGCAGAAAATTGGCAACTACTGTGGGTGAAAGAGCTGGCGTAGCTTAGGAAATGGGAGCTTTTCCTCTTGTCCTGTGAAGCATTAAGACTGCCTGTGGACTCCAGGGCACACCTGGACAGGTGCCCACAGGACAGAGAGTGAAAAATGTCCTGTGCCAACAGAAGAAAGAAAGAAAGGTGAATGTCTGATTCTCAAGTTTGAGTGACTGCAGGGCACAGGTGGGGGTGCAAGACCATTAGTGGAGCATAATAACTCTTTGATTCACAGGGGTTTAGAATTGGTTAGGTTGCACAGGCTAGTGTGGGCCCTTAAATCCTCTCCCATTATGACATAACTCACCATTATTGGAGCAGATTCCGACTCCCAGCACATCAGCTTAACCCCTGACCAGATGAAGAACATGGGGACCAGAACACAAGTAGCCCTGGAATAGTGGCCCAGCAGAATTTTCATGGGTCCATGGCAGAATCTGATCTGCTGAGACTTAACTACCAGGCATGTGTTAAAATCTCTACCTTTTTTACAATACCAGTGGTTGAATCCAGGGGTATTCTATCATTGACCACATCTCCAGCCCATTTATTTTCAGACAGGGTCTTGCTAAATTGCAGAAGCAGGCCTTGAACTTATAATCCTCCTGCCTTAGCCTCCCCTGTCTCTGGGATTACAGGAGAGGACCACCATACCCAGCCCCACCCGGGTTCTTTAGGTAGCATTGCTACTCTCTTCAGGGCAGACACACTGCCCATGTAGCCAAAGGCTGAAGGGAGCCCAGCAGACAAGTCCACCCATTACTGTCCTGGTCCTGCCTGAGTTTGTCCATCCCCATAAAGAATGCTTCAGTTTATTCAACAATTGGAAGACTCCAGGGTGAAAAACATCACTTTCTGTAACACTATTGACAACTGCTCCAAATTAGCAAGATTTTTCCCTTTGCAGAAGATTGGTTATTTGACTTGGTGAAGGTTAATGACTCATGGGGTTTGTGTCTGCCTGGATCAGTAGCTCAGAGATCTGACCACCCATTAGAAACTCCTGGGGAGCGTTTTAAGAATGCCAATGCCTGTGCTTCACCCACTGGGAATTCCAATACAGACTAGAGTGGTACCCAGAGCATCAGCAGTGTTTTAAAACTCTCGAGGTGTTCCTGATGTGCAGTGATTGTCCAGAGAAAGTGCAAAGGGAGATAAAGTGCCTTCAGAGGAGGCTTGCCACATGCATAAACACTAGCCCTTTTAGTCCCCGAACTGCAGGATTATGCAAATTGGATGATTTTGCAGCTAAAAAAAGATCTTTCCTGAAGGTCTCCATCTACCCAGAACCAAATAGAGTTACTTTAAGGGGGTGACCTAAAGGTTGAGCATTAATGAAGGAATGTCAGAAAAGAATGCTAAGACTTCCAATTGAGGTGAAGGAGACCCAGGCACAACCCCCATCCCCCAGCTACGTTAAAATGTAAGCAGTCCCTCAGTACTTACCAAGAACCCCTCGGTGCACCCCCAATTATCCTTGGAGACAGAATTGAACATTCTTTTCTGGTTTTCCTTTTATTTCCCCAACCACATTTTCTCTGACTCTGATGCTTTCTTTTTCTCTGCCTGAAACTTAAATATTGTGTTTTTCTCATGTTCCTGGAAGCTCTGTCTTTCACTCTCTTCTCTTCCCCTTCTCAGTTTTCCATTTGAGAGCTCTCACCTGTTCCAGGAAGCTGACACCTCCCAGACCCATTTCCTCCAAACCAGAACTCTCCCTAAGATGCAGACCCTATGAAGCAAGCTTCCTCACTTGAATGACCCACCGACATCTACGTTCAGTAGTGCAAAGCGGGACTCACCATCTTCTACTCACAACCCATTGCATTCTTCCCTCCAAAACTCTCTTCTTTCATGACAGGTGCATCATCTAACCAACATCCAAGCCAGAAACCTGGGAGTCATCAAGGACACATGTCTCTGATTACCCTTAATTAATTACCTAGTTAAAACCCACCAAGACCTCTTAACTCTACCTACTAAATATCTCCAACCCAACTTCTTTTAAACAAGGCCAGCATCCTAGTTCAGACTACCATGATCTCATCTGGAATTCTTTCTTTCTTTTTTTTTTATTTGCTCTTTTTAGTTATATGTGACAGAAGAGTCTATTTTGACATATTTACACAAATACAGAATATATCTTATTCTAATTAGGATCTCAGTCTTGGGGTATGTGACCATGAGATTCCCTGTGGTATTTTCATATATGAACATAGGAAAGTTGTGTCCAGTTCATTCCACTGTCTTTCATATTCCGATGCTCTCTCTCCCTTGCCTTTCTTCCTTTTTTTGTCTAATTTATTGAAATTCTGTTCCCCACCACTTTGTTGTGTCTTAGAGAGAACATTTGACCTTTGAAGAATGACTTTATGACATTTACCAGCAAATGGATGGATCTGGAGACTAACGTGCCGAGTGGAGTAATTTCAATACTTTCCTCAAACAATCTCTTTCCAAACCTGCCTCCCTCCAACCTCTTCCCCATATCAAGAATCAGAGCAATCTTTCTAAAACTGATCAATTCACTCTCTTTAACTCCCTTCCTGAAAGCCAGGAGGTGGATCCCAGGATTCTCAAGATTTAAAATGCAAACTCCTCCACAAAGGTCTTCATTAGCTGGTCTTCATGCTTATGTTTGCAGCAGCATCTCCTCTTGCTGCCTGCTCCCACCATACATCCTAACCGTACTGACTTCCTGGTTAATTCCTATTAGTCCATACCTACTCTGGTTCAAGGTGCTTGTACGGGCTGCCATAGCATTTTACACTTATCACCCTTCTCACCAGATCCTTACCAGTTCACTTGTTTGGTCTTCCCCAATAGACGGTGAGCTCCTTGTACACAGAAGCTAGAATTTAAGGGCACCAGTGATCACACCCCTCTCTCTTTCAATATTGAAATCAACTGAGACAAAAATTGAATGGGAACAACAACATCATCAGTGGAAAGTCCGAGAAGAGAAAGAAACTTAGCTCTTTCTCCATCATAATTACCTCCATACAGACAATGGAAATTACCTCCCATGTCTACTGTAGGTCCCCACCCCAATTCGCCTTCCCAGCCACTAGGGAGGAAGGAAGGCAGAGAAGGAAGACTCACAGAGCCAGTATCCAAAAGGGGAGCCAGAAGCAGGCTGAGCTACCCGGGCAATGCTTCTTTCTCTAGTTTTAGCAGTTAATGGAGTCAACTCTCCCCCGCCCCCCGTTCTTGGGAGAAGAAACAGCAATGGCATTGGAAAGAAGGGTGCACACTTTCATTCCATGAGAAGAAATCCATTCCCTTCTATAGCAGCACTGTGTTCACTGTGGTATACCTAGAGGACCATTTTAGGGGGAAGACCGGAAGACCCCCCCCCCCCCC
>NW_025999896.1:3671225-3773971 GCF_001458135.2 Marmota marmota marmota | reverse complement strand
CCCCCCCCCCCCCGCAAAGGTTGACTGGATTCACAGAAGCAGCAAATTGCTAAGGGGTTTGCTCAAGAAGGAAAAACTTTAATACCAGCCTTCCTGGAACATTGCAGTCTCTTCTCTAGATGGTGAGGAGGCCATAGTCTTGGCCCGAGCATGTATGCAGTTAGGGCTTTTGCAGATGTACCTACCAGTAAGTGGAAGAGGAAGGACCCACTGTGCATTGTACTTTGAGTTTAGTAGCAGGGGAAATACACACCCTCTATTCATTTGGCCCCAGCCCCATCCACTTGGGAGAGCTGTGGCAACTCTCAGAACCAAAGTCTACCGTGATAAAGAGAAGCACCCACTGGTTGGCTATTCAGCATGACGGCACGTCAGCGATTCTGCCTCTTTTTCCCTGTTTCAAAGCAGGCATAATATTAACTAAACCCCTAATATAGTCATTTGGGGCTTTAAATTATATGGTCATTCTTAAAGAAATGTTTCGTGTTTCTCATAAATTACTTTTCTGACTCAAAAAGTCAAAACTGCCACTAAAACTTTTTCTCTCCAGATGGGAGGGAAAACTTTAGTTGCAACAAAATTAGGAACCTGCCCAGTAGTCCAGCAGTTTAAAAATAACAATAACTCCATCCTGGCTTCCTTTCTCTGTGTGGAAGAAAGCTCAACCTCCTATTCAGAATCCCCACTACCCACCGAAATGAAATAGACTTCTCCACCCAACCCACAAGGCTTCCCATTCAGGGTGACCTTTCATTAACACTTCGTGTCCTCTGAACCCCTTTCCTATCTCTTGCATTTCCACCTTCCTTCCTTGTGTTCACTCAATATTTCTTTGAATCCTTACTCTGCACCCATCACCGAACAGTGATTTCACAAAGAATATTCTCCGACCAGATGGAGGTTTGGTTTAGAGCCCAGAGATTTTAGCGTCTCAACACACCCATCAACACCATGCAGCCTGTACCCCCACATCGCAAGAAACCCCAAAGCTCACAATATTAACTGAACAAGTTTCTTGAGAGTTTGTTTCTCAGTACTCTCAAAATGTCACTGTGACTCTTCTGCCATGTTCTTCATGTTAGGCATGGGAGCCCTTAGAGTATAAATTGTGAAAGGCACCAACTTTATTCTCTTATTATGTCTCTACCTCTTGGCAACATAGAATCCCTCCTATCAGAGGTACCCCAGAGAGCAAAGGGGAAATTTGGTGTGAGAACATGATGTTGAAATACTGACCTGGGAAGCTGTGGGTGAGATCCCAGATAGACATAGACAGTGGGAAGACCGGAAGGAGGCATCCTGAGGATGTAGACTAGAGTTGGCAGGATATCTGTGCAGGGGTCAAACTCAGCTTATAGCTATATGTTGTCATGCACAGCAGTTTTTAGGACTTTTAACTAGTTGTTAATATTTAAAGAACAAAAAGTTTCCCTTAAAATCTAAATTTCCAGCTCTCTTGAAAGCTCAAAGTAGGTCACAAATGAGCAGTCAGTGATTACAATGAATTGGAGGAAAGTGGTCTTTTGTCCCCTGCAGGCAGATACATGTTATCAAATTTGCCATAGTTCCAACCCAGCCCTTTTTGGCCATTTGAGTTAATTGTTGGATTCCTTCAATTTGCCTGTATTAACTGTAGTTTCAACTTCATAGAGGAGCCTGATTCCTTGTGGAGCAAAATACTAGCAATAAGTTACTATTTGTGGTTAAAATATCAATATTTGCAAATAATTTACTTTTAAAACTAAATCAAAGAACCAAAGTTAGCCTTGAAATTGCTCCACTCTTGCATTATAATATATTTTCTGGAGAGAAAGAGAGAGAGAGAGAGAGAGAAAGCCAGATGCACTTTGTTGTGGCCTTATAACCCTGTGTTTTGCTAGGAACAGGATTGAAACCCATGTCGTAGACAGCTGGTCTCATTCTTTAGAGGGAAAATATTCCATGAATCCAAGAAATGAAAGTTGTGGCAGAGTTGGTTGGTTGGTTGGTCGGTCGGTCTTCCATGAGACAGCACCAGGAAAGAAACACAGCCAATCATGCCATATGAATTCAAGGTTGGAGTCCTGAGAGCCAGACGTAGGAAGTTGCTCTGTCTCAACACAGGGCCCAGTCTGTCCCTCTACCTGAGAAGATGGCATTCAGGTTTAAAAGGGAGCAGTGTGGGGATGTGAGAAAGTACAGTTGTGGGTTCCTGCACGTTGATGACCTATGTTAGATAAGTGTAGGGCAAAATCCCTGTCTGATTGTTAGCAAGGAACCAAGTCTCCATCTTAATCAACCCACTCTGTTCACCTCTGTTTCTCTCACTTGGCCAGAACTCTTTAAGAGAAGGGATGTACTTCTGTAACTCTCTACATTCATCTGCCTCCCTGGCCTGTGAACACTCCGAGCTTCTAGTGAGAATCAGATAAATGGAAACCTGCTTTTTCCAGGCTCTTGTCCTGTGACTTTAACTCACTAAAATTTTATAGCAAACTCATCGAAAGAGTAATCTCAACTCACTGCCACCAGTTTTTCCATCTCTTTTTCTCTCCTAAACCAGCTCCATTGAGACTTTGGCCCAATCATTCTGTTGGAAATGATCTTGTTGAGGTGATCCAAAAGATCCAAAAGAATAGAGCAGAGAAAGTTGACAGTAGCTGATGGAAAAATGGGGCCAACAGAAGGTTTTGCTTTTTTAAAGTGGAATAAGCTAAGTAACAGCACGTTACTAGAGAAGCAGGAATTGATGCTGTAAAAGACAGTCAGGAGAATGGCAGGTGTGATGTCATAGAGAAGAAAAGAAGGCATAGAATGAATGGCCAAGGGCTGGATTGGCTTGTTAATGGGAGCACAGACAGTTCATCCAGAAAAACAGACCAGGGGGCAGTGCATGCAGTGCATATGCTGGTAAGTTTATAGATTTGGTGGTGGGAGCTTGAGGAAACCCTCTTTGAATTGCTTCCCTTTTTTGCAGTGATGTAAGAAGCAAGGTCATCTGAGTATGGATGGTTGAGAACATTTGGCAGATTTTTTTGGTGAGAGAAAAAAGTAAAATAGTCATCTGGGACAGGAAAGTAAATTAACTAGGGAAATATAATATTAATATGGCATTAAGTTTGTGGTCATGAATCAAAAGAGAACAGCTTAGCTTTATGGACTCACTTTTTTCTCCAGCCGTCTTCAGCTGCATGAGTGTAGACATGGAGGATAAAACACAGAGGGCTGCAAAAGGGAGTCGGTGGTCTATACACAGAAGTAAAACCAATGTTCACTTGTGGAATATTAACTAGGTAAGAAGGGAAGCAACCACATGAAGATGGTATGAGTTGTGGATTGAAAGACCCTCAATCTTGAAGGATTACTAGAGTTGGATGTTAGGTGTAAGGAATTGGAGAACAGGAGATGGGAGTCAGAAAGAGTTGCATAAGATAGAGATTATAGAGATGCAATGATTGGTGGTGATGAGATCTAGGTTAAGGTCATGAGAGTGGTCAAGCTCTAAAGAATAGAGGAATTCAAGAACTGAGAAATTGATCCAAGGGTATTTTGAAATAACCAAGATTAAAACAGGAATGGTGTTGGAAAGAGTGCGATAGTCTTTCAGGATACAAAAAATGTCAATAAATAAAAGGAAAGAACTCAGGGGTTGCTCAAGGAATTCAAAAGGAAAATGGGCATTTTAATGAAGGAAGACAGGCCTGGAGGCAGAAATGAGGAACCAGGAGACTCAAGGGTGTGAGGGAGAGTATGATGGAGAGGACAGCCATACTTGGAGTTGTAGGGAAAACTGTGCTCAGCCAACTTTTCTCATTTGAGCAAGAAGAAAAGGAGGACACCCAGAGAAGAGGGAAAGGCTAGAGAAGATTTTGCTAATTATGGAACAGGAATTCCAGAAGTGGCTGAGACACATTCTGGATTCAGACACTGCAGAGGTGAGGAGGTTTGCAGAAGTTAGTTCTTATTCTAGAGTACATAAGCTCCTTCCTGATTCTCGGCAGGTCATAGACTCATTGCACAGAGCTCACTCTTGATTTCAACTGAGGGAAAAGGCAGTTTTGCCTCAGTTTCTTAATACAAAAAGTGAAACACAATTGTAGATACCCAATAAGTAAAAAAAAAATGATAATATATCTCATATAAGATTAAATGCCAAAAGAATGGATATAAAAACCTTGGCACATCATGAAGAAATTCCAATGGCTCTCTTCACTCTCAACCACAACTCCATAAAAATAAATGTGCTATTAATTGACAGAAGAGTTATGTTGGGGTGAAAAAAAAATTTAGAGATGAGTGGCTCATGTGCTAACTGCATGCTTGTCCTAGGTATACATTTGGAAGGTCTAACAGCTGGGCCTCTATCAATAGGCTACTCTTCTCCAAATGGAAGCTAATCAAAGTGCCCAGGAGGAATTAATCAGTCTCTGTTGGACTGGTCTAGGAATCTACACTTTTAAGTGACATAGATTCCATCCGGTGGCTTACTAAATCTTGTTGATTGATTGGGAAGGCAGCGAGGGGCTGGAGCCCGGCTGATGGCTCGGTATCGATTGCGGCTTTTTGCCAAGTTATTAAGTGGTTGGAGATAGGGGGTTATACGGCAAGAGTCCCACATTCCCTCTCCGCCCTCCCCTTCTCCGACATTTCAGCTTAAATCACAGCATTTCCCAAAAGGATATTAGCTCCTGTGGACAAAAGGCTGAATGCATTAAGCAAGACAGGCTTTATTGCACACATCAAATTTTCATGCGCTGTGTGAGGTGCCTAAGCAGTACTCAGGGCAGCTCAACCCGCACTTAGAAACCAGAGAGGTTTATAGGAGCCCTTGTGGCTTGGGCATTTTGAGAAAGAGCAAAGGAGTCACCTTGAGAAAGGACTTGGTTGATCTTTGGCCTTCTAGAATGGAGAAAACGAGGATGTGCAGAATCCCTCTCCCAACTCCAGAAATGACCTCTTCCTGGGTCAGAAGGAAATAAATTAATTTATGTATTTTTCTCCTGAGCAGATTTAGTTTCTGTCTGCCTAGCACTGGTAAAATCAATACATCTATTGAGAAATAAATAAATGCAGGGGCAAACTTCTTTTTAGCATGAATTAAAGGCTAGGACTTACTTGGACAGTTTTTCGTAAAGCCCCTCAGGTTTGGTCTCTGTATTAGTAAGCTCATTATCTTGCAGATCAGATCATTTTGGTTTATATTGTTGAGTGAAGATGTATCTAGATTCTCTCCCATAATTACTGTGGGTCCACTACTTAGATTACTAGAATTATAAATGAATCTTCCTTCGGCATCTTCTCTTAGAAAGTTAAAAACTAGGCTACAGGAATAGAAGTATGTGGGTAAATGATGAAAGTAGTGTAAATACAGTTGGTAACGGTGCCTGTTCTGTCTGGGAGAGGGAGCAAAGAACACAGCACAAAGAAGACACTTCTCCTAGACCCTGCTTTTCAAACATATTGAAAGACTCCTTGGCCTTCAAATGAAGAATGGTTGCCTGTCAGTCCATTCAACCCCACCCCTACTCATTCCCTTGGGGACTCCTTCACAGCCCCAGAGGCTCAGGTGCAAGGGAGGTGCTACCTGCCCTGGAAAATCCATAGACTCAACTAGAGAAACATGCATTGAGATAGAATGGAAGGTGAGATCTGAGGACAAAGCCTTGGGTATTTCAACTGAGCAATCGACCTTTTTGTCTGTCTCCAAAGAAAGATCTCCAGTCATTTAGCACCTCATAAGGTTTCGGGAGTTAAGTTTGCTAGGGGGGACATCCAGGAGGATTAAGAAACAGTTACCAAAAGATTTGAGGAAGGGAGAGTGAACCACAAAAGGAATTAGGACAGACAGCGTTGAGCAATAGACCTCATCCTTGAGTGAATGCCCATTCAGATTTCTTTCATGGCAGATGGTCTAATTTCAAAGGTAGCTTCTCAGTTCTGGCAAGAGAATAAGGAGAAGACTATTTCAGCCACCTGAGATGAGATGCTGTCATGGAGAGCATGGCAGAGATGGATCCTAGCAAGACAACTGGGGCCAAAGTCCTGAAGAATGTGAGTCTCTGTGTACCAAGTGCTCACTGAGCCACTAGAAGATGAAGTTGACCAGCCCCAGTACTTTGTCATCCAGAAAACTGGAGACAAGGGTGTGGCTTGGAGTGGCAGACCTCCCCAGAAACCTGCTGGTCTATTCCAAACTGAAAAGGAAACCAGTACAGCACAGGAAAGGACTGAGTCCTTTGCTTCTATGTCCTCAACATTTAGCACCCAATTGGCTTAATCGGTGCTACATGCAATGGATCTGATTCATCCCCAGTTCGGACTCTTGTTTCTCTGTGTGACCTTGGGAAGGTCTTTACATATCTGAGACTTGGTTTTCTCATCTATAAAGTGGAACTGCTGTATTTTCATGTGGTAAAATACCCATAATATGAAATTCATCATTTGAACCATCTAAACATGTACAATTCAATGAAATTGGCACATTCATGACTGTATAATAGCCAACACTGTCTCCAGAACACTTCATGGAAACCCTGTACCCATTAAACAGTCTCCTCACTCTCCTCTCCCCCAGTTCCTGCAGTCATTAATCTGCTTTCTACCCCAATGGATTTGCCCATTTTGGACCTTTCATATGGATGTAATTATGCCATATTTTTATCTGACTTCATTTACATTAACACCACATTTTCAAAATCCACCCAGACTATAGAATATATCAACTCTTCATTCCTTTTATGGCCAAATATTCCACTGTGTGAATATCACATTTTGCTTTCCCATTCATTAGTTCATAGACATTTGACTTTCTACCTTTTGGCTATCATAAATAGTGTTCTTATGAACATAATTGTTTAAATATCTGTTTTTAGTTCTTTGAGGTATATATACCAAGGATTGGGACTGCTAAATAACTCTGCTACTCTATAAATGGGGTTTTGCTAACTGGAGTGACCTGTTTAATAATACCTTACTCCATATTTTGGTGACCAAATGAAATAATGCACATAACTTCACTGTATCACCATACAGTGAAGACAAACTATGAGACAAACTACTCCTTAAAATGTCTGCATTGTTAAAATTCAAAGATGCTCAGATATTAGCACTCTAGTGGCTAATAGCAATGCCTTTTTTCTCGGGATTTTTTTTGAAAAAATATAGATTATTTATAAGTATAGACTTTTTTTTCATGGGACACAAAATAAATTTTCTTTTTCAATTGCTTTATTAAAAATGTGGTCCCTGGTGACAGGCATGGTAGCACACACCTATATTTCCAGCAGCTAGAGAAGCCGAGGCAGGAGGATCACAATTTCAAAGCCAATATGAGCAACTCAGTGAGGCCCTAAGCATCTTAGTGAGACCCTGTCTCAAGAAACAGGTGGGTGGAAGGGGGATGGGGTGTGGGGACATGTGCTGGGGATGTAGCTCAGTGGTTAAGCACCTCTGGGTTCAATCCCTGGTACAAAAAAAAAAAAAAAAAAAAAGAGGTCCTTCTTGGTGTAAGTCTGTATGAACAAGTAGCTCATCCTTAGAAACTGATGAAGAAAGGTTAGAATTTGAACTCAGGTCTACCTGGTCCACACTCCACCCTTTTCTTATTATTAGTCCCTGAAGGAGCTTACATAACTTAGAGAGGCTGTCTTTGCTAAAAGCAGTGACTCTTAGGACTCCAGGTAACTAAGGGCAGGTTAAAGCTTGGAAGAAGGCTTCATTCTGTATTTGTCTTCAGGTCCCTGATGAGCTCTGCACATCAGCATGTTAATCACTTAAAAAGCTAGTTTTTTTCATGTTAATTTTTAATGATTTTAATGTTAATCATTAAAAATTAGTAGTACAAGATTTATTAGTCCTAAATTTACCTGTCTTGTCCCCCTTCAAGACTGAGGCCAGATTTGCAGGGAGACTTGCAGCACCCTATTTTAGACCCAAGGAGTGGCACCTAGAAGTCTCCAGTCTTTCCAAGAACTTCCCTCCTGAGCAGAGAGCAATCATCTCATGGAAACTGAGCTGCCAATTTCCAGGATTGAGATCTCATAGACAACCATCCTGCATCCTGTGAAGCCCCCTTAAGTGGTAAAGACTTCTCTGGACCATAATTGAGCGCAGGAACCCGCCACAGTTCAATTAAGACTACTTAATTATGCATATCTCTCCCCACTGCCCCAATTCCTCCTCTATTTAAATCTAAAGCTCTGTCAACACAGGGCTTAGATGCTGGATCTCACTTTGCCTTCCCAATATGACCATATAGATTCAAGTTTCCTTGAAGTTTTCTTTCCTGATTTTTACCATGAACTTGTCTATTTGGTGTCTGGGGCAACTGATCCTAATTGTTGGGATATTCTCACCCCTGACAGGCCTCTGACCAATAATACTTATACATACTATATGTACACAAGTAGAAAGGGTTTGGGTTTTTTAGTTTTTATTGTTTTATTTTTGCAATGCTGGGGAACAAATCTAGGACCTTCATACACTACCACAGTGCTCTGCCATTGAACTACATCCCTAGTCCTAGAGAGAAGTTTTAAACAATAAAAGAATTTTCCATTTGGATAGTTCTTTTTAGATTACAAAGCACTTCCACACAATCTTTATGAATGCAAGTATATCCACAAATCAGCATTATTTCCGGATTTCGTGACTCTTTTGAAATAGTGCTTGGTAAATGCCTAATTCATCCCAAAAATGTTTATCAAGGGCTACCAATATTCTAGGCACTGTGCCATGTGTATGGAACTGCAAAGGAAATACCCCTCCCTTCAAGTGTCTGGTAAAGAAAACCAGAAATTTGGAAAACAGACTGATGAATGTTTTGCTAGTTAGCTATAAAATCACAGGATGGGGAGATCAATTCAGTTTTAAGGTCAGTCTCAAAGAATGAGGATGGATGAATAAATAAAGGAATGGCTCAAAAGTCTTTTATCTTTAAGGTAATACCCCATCTCCCAACAAGGAGGACCAAAGATGGACCTTCACTATCTGAAAACAAGTGTATGCTTCAGTTCAGTGTAAATCACTGTGTGTTGAGTCCCTACTATGTGTCCATATTGATGGACATGGCAAGAAATTACATCAGGAGTCAGGCAACTTCTTTTGGAAAGGGCAGGATACTAAATATTTTGGGCTATGCTGGATATATAGGTTCTGAAGCAAACACTGCATGCTGCAGAAGCAGAGAAAATATATAATCAAATGGATGTGTCCATGTACCAACAAAACTTTATTTATAAAGATATTTGGCCCCTAGGCCATATTTTGATAACCTCTCAAATTAGATAAAGAAAATTTTTCTTTATTAGATTAAAAAAAAACTAGGAACTGGGGTAGGTCCCAATATCTCCTTCAAGGGCACATCCCCAGTGATCTCCCATCCTTCCCCTAGGCACCGTCTCCTAGCATTTCCACTACCTCCCAATAGTATCTCAGGCTGGTAGCCACACCTGTAGCACATGACCTTTGGGAACATTCAAAATCTAACCATAAAACTTCCCTACCTGGTTAGCTCCTGCCAGGCCTTTGAAGGGATGGGGGAAGGTTGCCTTTTGATGTATTTTGCTAAGTTGCTAAGTTTTTCAAAAAACGATGCAGCATCCCTTTGACAATTGCATTGTGAAAATGGTTTATTTTAGAAAGGACAACAGAATTTATGTTGCTCAGAATTTGGACATTTTAGGAATGCTTCGCTCTAACTTTTTATAACCCATGCAGATATTAGATAGTATGTGCTTTTAAGAGCCTTCAGAGGAAAACATTTTACATGCTCCATGGCTTAGAAACTTAGAGCCTCCATTATTCATTCATGTATTGAAAGCAGCCCAAATTTATTTTTTAGTTGGATACATTGACCATGAGAAAAAGGAAGAGAGAAGTTAAAGTCATTCTAAACAATGGTAGGGGGTGCTACATGGAGGAGAGAGGGGCTTTATGTGCAGGTGTACTTAGTCTTCACCTGCTCTGTTTCTATGAAATAATTTAATCATTCCCATTTGTTCTGTCCTTAATTAGCAAAACAGGATAATTGCACAACGAGTCTTTGCCAGGGAGTGTGCTGTGAGAGGTATTGTCACTCAACAATTAGCAAGAAGATAGCTGGCCCCCAGTGCAACCTCTTCAAGATTGTCACTCCACAAATACCACATGTTCTCACTCAGAGGTGGAAGACAAAAAAAAAAAAAAGTCAACTTCATAGATGCAGAGAATAGCACAGTGTCTCCAGAGGCTGGGAATGAGGGAGTAGGGGTTGGTGAGCACTTGGCTGGGAGATGTCAACTTCTTAACCATCTAGAGCACAGATGTCAGCACCTGTGAATTAGAAAGACCTTCCTCCTCAAAGAAGAACAAAAAATAAGTCTTGAGCATGACAAAATATTTCCATTGAACTGCAAAGTAAATTTAAATAAATCCTCCACACAGAAAAGTACCAAGCAGCACACAGAAAAATATTCACAATCCAGCATATTTAACATTAATATCCACAACACATAAAAAGTTTCAATAAACAAATTTTAAAAAAAAGATAAGGGCTGGAGATGCATTTCAGCACTTGTCTGGAGTGTGTGAGGCCCTGGGTTCCATCCACAGCACCACAAAAAGAGAAGGGGAAGGATGAGGAAGAAAAGGAAGAGGAGGAGGAGGAAGGGGGGGAGGGGAGAGGAAGGAAGTGGGGGTGGGAGAAAAAAGAGAAGAGACTAAACAAAGATAAGAATTACATACAGGCTTCTCTGAAATCATNNGGGGAGATGGAAGGGAAGTGGGGGTGGGGAGAAAAAAAGAGAAGAGACTAAAACAAAGTAAAAACCATGAAACCAAAAAAAAAAAAAAAGTCGAAAATAAGCCAGGTGTGGTGTTGCATTCCTGTAATCCCAGCAGCTTGGGCAGCTGAAGCAGGAGGATCATTGAGTTCAAAGCCAGCCTCAGCAACTTAGTGAGGCCCTAAGCAACTCAGTGATACCCTGTCTCTAAATAAAATGTAAAATAAGGCTGGGGATGTGACTCAGTGGTTGAGTGCCCCTGAGTTCAATCCCCACTTCTGCCCACTACCCCACCCCAAAAAAAGTAGAAAATAAGAAACAGACCCTCATCAAGAAAAACATAAATATTGGCCAATAAACATATGATGTTCATTTTCAATATTTATTAGTAAAATGTAAACTGGAGCAATATTGCAATGTAATTGATCAAAAGTTAAAAAGCTAATATCCTACAAAAATAAAAGATGATCAGCAATATTCTGTTTCTTAAAAATGGCTGGGAATGGACACCTTCCTATATTGCTGATGGAAATGCACTTTTGTAAATCTCATGGAGATATAAGTGCTGATATCTAAACAATCTTAAATGTGCATATATTTAAATTCAGAAATTGTTCAAGGAATTCTTACTAAGCAAAAGCATACACGTACAAATATATACATTAAAAAATCCTTTAAATAGTGAACACTTGAAAATAGTTGAAATAAATTTTACTGCATGGATATTATGAAACATGTTCAACAATTAAGAAAAATTAGCTAAACCTGACTGCATCAGCATATAATGATAGTTAAGGTCTATTGATAACGGAAAAAAAAAGCCATAGGGTAAGTCCCCTTACAATGCAGTTAAAAGACCTATGTGTATATTTGTTAAAGATATATGTGGGGGGATGTGGCTCAAGCGGTAGCATGCTCACCTGACATGTGCTGGGTGTTGGGTTCAATCCTCAGCACCACATGAAAAGTAAAATAAAGATGTTGTATCCACCAAAAAACTAAAAAATAAATATTAAAAAATTCTCTCTCTCTGTCTCTCTCTCTCTCAAAAAAAAGATACATGTATGTGTGTATATATATATATATATATATATATATATTGTAAATATTAAATGTAAGGCTCACATGAGACCTGTGTGCAAATCACAAAAAGATGTCCCTTTTTCAAGATAGTTGACTTCTAGCTGTCATAAGATTATAATGATATTCTGATTTTGGAAGAACAAGATATTTTACTGCCTTCTGCTAAAAACCTGTCATGATAACTACATGAACCTACAATATCTAGAGGCAGCATCCTGCCAAAACACACATTATTTAAATACTTAGAAAGAGATCTGAAAACAGTTCACTTGATGTCTAGCATTCACTAATCTCTGGGGGAGAAAGTGGGAGGTGGGGGGAAGGCAAGGGATGGCATTTACTTATTATTTTCTTTTATCTTTTTAATTTTTGAATTCTTTATGATGAGACTATTCATGTATTAATTGGGCAAAATAAAAGAAAATTAAAAAGAACCAACAAAAGTGAATAACAAAGACTCTAATTAACCAATAAATTTTTAAATGACTCTCCTTCTTCAGAACATTTAGAAAATTGAAAGGGGGAATTCTGTTTATGATGGTAATGATGTTAAAACAACTAGAAGTAAAGGCAACAGGAACTTTGAATATGCAACTACCCCCGATGCAGCTATTTAACTCCAAGTATTCACCCAAGAGAAGTGAAAACATACCCACAAAAAGACTTGTATAAAAGTTTATAGCAGCTTCATTCATGAGAATCCCAAACCAGAAACAAATGTCCAACAATAGGTGAATGTATATGTGGAATAAAAAACACTATTGTTCTGCAGCAATTAAACAAATTACTAATACACACAATTATACAGATGAGCAAAGGAAGCCAGACAAAAATGTAGGCACTGTGCATGATTAAAACAGACAATTGAGCTCATGAGAAGGTCTAGAACCTATGACATAAATCTTTAGAGAGATCGAAATCAGAGCCTGATTACTTGTAAACCATGGAGATTGATTAGAACAGGGCCGAAGGAACATATTGGAGTGAAGGAAAGTTCTACATATTGAGGGGGGATGGCTCATTGCATACATAAACACATTTGTCAAAACTCATCTCAGTCTAAGGTTAAGATCTGAGCATTTATTGTTGGTAAATGTTATTTTAGTAAAAAAAAAAAAATTCTAAGAATCATATGATGAAAGAGAAAAAAAAAATGTCCTTAAAAAAGTGTTAGATTTCCAGTTGGTGATAACGTATGAATGAGGCAGAGACAAAGTCAAAAGTTTTCCTGCCTGTCTGCAGAGTTGGTTTCAATTCTGTGTAACATAAGACTAGTGGAACTGCAGAATTTATAATCACCCTATTATAATATAACAGCACTCTAATATAATAGCAGACCCTAGTAACCATCTTACGCTCATTAGCAGAGGCTGCAGAGGCTTATGCAAATCTAGTGCACAGAACATCAACCAAATCCTGAGGCTCATGTACAACCACCACTCTCTGATGATGGCAGATGGTGTTCTGCTGATAAAAGTGCAAGACTTCAAGAAAGCAACTGCCAAATCTTACATAATCCATCTAGGAACTTGTAAAGTAAATAAATGAATATCAATAACATCAATGGGAGCAGAACTTAAGTAGACATGCATTGATTTTTACATAAATTCCCCAGGAGCCGAGAAGGAAGATTAGAAAGAAGAACATAAGTTAGAAGCCAGTGCAAACACCCCTCTGTATCCACACATCAGGGCCCAAGTTTGCTCTGGGGCCGTGCAGGGAATAGCAATGACTTATTCCTATTCTCTGCTGACTCTGAGGCGGCTCAGGAAGAGGCTGAAGCAGATACCAGCTGCTCGGGCTCTGATCTCCTCTTCTGTCCTCATCCCCCGCATTGCTCAAAAACTAGAATTGAAATGATACCAGAGTCCTGTCTGTGAGAAAGCTCAAACGGAAATTATCCTTGCTTTAAAAAAAAAAAAAAAAAAGAAAAAAGACTATTTAAATAAAAGATATGAAAGTGAAATTTTCATGTAAAACCAACAGAACTAGGTAGCTTGCTTCATGGAAAGGTAATGCAGAGCATCTGAGAATTCAAGTCAAGGCCCTAAGCAGGAATCCCAGCTTCCCTGAGACCTAGTCTCTTTCAGTTCTCAGTCTCCCCTGGCCACCTCAATCCCTACAGGCATCCCATGGCATCCTGAGATGAAGCCATCATTTGGTTGTTCCTGATACACCTACAGTCATATACAAAGTTGGTGCATATACAATAGGGTGTCTGCTCAGAGGACCAACCAAAGGAGACATATCAGAGGATTTTCCAAATTTTAAGATATGTTGAGCACTAACATACACTTTGATTGCTGCCCTCATCCCATTTCTGAACTCCAAAATGACCACTAAAATTACCAATATCAGAATATATGAAAAATTATTTCTGAGAAAGAATGTCACCCATAGGCCACTCATTCCTGGCGCTGTCCTAGGTGCTGGTCATATTGTATATCATAAATGTTTTGCTATCTCTGCTAAATATAGAGAAGAAAGCATGAGCCTGAGGAATATGACTCTGAAATGGATGATTCTTGGAATCCTCTAACAAACAGCTTGCCTGAAACCCATTCACCCACTGTGTCCCCTGACAAGCGTCACACATAACACACATATAATTTCTTACTTTAAAAAAATACATTTAAAAAATTGAAAACAAGGATCTGAACTGATATTTGTACACTCATGTTCGCAGCTATGCTACTCACGATTGCCAAAAGATGAAAGCAACCCAAATATCCATTGAAAAGGGAGTGGGTAAACAAAATGTGGTATAGACAGGCAGAGGAATATTATTCGGACTTAAAAAAAAAAGAATGAAATTCTGATATGTGCTACACAGCATGGATCAGCCTTGAAAACATTATATTAAATGAACCAAGCCATGAACAAAAGGTTAAACATCATACAATATCACTTCTAGAAGGTACTTGGAATGGTCAAGTTGATAGAGAAAGTAGACTAGGGGTTATCAGACACTGAGTGGAAGGTAAATGGAAAGTTAGTATTTAAGGAGGAGAGTTTAAACTCAGAATGATGACCCACCAAGTTCTGGAAATGGATGGTATAATGGTTGACTGATAGTGTGAATGTACTTGACACCACCAGAGTGTATACTCAGAAATAATTAAAATAGAAAATTTTGTATTATGTATATTTTAACCACACACAAAAAAGAAATAGCCAGGGAAGGCTTATGAAATACTTAAAAAGAACCTCTAGCAGAAAAACAGAGTGGAAAAACCACAAACATAAATAAGGAAACCAGAGGATACAGAGATGACTCAAGAAGTAACAGCAAGAATCTCCATGTTTTTATCTGTATCTTTAGTGAAGTAAAAATATCTCTTGTCCCTATGGACACCTATCATAAACATCACAGCACACTCACAAAAGAACCTTTTGAAGGGCAAGAATTTTTAGAAATTGAAACATTTGAAAAACAAAAATTCAATAATAGAATATCAGGCTGAGGAAATATATTGGAAATGGGCCAAAATATCAAGAAGTAGAAAATAGTGGCGAAAAGAAAGGAATATTTTTTTTCCAGAAATCATGCTAGCTAAATAATTGGATTTCCAAGCAGGAAAGAAAACAAATAAAAATCATCAAAGGTAAAATAGGAAAACATTCTTCAAAACTGAAAGCTATATTTGTCCAGACTGAAGTAGCTCATAAAATCTTCTGCAGGATGCATAATAAAAAGTCGACACATCATCTTGAAACTTCAGAACCAAAAGATAAAGAAAAGATTCTAAAAGTGTCCAAAGAGGAAGAAACTAATTGGTCTCATAATGAGGGTAAGAAATCAGAAATGCAATGGGCTCTTATAAGCAGCATTAGATAGTAGAATATAACGCAGCAAAGCCTTTAAAATTCAAAGGGAGAACTTACTGCCAACCTGGAATTTTACACATCCCTGAACCATAAATTGAGTATGAGAAACAGTGTGGGTGTTTTAAGACATATATAAAGATTGAGACTTTTCCTTGCTTTACAATCTTTCATAGCTACCAAGAACAAACCAAACCAAAACAAAACAAAACAAAACAAAAAAAAAACAAATCTAACATAGGACAGGGAAGAAGTCATAGGACAACAGCTGTACTCTCTTCAGAGCAGTAAATTCTCTAATTAGACTACAATATGGCTATTTTTCTTGACTTCTACGTAATAATCAACTTGTGTCTTCTTACCTAATCTTCCCAAGGAAGCCTCTAAAGTGGACTATGCCCCTGAATTTGTCAAATGGGAGGTAGAGATTAATAAATCCCTTTGGCTACAGATCTAAAACCACTTTCAAGAAATATAAATGGCTGACAAATATATTTTAAAATGTTCAACATCATTAGCAATTAGGAAAATGCAAATCAAAAGTGCATTGAGATTTCGTCTCACATTAATAAAAATGACAGTTGCCAAGAATACAAACAATAATAAATGCAGGAGAGGATGTGGAGAAAAAGGAACGTTTTTACACTATTGGTTGGATTGTAGATTAATCCAACCACTATGGAAATCAGTACTAAGTTTCCTCAAAAGACTAGGCATGTAACCACCATGTGGCTAATACCACTCCTCTGTATTGATCCTAAAGAATTAAAGTCATCATACTGTAGGAATACATGCATACCCATATTTATAGATGCAAAAGTCACAAAAGCCGAACCATGGGACCAGTCCTAGGTATTCATCAATGGATGAATGGATAAAGAAAATGTGGTATATATACACACAATGGACTTTTATTCAGCCAGAAATAAAAATGAAATTATGTCCTTTGTAGAGAATGGATGGAACCTGAGACCATTGTGTTAAGTGAAATAAGCTAAACTCAGAAGGTCAAGGGTTATACTTTTTTTTCCCATATGTTGAAGCTACAAAGGAAAAAGGAAAACAAAGGTGGGGAGGCAGGGATCTCATGAAAATTGAAGGTCGATCAATAGAGGAAAGGGACAAGGAGAAGGGAGGAGAGAAGGGACATGGGAAATACTGAGGAATTTATTGGATAAATTCTAGTTATACTGTGCGCATATACGAATATGTAACAACGAATCCCACCATTTTCTCCAATCAATATGAAGCTAATGCAGCTGACATTTGATCTTCCTTTCTTTTAATCTCCTGATCTCAAGTTCAGTCCAAAATTTGCAATCCAACTTTGTCCTAATTTGGGCGAGAGGAAGAAAATTACTTGAAACACCAGTGGTTACCCACAGAAGATTATCATGACATTAATTATGAGAATACACCGCCAGGTTCACAAAGTGTCAGTTCTCAGGCAAAACATAACCCAGGTATGTTTTATTTGGTGATTTTACTCTTGGCAAGTACACTTTTTTAGATAGCCATGTAGTTAGGCAAGCATATATAGCATTCCCCCCGCCCCTCCTTATATTTGGGTTTTCCTTTCCATAGTTTCAATTGTCCCCAGCCAACTGCAGTCCAAAAATATTAATGGGAAATTTCAGAAATAAACAGTTCATCAAGTTCCAATGGTTGTTCTGAGCAATGTGAAGAAATCTCATGCTGGCCCACCCAGGATGTGAATCATCCCTTTTTCCAGCTTCTCTGCCTTTTATATACTACCTCCTCATGGCAGTTGAGAGAAGGGAGAGAAACCACATTCATATAACTTTCATGATAATATATTGTTAAAACTGTGCTACTTTATTATTGTTGTTGTTAATTTCTTACTGTGTCTAATTTATACATCAACTCTTTCATAAATATGTAGTTAAAGAAAAAAACACAATTCCTCTAGTGTTGGGGATTGTCCCCAGTCTCAGGCATCCACTGGGAGCCTTGAACGTGATCCCTACAGATACAGGGGACTGGCCTATTTGCTGGTAATGCATCTTCCCTGGGATACCTCATATCTAGGTTTCCTTTGTGATGGTGTGGGAAACACAAGGAGAAAATAAGAATACACTGAGAAGGGAACCGTTTAGAAAAATTTTCTGCCATTCTGCTTTATCCCTGTGAAGTAAATTAACAGATGTAATGTTTTTTTAATAAATAAAATCGGGCTGGGGATGTGGCTCAAGTGGTAGCGCGCTCGCCTGGCATGCGTGCAGCCCGGGTTCGATCCTCAGCACCACATACCAACAAAGACGTTGTGTCCGCCGAAAACTAAAAAATAAATATTAAAAAAAAAATTCTCTCTCTCTCTCTCTCTCTCTCTCTCTCTCTCACCTCTCTCTCTCTTTAAAAAAAAAAATTAAAAAAAAAATAAATAAATAAATAAAATCATTTGCTTTTAACCTCTCCCTCCCCCTCCAGCCAAATAAATATTGAACAATTGTGTAAAGAGTATTGGTTTGGATGAAAGTCAACGGGGCTGAGGGTGCCCACAGGTCACCATCTGACCCTGCTGCCAGGCATCTGAGAGAGCATGTGAATGCCATATATTTATTCATCCTTAATCTCATCCTAATCCTATATCCTATGAAACAAGAAATTGAGGTCCAGTTAGATTGAACTTTGTATCTGTAAGCACACAACTAGTTATTGGTGCATCTAGGGTGGGATTCCATTTCCCCCACCTACTGGTTTAACGTTGTTAGTCCAAGTGGGCAAAGTTTTAGAGATCCAGAGCTAAATCAGTACAGTCTCCAGTGGTGTCAAGATGTTCCCTGTGGAAGACCAGGCATGCAAACCACCACTACTGCAGAAAACCCTCAGCCTTCCTGATGCATACCAAGTTCTCCTAAAATCCCTAAACTCACCAGCACTTTCAGACCCCTGCACTCCCCCTTACTAACACTGACAGTCAACTTCCATTTTGAAGTCTTTTTCTGGACAAAGAAACATATTTTTAACATTTCATGAAAGTTACAGAGCAACAGAAAACCATGCCTTAGGCTGTGGGTACCAGCTGTTTGCTTCAATAGAAATGTCCCTTCCCTCCAGCTATGGCCACTCCTTCTTGTCATTGCAAGTCTTCCCTCTTAATCTGGTTTAATTTGGTAAAATAGACATAACATAAAATTTGCCAGGTTTCTCATTTTTAAGTGGCATTCCATACACTGACAATGTTGAGCATCCCTCACCGCCATATCTTTTCAAAACTTTTTCATCACCCCCAGTAGAAACTCCATATCCATAAAGCAACAAATCTCCATTCCCCTCTCCTCCAGCCCTTGATAATCTCAAATCTAATTTCTATTTCTATGAATTGCCTATTCTAAATAGTTTATCCTACAGACAGAATCTTACTGTATTTGTCCTTTGGATTCGCGGACTCTTTCACTTAGCATGATGTTTTCAAGGTTCATCCATGTTGTATCACCTGTCAAAGATTCCTTTTTATGTCTGAATAATATGCATTTGTAGGGACATACTGCATGGAGTTTAGTCACTCAACTGTTGATGGACACTTAGATTGTTCCCACCTTTTAGCTATTGTGAATAATGCTGCCATGATGCCATTCTCTCTTCTCATACTGACACCTCCCTCCCACTTGCCATCACAGCACTCTGATTCACTTCCTTCATGGGAAATATTGCCACATGAAATTCAGTTATGCTTATTTAACTTCACTCCTCAAATTCCTCCCAAAAGTACTGGACAGTTCATGAAACAGAGCACCTTTTTTTATTTATCTCTAGATGAGACCTAGAATAAGGGTTTGTACATAGTAGGTACTCAAAAAGTATTTGTTGAATAAATGAATAGAACGAGCCATAATGAAATGCAAAGGCTGGGCATCTGATCTTTGGCTCACTGACTTGCTAACTCCAGCCCTGCTATCACAAAGCAATTCACCTTATACTTCAGCAACATGACAACTTGCTAAATATCAAGGGTCATTGGGATGTGATGCAAAAAATATGACTCACAAAATGTTAAGTCTCCAATACTAAGGATCCTACATTATATGATTGAAAGTAGATATAATGGTGATGTGGGCAAGGGATCCAAGACCCAGAAATACCAGTGAGTTGAAGAAATCAGAAGGATAAAGGAAAGAAGCTTTGCAAAGATCTATGCCCTCCAGGAAAGACTGCTAATGTCCTTGTACAAGGAGAAAATCTCATTTAGGATAATTGTCTCAGAAAGACATGTGGAGGAGTGGTCCAACCAGAGCCCTCTGTACTGTCTTCTGCCTTGAGAGCTCCCCACGTACTCACTTGATTTAACAAGTCTCTCTTTATCTCCAAGGATGAGACCCATGCATCTCTCTAAGAGAGTTCTCCCCATTGATCTCTACCCTGGGGGATTGTAGAAAATTTCTGTCAGTACATGTTGATCCCATTACTGCTTACTAAATGGCTATTTCCTAGGGCAGGGAAATAATCCAATTCTGCTCCTTCCCATCATTCAGGCATAAAACCCTTATATATATAACATATTATGTCAAGTGCAGCTCTCCAGCCCAGCATTCTGTTCCTGAAACCAGGAACAAGGGATATTTGGGGAGCAACTCTAGTACTTGTTCCATGTGACAGGGATGCCACATTACTCTCCCCACACAAAGTTTCATGGAGAGTCTGTGTCCTGCTCTCCCTTTCTGTCTGGACCACGTCCACATCATCTTTGTTGGCTGTTCCACCTACTGGTCTCCATTGTTCCAGAACTGGTGCTGGAAACCACAGAGAAATTGATAGCTGATTCGTGGACTCTGCCCTCAAGGAATTCATCATGAAGCAGGAGAGACAGAAAATAAATCAGTGAGCATTCAACACTTTGATAAGTGCTTAATTAAAGTTAGCTATTAAGTTCTACATGAATACAAATGAATAATGAGCATCAGGAAGACCTGACATTTTCTCTGGACCTTAAACATCAGTGGTAGGTCACTATGTAGAGAGAAAGGCAGAAGGGAGTCCAAGAAAGAATATCTGTGGAAGCATGGATGGATATAGATTCACTCCATGAATGAACGGCATGCCTCGGTGTAAAGGAACGGAGGGCAAGTAATGGCTAAAAACAGGAGCAGAAGGCCAAATGTGGTTGTGAAGGCTCTTCTTGTGCAGGTTGAAGGGTCTGGATTTATTTTATTGCAAATGAGACTTAGAAGAGGTTTTTCGAGCAGGAGTAAGATGGATTGACGGCATTATGGGCCCAATTAGATGAATGTGTGAGAGAGGGAGCTATGCCAATAATGACTCCAAATTGTAGCTTGCACAATTTAGTGTGGAGCATATCGATAGAAAAGCAAGAGAAGAGATAGAATGGGTATTTCTGCTGACGAATGCATAAATCAGTAAGAGCAAAGATATGGGAACACCAAGAGATGAAAAAAAACCCAAAGAAGGGCCACAGAAGAGAAATCTAACTGGGAGAAGAGTAGGAGAGATCAGGGCCATCCATGGAAGCTCAAGAAAATGTGCATTAATAGTCACATGGTCCATAAATGTTGAATAGGTAGAGGCTTGAAGACGGAGGACATAGAAGCCTTTGGCAACCATAGGAAGTTCAATTTCAGAAGACAGGTAGAAAGAGAAAGTTGGATGGTTGTACAGTGAGATTCCAAGTGGAGGTGAGGACATAGAACAGTGGTTCTCAGCCATGACTGCTTCCTAGAATCTCTTGGGAAACTTTCGAAGATGCCAATACTTAGGTCCCAAACTCACAGACTCTGGCTTAATTGTCCTGGAACAAGGAATAATACTGGGAATCTTTTAGAGAAAGAGAGAGAGAGAATTTTAATATTTATTTTTTAGTTTTCGGCGGACACAACATCTTTGTTTGTATGTGGTGTTGAGGATCGAACCCGGACCTCACGCATGCCAGGCGAGCGCGCTACCGCTTGAGCCACATCCCCAGCCCAATCCTGGGAATTTTTTAAAGCTCCATCATATGAATCCACTAAATCCAGATAGCAAAGGTCAAGGACCACTAGGCAAGAACAGATACCAACTACGTGGGCAATGATAAACAGAAGGACATACAGGGAAGATCTTGAAAGGGGAGCAAAGTAGAAAGAAATAGTAAATCCTTACCTTAGAGATATTACCAATTTGCTTCTAGATCACGGTAGTAGTCTGACAACAAAACCAGTCACATGACATTGGTTTCCCAGTAGCTATGTTCATAATATGCCACAGTCTAGTTTGTGAAAAATAGTGTTATATCTTCAAAAGCAATGTGCATACCTTGATTACAAATGCATTATTGCTAAAAAATGTTAATAATTTTCTTAGCTGGTGGAAAAAATTGTCCCATGAGGGGTGACCACAGACTTTCGATTTGTATATGGCATAACTATGTGGAGTGCCATAAAGAAAAGCACAATATATTTAACAAGGTGTGCCTAAAAGAAATGAGAGCATAATTGTACATATGAGAAATATCTGGAGAAAGGGGAAGACGGTAGAGATGCAAGAGAATCAACTGAATTTTTCCTGGAGAAGAAAACAGGAAAGAGAGTCAGTAGATCTCAGGCATCAAGAGAGGCTAACTCTGGTGATGAGTAATAAGCTCTCCAGATAGAATCATGAAGGAAGTACAGACAGGTAAAAATGTAGACAGATTTAGAAGTAATTAGAAGAGGCACAGTTGGAAAAAAATTACCTCTGACGGTCTCTCTTTTCTCCTGAGCTGGGCATGAGCTGGGAATGAAGAGGGTTGAGTGGGGCAAGTGCAGGTCAGGCCGAGAGAGAAAGGCAACCAGAGATAATTAAAAGATGACTGAGTGGCACTGTTGGTCCAGCTGAGGCTGGGAAGCTTATAAATTGCTAATGGAACCAATTCAGCATGGTTATGCGATTTATCTCCAGCATGGTCCAGCAGCTTCAGGGCAGAGGGTGGTGAAGACAAGCACCCGGGACTGACACAGCATTGAGATGGAAGGGAGACAGGGAGATGAGAAGGATAAGGGCAGGCATGAGAAGCCCTTGGAGGGATGGGTGATTAAATCTAGCCTAAGAAAGAGGAAGGGCAAGGCCAAGATCAGATGCCAATTACATTACAGAACACATTCAAGTATAACCTTTGGATTAAGCTGGGTTCTCCAGTGGAACAGAATCCATAGGGCATACGGAGGCATGATTTATTATAAAAAAAAAAAATAGCTCTCACAGTTAAGGAGGGTGAGAAATCCCACAAGATGCTGTCTTTAAGCTAAGGACAGAGGAAAACCACTGGTATATAATCCAGTTCAAGTGCCAGGAGTGCTGGTGGCATGAGTCCTAGTTCAAGAGCAGTCGAAGATGGATGTTCCGGCTCAAGGAGTCAGACAGAAAGCAAGCCAGAGAATTCAACCTCCTACTTTCTGTTCCTCTTGGGCCCACCCCAGGTTGGATGCTGCCTAATCACATTGCAAAGGGCAATTTGCTTAACTCAGTTCAATTCAAATGTCAATCTTTTGCAGAAACATCCTCACAGACACACCCAGAAATCATGTTTAAATCGATATTTTGGGCATCCCTGGGTCCTGTCAAGTTGACACATAAAATTAACCACCACAGTCCACCATCAAGGTCTTACTGTGCTTTGGTGTGTGGGTACCAAGCATTACGCCAAAACTCTTCTGGGTCTGATCTCATGTAATCCTCCCTCACTTTACAGAGGAGTAAGTATGGTTTGGAGAAGTGAAATGACGATGGACGTCTCTGACTCCACGAAGATCCAGGAATGTCTAGTTCCACAGGGTTGCAGAGCCACATTTCTAAGTATATGGTTTTGTAGGTTGAGTTATCCCAAATGATGACTAAGGTAGAAGAGGCGGCAGAGGGAGTGGACCAGTAAAGTGAATGAAAATTGAGTCACTGAAACCAAGGAAATCCGAGCAATCTTGCTGGTCAAGGGGATGGTTCATCAACAAAGATGCTGAATTAGGCTATAGGGCCAGTAGGCAGGGGACCTCCGCACAAAGGAAATTTGACTTCCTTGAAGGGATCACATGAAGAAGAACCAGCCGGGAGTCAACTGGAAAAGAAATGTTTAACAGCCGTGGAGACTCTGAAACTAGGCAAGAGGTGGCATCTCATAACCTAATCGTTTCACCTCTGACCACTCTTTCATTGTCTCACACATGAACTTTCGAGGGACACCTCATATCTAAACCACAGCACTACTAGAGCTGAGTCATGTCCACAGAGAGCTCCCACGTGACAGACCTTATATCCTCAGCCTCCAGTCCCTCCAGAAGTCAAGCTGATCCAGCGTCCTCAAGGATCCCAGGAAAACAAAAGCAGATGTGTCGGGGTCCCCAACACTGATTTATGGCATTCACCATAAATCACATTATTAGCATAAATTATCTGGCATGGTCTAAAGTCCCAGATATTTCGAAGTTTCCCCCCATCAAGAGTGTTGTGATGTGAACTGATAAATATAATCAATAAGAGTGTAAGTTATAGGTTATAGATTAGTTAAAAAAAAAAAAAAATATATATATATATATATATATATATTATAGTTATAAGATTTTGATAAGTGAGATAAGACAATTATAAAGCAAGAACTGTCATAAACAGGCCTAAGACTGTATTTTGCTACCTTCTATTAAAAAAAAACTGTTATAATAACTGTCTCTGAGAAACTGAAATGAAAGCTGTTTTCTTATAATATATTGCTTTCTGTACTTTGTACCCCACAAAATGTACTCAACTCGTGATATGGTGGTCTTGGTGACCCAAGAGTTTGAAGTAGATTCTCGCCCCCACCAACCACCTACTCAAACTCAGGATATGGTTGTCTAACACCTGCTCAAACCCAAGATGCGATTGTCTTAAGTTGCTGTGCTAATTGCTGTCTTAGCTTCTGTGATTGGCTTGCTTGCATGTGCTAAGGAAAGTCCCTGATCTGTGGTTTTTGTCCTTAAATTCCAAGACACAGACCAGGAAGATGCTGTTCTCAAGAGCTTCAGCCTTTATGGATGGGTGACCGTCCTTGGCCAGGTAAATAAAACCCTCTTTGATTTGAATTTGGACTTAGAGTGTTTTCTGAAGCGGCTCCCTATAACAAAGAGTAAGTCATTTCTTTGGGATTTTCAGGGTCTGAGCACTGAGATCGTCTTTTGGTCTAGAGTTCAGAACTTCCCAGTTCCAAACAGCAGGCTGATGAGAGAGCCATCAGGAAGCTGCTGGTAAGCTTTGGTCTGTTTGTAGTGAGTTTTCTGGACAGAACTGACATCTCCGTCCTTTTGTACTAGGAGGGGATAGTAAGCAAGAGTGATCGCATTCTCCTAGGCACACAGGCTTAATTAGACTTGAACTAAAGATGGAGAGACTAAGACAGAGAGCGAGATGATGGAGGGTATATATTTTTTCAAGGGAACATTTCTGTCACTTGTATTTTGTCACTGATATGCCTTTTGAGTAGGGAAGAAAGTAAATGGTTCTTTATACCTAGTATTTTAGACCACAGACAACACTCAATTTGTCCTCTCCAAGCTACAGCCCACTCTAAGATTTGTCAGTGCTTCCTGTTTTATGATCCACAATGGGTAAACTCTCTTGTGAAGGTATACTCGATCACAGAGCTAAACCAGGAGAGTTTTGCCCAATTATTCCTTTACTCCTCCTTCCCATGGATCAATGGTGAGGTCATTCTATTCCAATGCTCCTTGGGGAAGGTTGTGACATATGTAAAAGAGAGAGAAATCCATGCTCAGCTTTCCGGTTTCAAAATCAACATTGGAGCCCATAACAGAGGCAAAATTTTGGGAGACTGTAGTTCCAAAGCAGAACCCAGAGAGACCCCAAGTAGAGTTTATTTCAAAAAAGTGGGCAAAAAGAATTCCATGATCTGTTGGAGCCAGTTTTTACTACTACTCATATTAGATTAAAATCCCTAAAAGGGGAGATGAAAGGGGAAACTATGAGCAGTCCTGAGAGGGTCCTCTGTGTTCTGATCCTCTGAGGTTTGGGCCCAGAGGGATAAGAGAGCATAAATCCAAAAGTAGAAGGAACCAGAGCTTGCCAGCTGAGCAGGGTTTAGGAAAGTGAACAAGGTCTTGGAGTTCTCCACCTCCACCCCATCTGGAGCCACAAAAATAGAGAAATTGGCTTCAAGGGTCCAGATAAATGGGCCTGGCCTCTCATTCCCTACGGGCAAGGTAAGGAGCCAAATGTTTCCCATTTAATCTTCAGGACTGATGAGGCTTGATATCCCCTGGTCACCTCGTGGAGGTTCAGAGTAACTTTTATCACAACCACTAGGAAAAAGATGAAGCCTTAGACATCCCCAAGGAGAGCAGGAAGAATGGGCAGTGACCGATGGAACCAATGGCAGTAAGGCCCC
Organism: Marmota marmota marmota; assembly: GCF_001458135.2. Classification (NCBI taxonomy): domain Eukaryota; kingdom Metazoa; phylum Chordata; class Mammalia; order Rodentia; family Sciuridae; genus Marmota; species Marmota marmota. Next base: position 3,747,964 of record NW_025999896.1, on the reverse strand, counting down.
CAGTGGTAGATACAGAAGAGAGGACATGATGGCCAAGAACCAGCTGCCACTCCCGATGGCTTGTCAGTGCCCAAGTCGCCTGGAAATTGGGGGCATTCATAAAATAAAAAGAAAAGGGAGACACTGACTTGGTTGTATTTGCCCTGAAATGCTACTATCTGTTCAGTGGCATCGTGCTGAAGAGAGAAAACAAATTCTATGGTGGAAATATTATAGAATTGTCCTTTATTTTGCAAACTTGAGTCTGAGGTCTGCGAATTGGGCAAAACTTGCCATATTTTAAATTCCTGAAAGTTTGGGGATCTGTGGTAGCCGCAGAAGCAGCAGAATTATGTCATACTGCTCATATAAATATAAGCAGTATTTTTTCCGAATCGAAACTTGAGGGACATCATTTTGACTCTGGAACAGAGATGCAAGAGGCACTGCCCCAATAATGTGTGCCCAGCTAGGACATCTTCTTTCCATATCCACAGGCAACAAGTATGATGACCATACATTTCAAAAGGGAGGATGAATGAACAGCTTCGAGATGGAAGAGGTTGTCTTGGAGACACAGACTAGACCTCAAAATGTTGGGATGTCTGGGACAATTCATGGATGAAATCCAGATTCCTTGATATGAGTGACCAGCCCCTAGAGATTTCCTTCTTAACAGCACTCAAGTCCTGATGAGCTTTGGCAAGCCTCTCACCATGCATGCCCTGTTCTCTTGCCCTGAGCCTTTGCACAAGTTTTTTTGGTTTGGGGGTTTTTTTGGTTTTTGTCTGTTTGCCTGTTTTGGTTTTGATTTTGTGCTGGGGCTCCAACCCAGGGCCTCCTGCATGCTAGACAAGCACTGGACCACAGAGCTACGCACCCGGTCTTTCACAGATTATTACCTCTGGCCAAATTATGGAAGGTAATCCTGCCTGTCCCCATCCTTGTCAACCTTGCTACTCTTCTTTTAATCTTTCAATGGGAACTTAACCATCTTGTCTTATTCAGTTTGGGCTGTTTTACCAAAATGGCAGACACTGGGTAGCTTATGAACAATGGACACTTATTTCTCAAAGTTTTGGAGACAGAGAAATCTGATGTCAAGGCATCCATGGATTCAATGTCTGCAAGAGCCCCTTTTCTGGCTCATGGACATGCCATCTGTTTCTGTCCTCACATAGTAGGGATAAGGGTCACCTTTACTCCTACTACATGGTCTCTTTCGTAAGGGCACTGATCCTGTTCATGAGGACTCCACCCTTACAACCTAATCCTCTTCTAAAGGCCCCACCTCTTAAGGCATTGAGGATTAAGACTTCAACATATGGATTGGAGGAGAGCACAAACCTACAGACCATAGCACTCTTCCAGAAAAGAGTCCCCAATTTCCCCCAGATAGTTTCATTGCCCTTTCCATGAACTCCCATGGCATCTGAAGTCCTCGCTGGTTTTAGCAGCACTTACCACACTGTGTTCAATTGTCTGATTACTTCCACATCTCCTCCCCTGGACCAGCAGCTACATGAAGACCACAGGCACATCGTCTTGACCATTGTTGTAACCCCAGAGCCTACTGCAGTGCCTAGTAAGCAGAAGGTGCTCCATAAATGCCTGTCACCTCAATAGGGTTAATGACTCATGGGGAAGGAGAAACTTTGATGTGGACTATTTTAGAAAAATCAGTGCTGTTCAACTCACCTCCCTAAGGGAAGTGGCCCCAAGCAAATAGACATCAGTCAGAGAATTGTAGCCAAAGAATTTTTCTTCCCTTGTTCCCCAGGGGAAATTACTGCTTTGAGCAGCAATGTTATAGCCTGACACTTGGAGAGAGAGAGAGAGAGAAATCCCCTCGAGCTGTCAAATCAACAAATGAGCAGACCACTCTCTCTTGAGGGTCTGGTGGTACCAATTCCAGAGGGCAGAACCTCAGTTCCCCATGCTCAAGACTATTATCAGAGTCTGGGCTCTGGAGATTGACTGTGTGGACCACCTCTGAGAATTCCCTGGGTGTTCAGGGGTTCTTATATTGAGAATTCCCTGAATAGAAAGATTCACTGGGTACCTTCTCAAAGGGAGGGTTTGTGCCAGGCATTTCCACATAAGGATCTGATTGAATCTTCAGAACAAAAAAAAAAAAAATTTGAGAGATAAAACATTACTCCTCAGATTTATAGAGGTGAACACCAAGGCTCAGAGAGGTTAAATAACTTGTTGGTGGTAACAGCTAGTCAGAAGCTGAGTTGTTCTCAAGAAAAAATATCCTCTGTCATGTAACTGCTCAGTTTTTTACAATTGCTATGGCAAAAATAATGTAATATTTCACTACCTGTTTCCAAAAGCTCTGGGTGATCTCTCTCTCTCTCTCTCTCTCTCTCTCTCTCTCTCTCACACACACACACACACACACACACACACACACACACACAGAGTCCATCAGGTGATAATTGGTGTTGCTACAGAACAAAAGAAAAAAAAAAGAAAGGGAACTGTAAAATTCTCCACTCTCCTGGGAAAGAATCAGGCATTTTCTACTTTGATAATCATGGTATTTTCAAGCAGAAGATAAGGATTTAAGCAATTGTTTTCCATGCTTCCGATTTAAGTTTAAAATTTCCAAGAAGAGCAGAATGTATCAGTTAGGTCCTTCCTTTTTTTCCCCTCCCAGAGATTATGTAAGTTGTTTACTCTCACAAATAACCAGAAAGAGCTTGGGTGCTGTTCAGTGACCTGCATATCAATATGCCATGTAGTGATTAATTGTTCACATTATATTCTGCACACACCCTCAAATCTTCCTCTATCTCAATTAGATGGGTCAACTTACAAATTTCAATGCCCATAAGTAGCAGATCCATCATAAAAGATAGGGTCCCAATGAGTGGACTCAATGTCTGTAGTGTCTCAGAGCATGCACCCTGTTTAGAACTGGTGCCATTATTGAATTCTAGCCAATGGCAGCCATGCAACATCTCAGAGTCTATGTGGCTGAATCTTCTGTGTTAAAAAAAAAATCAACTAAAACTGGGAATTTGCATTAAATTTCCCAATTTTGAAAAAAACTGTGTGAGTTAAACAGCCTATACCTGTGGGTAATTTTCTATCCAGTCTGATTGTCATATCACTGTCTGCAACAGATTTTAGGACCCAGGTCTTCAGTGAGATCATCAGGCAGCTGAACAGTATAGCCCATTAGTCCATGACCTAAGAGCCAAGAGCCCTGAGCAGGCAATGACGGGCAGCCACAGGGACCCCACAACTGTTGAAGTCTTGAACATCCAGCCAAAGAAGTAAAGAACTATCCTCTCTGTAAGAAAACAACAAGACTCCTAAGTCTGTATGGTCTCAATTTTAACATTTTTGGTAGTTGCTGTAGACAGAGCATCTTCTCAGACTCAAGCAAACACAGCTTTTGAGAACATGTTATAACACCTTTTATCTCAGCTATGGGTAAGGTGAGCTGCAAACACAACTATTTACAATCGCAGGTACAGAGGTACACCTAGATGCTTGATACAATTCAGAGGGAATCTGACCAAGAGATTAACTACATTTCCAAAAGGAGTGTGGTGTTAGAAGAGGCCAGGTCAACAGAAAAACTCATCTCCCAAGTCATCTTTTGGTTATTTGGTGAGAATACAGTAGGGACGTTCCTGTGTCAAGTTGGAGGTATACCAGTGAACCACACGAATTATGTCCTTCAACAGAAAGGAAGAGGCAGCCCCTGAGATCTACATTGTCCTGGGAAGATCACCCTTCACCCAGAATTGTCTTTCTGGCAGCAGGAATCCCTAAACTCCTTCATTACCTGCTTCTCATGCCTTACACCTCTGAACATTCCCTACTCGCAACTCCCCAAGTACCCCCATTGAGTCCTCTATAATTTGTGGTCCACTACCTATAAGACTCCCGTATCTTCAATTGCATTATGAAATATTTCCTTTCCCTTTCTGTCCTAACACAGTAAGAAGCCCATTGAGAACAAAATCTTAATTTAAAAATAATAGCAAAATATAACATAAAATAAATAGCAAATACTTCTAAGCCCACTAATATGCTAGGCCTGTTCCAAACACCACAACACCTGTATGAATTTCCTTAATCTTCATTAAAAATTGCTTAATTGAGCACATTACCATATCATTTCCTTATTTTCTTTGGGTGCTAAGGATTAAACCCAGGACCTTGGGCACACTCTACTACTGAGGTACCCCCCTGGCCCTTACCTTCCCATTTTTCTGATTAAAGAAAATGAAATATAGAAAAGTTGATTAATGAGCCCAAAGTTACAGAGTTAAAAAGTAGTGGATCAGGAACACAGGACTTGAATCCAGGTTGGACTCCAAATCCCATGTGTGTAGCCACTGTGATAGATTGTGGTGCAGAAGAATCCATGGTGACTGAGGAGACCACTTGAAGAAGTAGAAACATCACAGCAACAGGGAGGAAGTCTTAGAGGGGTCCATGTGTTCCTAGGACCAGTCCCTAAGAAAATCCCCAAACTCCCCTAAAGACATAGCTTCCCCTACCATCGTCTCAAGAGGTAGCTCTTCTCTTCATTCCCATACCCCTCATTCACGGCCCTTCAGATGAGGGATGGCTCCTGCTTGCCCATTCTGAGTCTTTCTCACCACTGGCTCCCAACACTTTGGGCTTCCACCATCATGCTGCCTGACCCAACAACCTACCATCTCTCTTGTTATAGTCATCCACAGACCCCCCTCCAAGATTATCCCCTCATCACCACAGAATTCTAGCACCTGAATGAATCATTGCCACCCTCTCCAGTTACTGCCTCCGTTACAACTCACAGTACTTCTGCTTTCCTAGAGAAATCCCTGCTAAGCCCAGCATCTCAATTCCATGATCTCTTCTCTTCCGTGATGTTTCTTCCTCTACCCTAACTCAGCCACTCTACCCCAAAGCCATATCCTAGACCTTTTTATGCAAGTAATTACACCCCCTCCATTATCTCAATTCTAAGCATTCTATTTTCAAACGACCTCATCTTCAGTTTTCCAATTCTAAAAACCATTGACACCTCCATAAGCTAATTCCATGATTGCACCACCTTTTATCAGACCCTCAACTCTGCCTAGCCTCGTTCTTTTTCTTTCGTGTTTACCTTCAGGTGTGGATTATCATCACCACTCCCCATCATATACTCCAATTCCTTTCCTCATCTCTTCCCAAGATTCATCTGGAGGGGGAAAAAGAAAAACCCTTATTAAATCTCGCCATTCCAAATGTTCATCCAAACAACTGAATTTGGTAGGAGAAAAAAGAAAACACACAAGAATATTCACTGGCTTTTCTTCAAACGCATTATGACCTACCACAAGTGGGCCCAGATACTATCTGCCAATTCTATTACATTTTCCAAATCCTGCATTCTTCCAATTTTATGGTCTAATTCAAAAGGGCAGGGGGGTCCAATCAAAGGACTAAATTATCATTGTATAACTTCTTGTCTTTCCCTCTCTTTGCTCTCAGCTAAGAAAATAGAAACCCCCAGAAGAAAATTCCACAGTGTCTCACCAACCCATCTACCAACCTCAGAGCATGTGTTCCCTATGCTCTTCCTTCTCACCCAATCCACAGATGAACTGAAAGTCTCCTCTCTTCAGCCGGTCATCTTCTTGAACTCTGGGTTCACATTCATTTTTTCAATACCAAGGTCATTGACCAATCAGTCTCTCCCATTCCTGCATCATCAAAGTTTCCCTCTCTTATCCACCTTTCCCGTCAAATACAGAGTCCCAGTCTATTTCAACCCCAGCCCCACTCCATTTCTCTGCTTTAATCCTTGCAAAAGTAGAATTATCTCAAAAGTGGAATGATCTCCATTTTCTTGTCTCCCTTCTTCTGTTTTACCCAGTCCTTCCATCCTATGTCACCCACTGCCTCACTAAAATATCTCATAAATGGCACCTTATAAAGGACACACTTTATGAGACCCAACACATGGAGTTTCATCTTGTTGGATGGAAGATGGATGACAAGATGGATGGAGAGATGCAAGGATGGATGGTGGAATGGATCGATGGCCAACCAGGAATACGTCAGAAGATCAGCTGGTTCCCTGGATTCCTTTCCATGCCCTATGGAACCAGAAGAAAAACTCAGGAAGGATCTATTTCAGCCTGATGATCAAATTCCCTGTTCTAAGACCTTGGAGTGAGTGAATACTAGGAAAAATAAATTTCCACAAACACCCTTGCCAACCAGCATCATGCAGGCTTTTCTTGAACCATGTGTTTTACATTGAGCTTCCCATTATGGACTCATTTTAAAAAGTAGCTCATTATGCCATAAATCATTATCCCTGCCTTGATGAATAAGTGTTCAGGGGGCTCTTTCTCTGCTAGAGAGGTTGGTATGCCTGTTAGATCCTCTCATTTAATCCTGCCTCTTCACATCTCCTAAAACAGGAATGTATTATCTCTCTTTACAAATTAGCACTCACAAAAGACAAGTAACTTACCTAAGGTCGCAGCTAAAAATTGGTAGAAGCAAGATTCACACCCAAAGCTGACCAACCCTTGCTCATTCCAGACCACCACATTATTTGCCCAATAATTTCCATCTCTATGCTCAGTGCTGTGTCTGATGTATCAGATGTATTATCTCAGTGATTTAATTTTCCTATCAGCTCTTAGCCATTTTCCCAGATGAGAAAACCCCTAGTCTCTGAGAGGTTAAGTTACCTACTCAAAGTCACATGCAAGCAAATGGCACAGGTACACTTAATCCAGGGCTGCCTGCAATGTCAAACTTATTCGTTTTATAGAAGAACCTGGGGAACAAATAGAGGTCAAAAAAGATAAAGTGAAAAGTTCAAGGTCAACGTTACTTACCAGTGAGAAAAGTGGGACTTGAATCAAAGTTGCCAACCTCTCAACAGCACTGCCCCCATTATTTAAGAAGTGTGCACTGTGGCTAGCCCCTGCCTTTCCACATTGAGTGGAAAGCAATTAACCAACGGACTTCCTTTTTTGATACTGTTAGGGGATGGGCCAAGTTCTTGGTGAGCAACCAACCCTTGGCCTGTGTTTCCCCAGGACTCAGACCAAGTTAAGCAGAAATGAAGCCATGCAAGGGTGGACAGGGGATTCTGCTCTGTTTCTGGGTCACCCTCCTCCTGAACAAGATTGTCAAAAGGAAGCAGCCTAAAGCCAGTGGCCGTTCAGCGCTTAACCGAGATGTTGCATGTTTCCCTGGAGGCTGGAGTAAAATACCTGCTGGAAGTACACCACATTTATCATGTGCTCTGTGCCCCAGCATGTGCTGTTTACTTTCTCACTGGAGGTGCAATTATTTAACGAGGTGCTGAAGCCTGGGGAAGATTGCACATTTTAATCAAAGCACCAAATGAGCGAGTCTAGATGACTTTACAGAATGTATTTGAGGTGAATTTTGCACAGCAATGTCTGAGTATCAGATAATTAAGTGAAAAGGGAGATAACTTCCCAAGGGGTGTAAACAAACACACCAAGTCAATCTCACCTCAGTGTTATGCTGAGTGAAGAAAATGGATTTCTGAGTGGACTGTGGCCTGCAACCCAGGGTGGCTTCCTCCAACGTCAAGCCAGGCTACATACGGAGCCAAGAACTGTGGGGCCGCTGTGTCATCTACAAAGCAACCGTTGGAGAAAGCTTTGCCAAATTTCCTTCCATTCGTAGAGGGAGGGAAAGCCTACGGCCTTGAAGGGCAAAGTGACTTTTCTCAAGGTCATGGGGCAGCTCAGAGGGAGATCTAAGATCTGATTCTCAGTCCTGTGTTACTTCCAATCTACTTGGTCAATGCTCCCCAGATGTTAGCTATGCATGGTAACACAAACAATCACAATGACAACTAAAATGAGGAGAACTGACCATCATGAGTAAAAACGCGAGGTGCCATGTTTTGTGCTTGATTAATTCATAGGATACTCTCCCAAGGATCCCATGAAGGCAATCCTGCTGTTATCCTTGGCTTAAAGGTAAGAAAACAGAGACAGACAGAATGTAAGAAACCAGCCAAACAGCTCCCCAAGTCGAGAATGTCACCAAGCAGGTATCAGGTGGGACCCCCTGATGTCCCCAAGTTCCACAACCCTGAGCATTCAAAGCCTTCATTGGTTTCCTGAAATCTGGGGTGCTTCAGCCTGGAAATCTTTGCCCTCAGCCTCTTGCTACTAAATCTGCTGCATCTGTTTAGACCACATTGATCTTCATGAGTAGCTCGGTGTTTCTCTCATTTTTCATAAAGGCATTTAAAAAACAAGTGATAAAGCAGAATGCATCTGCATCTACTCCTTGGTAAACTCTGGGGTCACAAGGCAGGGTCCCACAGAATGCCTCCCAGCCATCCACTGAAAATCACCTATTAGCTTCTTCCAAGGTTGGGAGGTTTCTGACTGGTTTTCTCATAGGAGTGTCTTGCTTTCTTTCTCCAATATGGATCTCAGGTGGGTTAACACCCCAGGTCTCATGTCCTCCTTCCTTCCAACCTCTTCTGACTCCTTTCTCTCTTTCCTTCCTTGTGAGGAGAAAACAGCTCACCTCCTTGGACACCCATGCCTTCAGGGTCTCACCTTCTGCCCTGAACATCTTATCAAGATATTTTCCTGGACAGAGGCAATTTCCTTTTCAGAGACGGATTCTGAAACTAGCTGCTAAGAAAATTCATTATTCACTTTGTGACACCAATAACTACGGGGTCTCCACTTGCATTTTTTTTAAGCCAGACTATCTGTTTGTTTGTGCAGCGTCTGGTCTCTACAGGATAACCCACGCTGGCAATCACTGAAGTTGAGATTTTTATTGTGTCTCCTCTAAAGCTTGTCCTTTCTTGACTTTCACCTTTCAGATTTTTTAATGATGCAAACTTTATTCTGCCTGAGATGGCAGGATGTCCAGTTTCTTCCTGTCTCCAACCCCTGAGCATCAACTCTCAGAAAGCTCCTACAGTAAAAATTTCTTGAGAGTAAAGGCCTCATTTGGCTGAATTATATCCATCCTCTGAGCCTATTACAGGGCCTGCATGCAGAAGGCATTCATTCATTCATTCATTCATTCATTCATACACATTTATCAAGCATCTGCTATGTTCAAAGAACTGTTTTCTAGTTTGTGAAGATGCACAACTAGAGATAGAGTCCCTGGACTCAAGGATAAGTCTATATTGAAAGTTCTCAAACTTTTGTGGATATGGCACAAAAATTTCCCCAGTGAGAAACTGACAAAAACTTTAGATCATCTTTTCAGAAAATGCACAGTATTTTAGTACAAAATACAAGGCAAACAATGGCCCTCTAGTTTTTTTTTTTTTTTTTTGGTATCTGGACTTTGGCCAGAACTTCCCCCTGTGAGTGGGGTGACCTGCCCCACCACCTGACTTTGAACTCATCTGTGCAACTTGCTTTGGTCAATAGGATAATAATAAGAATGGCTCAAGCAGAACCTTGTGAGATGGACTTGCATGTTGGGGCTCGAGAATTTGCACTTCTTCCACCACCATGAGGAAGACCAACTTAGTCCTCTCTCTCAGAAGGAAGATGAGAACCACGAGGAACAAAGCTTAGTTGTTTCAGCAAAGACTACTCTACATCAGCCATCAGCCAGCCAACCCAAGAGAGGTAACCACTCCCATTCAAGTTTAGCAGAACCCCTGGCTAAGCCCCAGCTGACTCCAGACCCATAAATAATATTCCCTCATAATGAAGGGCTACTGAGGTTTTGTGGTTGTTGTTATCCAATACATTATGGCAGTAGATAAATAGTACACAATTTTAAGGGCATGATGGATAATCTGAAGTTCTATATGTACCATCGTAAGAACGCTTGGTCTTCCCAAGGATGCTGAGAAGGAAACAGAAATGACAGCATCGTATATTAAGCACTGCAATGGAACAGATCTAGGTGTTTTGGAGCAACAACAAGGTCTTGCTTTGCAGAGGAGCTGATATCTGAGATATGAGGAACAGGGAGATATCCATCAACCTAAGAGGAAACAGTTCCAAAAGTGGATATTAACAAGTACCAAAGCCATCACATGAAGACAGTTTGGCTAATTATTGCTTCGGTGAGACTGCAAACCTTTCAGTTAACCAGTACCAGGTAGTTTTTTTTCCTTTTTTTTTTTTTTTAGAAACTTGAGAGAGAAGTCCTGGATATTTCCAATTTACAAAGATACTGATATAATAAAAAAAATGAAGATTGGTAAGAGGCAGCACAAAAATAGTGGTATAATTTAAAGATTTTTCAAAGAATGAACAAACTTTTTACCATGGGGAGAATTAGAATAGTCCTATGTGCAGCTTCATTTGAATGCAACATTAAATGCCTAAGCATATCCTTTAGAAATGTGAGAACTGGGACTTAAGGCCTTTGTGTCTCCCCTCCACCCCAAGCTAGCCTAAAATAGAAGGTGTAAAGACAGAGGAGGTGTTGGTGAGAGTTGAGACTTAATAATGCCTTGTGGTACTAAATTAAAATAGAGTGGTTTTCAGATGTTGAAGAGGAAAACAATGCAACCTCACTTAGTGAGGGTCCTCTTGATGGGACACCTCACAGGCATACACTGAAAAGTCCTCAGGCACAGCTACAAGGCTTGGTGCGTGGGCCCCCATCTTGGCTCCCTTGGTCACCCACCAAGAGGTCCCCACCCACCCAACCAGCCTTTTAGAATCCACCAAGATGCTCACCATCTCACAGCCAGGTACCAGAGGTGATGTGGTGTCGCATCGCCACCTAGTGGCCACTTCTGAGAAACTATATTCTCCTTCACCTCTGGGATTTATGAGCCCCCCCATCCCCACCCCACCTTGGCCAGGGGATGGTTCTTCTCCCTGACAATGGGCTGCTGGTGACAGACAGTCCCTGTGTCTGTCTCTATCTATTTGTCTTCTCCTAGACCCTGGCATGACATCCTCAGTGCACAGTAACTGCAATTATTAATAATCATTACCACCATGCTACTATAGAAATAGCCGAGTCTGTTTGAAATTAATTGGGATGTGGGAAAATGAGATTTTTGAAGATAATTAAGAATCCATTTCCCCCTTTAATTTCATCCAATAAACAGGTACTAAATGTTTAATGCAGGCCGGCTCTGTGCCAGGTAACTGGGACAGGGTGAAGAAGATATAAAAATGGCTCAGATGCGGGCTCTGCTGTAAGACTTCTCCAGTCCTAAAGGAGAGGAAGACATGTGAACAGCCAGCTCTCTGGAGTGCTAAATTCAGACAGAGCCGGCGTGCTGGCTAGGACAGTGCAGAAGTGACACCAATTCACGGAGACACCTGCGGTTTCCCTTAACTCAGAATTCAATCGAGATCCTTACCATGATCCTACGTGGCAGAGACAGCTACCCCTCTAAAGGGCTTCTGGGCCTCTCAGCAGCAAGGAGGTGTCTCTTTGGGGAGCTCCTGGTCTTGAATGGATGAACAGGAAACTCCATGAGGTTACTGGAGTTAATGGAATCAAAAGTTCAAGCAGGATGACCTTGGGTGAGTTGCATAACCTGCTTTATTAGTCTCATCCATGACAGAGGAGGATGCCAGTAGTAGTGTCTACATCATCATGGGGTGGTGGTGAGGACTGAATGAGTTCATAGAATACACAGACTTAGTTTCTGTCCTGTGTTCACCTTCCGTATAGTTATTACCTACTGGGGCTCTGCAGAAACTCCCTGGACTCTTCACTAGACCTGGGTCCAATTTTGTAGACTTTTACACATTTTTCATGATTATTAAAGCTTGGTCCACATCTAAACATATAATTCAGCTTCCCCATTGACCCATTTAGAGCACTTAGAACTGGGGTATGGAAGGAGGACACCCTCCAAAGACAGGGGGAAGATTCCACGCACATGGATCACATCGGACCCTGAGAACGTTTGGATGAACAAAAAGAAACTATGTCTGAGTCATTCTCGTGTTGATGGCATCTCTGGGGAGAGAATGCAAACAGGGGTGGGGAATTTGACTTCTGTGGATGCTGTTCAGCCTCACACCACCCACCCCCAACTCCTTCTTAAAAGATGTCTCTGAAGGCAGACTGTGTGTCCCTTTGCCCACTCTTCAAGTCCCATCTGGTCCTTTAGACTGTGGCATCGGTGAGGGCAGGAAGTATCATGGTCACCCTGTAGCATTCACTTTTAGGTATCGAACCTGGTGTTTGTGGGCCTTCAGCAAAAACTCAAAGTACTTGTAGCATTTCTCCATTCCCAGGAACAGGAAAGAGGTAGGTTTCTCATCGGTGATCACTGCCTGATGTTCATAGACAAGGAAAAGGGCCAAAAAAAAAAAAATGCACTGTCTATCTTCCAGGGAGAGGGACACACGCAAGCATGCTACCTGCAAGTCACTGCTTAGAGCCCACAACGCTCCGAGAGGCTGCTTGACTATTCTTTTGACAAATATGCCTCCAAAAATAGATTGGGGAGAAATTCATCTCTTTGTATCTCAATGAGGTGAAAGGAAGTGGAACAGATTATTAAAATTAGACTTTTCCCATTTCAGAGTTTCAGTGGAGGCTGCAACACAGAGAACAATGGATGCCCCCTAGCCCCCCACGAGGTGCTGAACCCGAAGCCCTGGGTTGGCCAAGGGCATGGCCAAAAGCTACCTCTGCTTTCATCAGACCACTACTTACCTCCAGGCTATGCAGGAAAAAGCCAAGACTCACAGGGGGGTGGGGGCAAGACACAAGAAGGGATGAGGTGGTGGCAAGTCTGTGTGGGGTGCACTCTGCACATGGGTGACAAGGGTGGAAAGGTGCCTTGTAGCTGTCACCTTAATGCAGACCAAAGATGAGGGCTTCTGAGGATTATAGGAGGTGGAGGGGGTGGGCTCCCTGAAGGCTGCCCAGGAGTCTGGCTCATAGTTAAAGAATCTGCAGGCTAGAAACTGAGGCTGAGCCTGCCTTGGGAGCAAATGACACTTCCAAAGCAAGGAGCCCAAGAACAGTGGTCCAGATGGAAGCCTGAGGAAGAGCCCAGCCACAAACCTTCTAGCGAAAGATCCTGTCTGAATATGTCTATGGTAGGAATTTCAAACAGGCTTAGTGAGGTGCCACTAACATACAGTAAGTGGCACCTATTGAAAGGTACAATTTGATAGCAATCCAACCACCTCCAACAATCAAAATAGTGTACATATCCATCATCCCCCCATTTCCTCCTGCTCCTTGAGAACCCATCCCTACCACCCCTCTTTTCTCCCTATTAAAAGGCAATCGCTGATCATCTTTCTTTCACTATAAACTTGTTTTTAATTTTGTGTATTTTAGATGGGTGGAATCATACAGCGTGCAATTATTTTTTTCTGCCATCTTTCACTCAGCGTAATTATTTTTAGATGCATTCCGTGGTGTCGGGTGTGCTGATGGTTCGCTCCTTTTTCATTGCTGAGTGACTCTATTGGGTGACAGAACCACCGTTTGTTTCTTCGTTTATCTGTCGATGGGCATCTGAGCATCGGAGTTGTCGGTGGCAGGAATTTGACTGGCGATCATTCTGCTTCATTTCTTTTAGAAGTAGTCTGATGTCATGTGTGTTGGTTTCATACAAGTTAATTTTTTTTAAAGAGGCAGAGGAAGGAAAGCAGCCTGTTTATGAGTGCTTCCTGCCAGAGCTGGAGTGTCCTCAGCAGGGGTTGAAGGATGTACCCCTGGGGACAGGAGTGTCCAGAGAAAGGAGTCAAGACTGCAGTGGCTGCATTGGCCCTAGGGAGCTGCAGTCCAAGGACTCCCTGGGGAATTCACAAAAGTACCACATGGAGAAAATTACACTTGTGAGCTGCTGCTATGGCTTGGATGTGGGTGTAGTGTATCCCCCAAGAGTTCGTGTGTTCAGAGCTTGGTCCTCAGTTTGCAATGATGACAGGCTGTGGAATCTTCAAGAGGTGGGCCCTGAAGACACAGGGGTCACTACCCTTGGAAAAGATTAAGGTAGCTCTCATGGGACCCTGGGTTAGTTCTGACGAGAGGGTGTTATAAACAGGCAAGACAGGCCACTCCCCTTGCCCTAGCTTCCTGTCTTGCCCTGTGACTTCCCTTTTGCACATGCCCCTGTAGCTGTATTGCCATCCATCATGAGGTCCTCACCAGAACAGAGCTGATGCCAGTGCCATGCCTTTGAACTTCTAGAACCAAACTATGAGCTCAATAAACCTCTTTTCTTTATAAAGTTTCCAGCTTCAAGGTATTCGTTATAGCCATGGAAAAAAACTAATAGGCCCACCATAAATTCAGGTTTCAACTGGATATAGGATACCTCTTCTGTCCTGCTTTACTATAGCCACAACACAGGAGGGTCCTCAGATGCCTGCCAGAAAGTCAAGAGATGTGAGGTGGGAATGAGAGAAGAAGCAATCACAATCTCTTCCCCCACTACTGACTTTCAAACCTGAAATATGCCAAGGTAATAGAAGGAGATTCCAGGGTTAAATATTAGATGGGATTAGATTTTCTATGACCTGGAAGCATCCAAACAACTTTATTGTTTTGACCCAAAATGTTTTTCAGGGACAGTGAGCAGGTAAAATTAGCATATGTGAGACAGAATGAAACTGTTTTCTGCCTCAATCTAGCTTATTCAACAAGCTGGTTGCCTATTCTGATTGAATGGCACCATGAAGCCACAATTTCTTGCTCCGAGATGAAAAAGTCAGCATAACTTTAAAGGCATGTTTGTACCTTTAAAAATAAATTTGAATTATGTTATGTGCATGTAGAATATGGCATAATGAATCCCACTCTTATGGATAATTATAATGCACCAATTAAATAAACTAATTTGCCTTGCACAAAGTCACCTCTTTAGACTTTCAAAGGCTCTGCATCCGCTCCCACCACCAAGCTCCCACCATGGGAGCTCAAGACTTCTCAGACCATGGGAAGGGGACGGACAGAAGAGGGAGAGCAATTCAAGCCATCTGGCTATGCAGCCAGAATTTAACCAGAGAGAAAGACGCGGATGGCTTCCATCCTCTGATCTGCTAAAACATTTTTGTATTATGATGCAAAGCACAGTCTTGCCTGGAGAAGGGAGACCCCCCCCCACACTCAACTTCAATAATCCCTAGAACAGTCAGACTAGACCAAGGTATTAATTAGTGAGGAAATGAAGATTCATCCAGGTCCCTGAAGTCTCAGATGCAAAAGTCCATAAACACTCTAAACACTCCGTACGGACAAGCCTTCCCTGGAAAAGACCAAGATACTGCCATCTTTGAGAACTCACTAAGCGAGCATCCTACGTAACACAAGACTTGCCATATGCAGTAGATAGAAAGGCCCTGACTTGATCTCTCTTCTGCACTGGTGCATGCCCTCCATGCCTGTGGTAATCGGGGCCACATTTGTGGATCTGCATCACATCCATCCTTGGGACAGCCCTTGAAGTGCCCCACTTTACAGAGGAACAAAGCAGTGGTTAGAAATCCCAGGTCACAGGCTCAACATAACAGAGATAGAAAGCAGCAGAGAAAAAAAAACAAGCCCAGGTCCATCTGGTTTTAAAACCCAGGATCTTTTCTACCAAGTAGCTCTGCTGCTGTGGGCTGTTCAGAGGTCGGTGAAAGGGGGCGTGTATGGTTAGGGTCAAAACTTGAAATACTGTTCTTCTCAAACGGCGGGTGATCATCAGCAAGAGGAAACGCCAGCTGACTGTCTTCCAAGAGTGTCTCCCAAGCTGGTATTTCTTCCTTTGGGGAAGTTTTCATTCTAGGAAAGATTTTAGGTCTGATGCTTGGACATTACAAAATCTGAAGAGGGTCCATCTCACAGGAAAGACACTTGAACCAAACATGGAATGCTGGTGCATATAGCCAGAAAGTCCAGACCTTTATTCACAGTGAGAAATGACTCAGATTGAGACCTAGAAATCCAAATTCCAGAAGATTAGCTAGTTATCTCCCTGTGGACAGACCCTATCAGGAGCCAAATCACAACCTGAAAGTTTATCATGAGTCTGGGATGAGATTGAGGGGAATTTCACCATCCCCTGTGAAAGGCATCCAACAGATAGCGTGAGGCCTCCATTCTAGAAGGAGGATGGTCTTGCCAAGGAGCCTAGAGACATGTGAAATATATAAGCTCACTTTATGCCCCCTGAAGACCAGAACCCTTCTGGTCGTTGGTTAAGGCTCTTTCTTTCCTAGAATGTTCTGGGGTGGGCCCTGTTAATGTTTGCATTTGATACTCCCATTTATTTTTGCATTCAGAGTAGTAATGACCAGTCCTGCCTTTGATGGGCACTTTCTTTCATGCCAGTGAGGTATTTAATGCCGTGGTGGTAGAGGCCCGCCCACCTGGGAAAGGTGCCTTCCCCTTCAGGTAACTTTGCACAAATCTCTATGTGATCCACTGTGTTATCCTACAACTTAACTCCGGGTGGGCCCTCTCACTTCCTCCATTTCTGAATCTCTAAAAGCAAATGAGTTCTGCACCCAGGCAAAGATGATTGAGGTCAAGGCAGATGCATTCTTTGTGAAAGACCCTTCTATACTGGAATACTAGACTTTTTTAAAGGGGGAATAATTTTAATAAAGATAACCCTTGTATGCAGAGAATCCCAGGAGGAAGGGATGGGGATTAGCTCCCAAGTGCTTAAAAAGAGCCTCGTGCTAGGCTAGGGGCTTGTAATCAGTACAACAATTCTATAAAATAGTTAATGCTGCCCCTCTGCAGTTGAGAGAACTGAACTCAGAAAGGTTGAATCATCACTTGTCCGTTTAGGGAGCTGAGATCTCTATGCTGGTCTGTCTGACTCGGAGACCTCTGGGACCTAAGAGTCAAAACAAAGTGCTAATGTATGAAGCTGCCAACAGGCATGAACTCCTCTGTCTAAAACTTAAAGGAAAGTTGGGGAGTCATGCTCTCCAATTAGCCGACTGCTTTTTCAGCTGAAACAGGAATAACCTTCTAGAATGTTCTGCAAAGAGACTTTGATATCCAAAGGAGTTGCTTTTCTACATTATCATCCCCTAAATCCAGCCAGACCAAGTTTTCCTGTTACAAACCAACATAGCAACTCCTTCATTTAATTCCCTCCTGGATCACTAGTATGATGAAGGCAAAGGCTGACTCGAGCCTTCAAACATAAAAGAAAAAATAAAGTTTTTCTCAGAAACTCGTGACTTGGGTTATAACCATGCAGAGAACTCACCCACATTTGTAGGCAATGAATCCTTTAAAGAAATAATAAGTTGCTCAAAAGGGCAGGGTCAAAGTTTTCCCTAGGTCGTGGCCAGCCCAGAATCCATTGAGATTTCTCTGATTCCTCCCATCACTCAAAAAAGAGCCCCCCCAAACACTGCTCTGGCAACCCCTGTGAAGCAGCCCCCAAAGCAATGTGTTCTTGGCTTCTTGATCCTCATCATTATATGCTGCAAGCAAAGAAAGACAAAAAGAAGCCCTAGGGTTTTCCTACCCCCAGAGATAAAAAGAACCCAAAAATCTGGGGCAGAAGAAGCATAAGATTGGGGCTTGTCAACAGGGAATAATGCTAGTTTCAGATTCCTGGCACCAAGTCATTTCTGCAGTCAAAACATACTGAGTCCTCCCTCACTGAGAAGCTCTCAGGATCAGGAAAGAAAGGCAGAGGAGGGGAAGAAAACAGGCATTTGTCTAGTTTTTCTAAAAGCATATTTGCTTTCATTTAATCATCCAAATAATGCTGTTATTATCTGCATTTTATAGGGAAGGAAACTGAAATACAAAGGAACGAAATATGCATCTCAAGTCATAGACCTGGTAGGATCAAATCCAGGCCTGCAGGGAGGAAAATCCATACCCCTTTCACTACAATGGGATTCAGCAGATTTCCACGTACCAGTCAGAGAAGAAAAATTCACAAGTTTAAACCAAGCACCAAAGTTTCCTAAAAGAGAAGAGTGGTTTTAAAGAATGCTGTGTCACTATTTTGTTCTTTCCTCCTTTGTCAAATCACATGTGGTAGATCGAATAATATCTCCCCAAAGATGCCTGTACCCTGATAATTGGGATCTATGAATTGTCACATTTTACAGAAAAGAGAAATCCAGGTTGCAGGTGGAATTAAGGTTGCTCACCAGCAGCTCTTGAGAGAAGGAAATTGTCTTGGTTTATCCAAATGGGCCCGATGGAATCACATAGGGCCTTAAAAAATACAGAGGGAATCAGAAGAGTCCAAGAAAGAGATGTGGCGAAGGAAGCAGGGTCACTTTGAAGATGAAGGAAAGGGCCACCAGACAAGGAAAGTAGGAAAGCCTTCAGAACCTGGCAGAGGACGAGGAAATGGATTCTTCTCTAGAGCCACCAGAAGGAATCTGATCCACTGCCACCTTGATTTTATCCTAGTGAGATCAAATGCTGAACTTCCAATGCACCCAATTACAAGATAAGAAATCTCCATTGTCTTATGCCACTAAACGGATGGTCATTTGTTACCATAGCAATGGCCAGCTACTATGTCAAATGGGAAACCAAATCATTACACAATAAGGCATCAGCCTTCACTGTCATGCTGGTAGGCCATGAATCTTAGATGCAGACCTGAGCTCAAATCCCAACTGGTCCAGCAATGCCAGGTTGGAACAGCCTGATCCGTCCACCTCACGCACAGTAGGACAACCCTGCCTGACAAATTGAAATGGTCAAGTCTGTCAGATAAAGCACCATCTTAGTTAGGGATGGTTTGGTTATGTGTGATACACCCTTACTCACTGAAGTTCAAGTGGAAAAGGAAGGCTATTTAGAAGCAGACCAAGACAGAACCAATGGTTTAGTCGATGATCTCTGTGCCTCTTTCTTTCTCTCTCTCCCCCTTCTCTTTCCTCTCCCTCCTTCCTCTTTCTCTTTTCTTCCTCCTCTCCCTTTCTCCTCTGCCTTTCCATGAATTTTCTATTTATTCCTCCCTTCTTGCAGACATTTCTTTGCTTATTTGTACAAGGTTTCATCATGGCTACCCCAAGATGGCGGCTTCTGCCCCAGCAATGTTGCAACCTTCCAGCCTGGATCCCCACCACCACCACCACCAATTGACTCAGCCTTCCCATCCCTGATCCAAATACTCAGGGAAACTAAGAAGACCATATCCTGTTGGATGTTTGCTCCTAATTCCACCAGTCAAGATCACATCCAGAGGCTACAAAAGACCTACCTCATCTGTGACTGTGGATTGGGAAAGGCCTTTAAGAAGACCCAAGGGAGCAGGGAGAAAATGATTGGCATCTTCAGCACGTCACTGCACCCTAGGAGCAGCCTTATCTTTGAAAATAGAAATGCAATACTTCCGTTGGCTCAGCTACCCTCCCCACACCTCCCTGCACAGGCCAAGATGAGCCCATTTGCTTTTCTGGATACTTTTTCTGTCCTTCCATCATCTGATTGACATTGTTTTCTCTAAATATGTTAATATAATCCACCAAGTTACATTCAAATGATGCTGGCCTGAGAACCATTCTGTATATTGCTGGTGACTGGGCATATTTCACTGTTTAACTCACTAAGGGAAAGAATGATTACCCAGTTCTTGAAGGAAAGAGCACTTCACTGTGGGCCCCGAGTGATGGTGATCATAATAATTAACATGAACATTATTCATGGCCACATTAGGGTTTTCGTGACAGATGGGAAAATGCAATTCTTAGAACAATTTAATGGGGTAGAGAGGGTAAATAAAGGCATAGATCATGGCAAAGAGGCTCAAAGAGTTGAAATGATACATGCAAAGTCCCATGACATTGTGGGATGCTTGTATCTAAAGAAAATAATAATTGTTTTCATTTCATGACAGGTACTTACCCAATAACATTTTATGACTAGCATGCGTTATAGTCTTTATAGTAAAAATATCACCACACACAAAAAAAATAAAATAAAATAATACCACCACATGGGCTCCATCCCTGACTCCCTAAAGCCCATATAGAAGCCCCTATTGCCAGATTCATGGTCCCAGCGGCCCATTCTGCTGAAACTTGGCGGATACAGTATGATCCGAATCTCATATATGGCACCCAATCACGAACTTTGCACTTGCTGGTTCTGATCCTCACACTAGCCCTTCTGGGTAAAAACCTTACCCAAGTCCCACTGTTCATAGGAACATCTGACTCGGAAGTCTAGGTGCTTTGTCCATGTCTTTGGATTCTTGGAAGTGTGTGAGGTGGCTCTCCCTGTCCCTTCTTCAATGATCATCTCAGACACCATGCCCTCTGTGAAACCTTCCCCGGTTACACTTTGGATATGTGATGTCCTCCAAAACTCCTACATTCTTGCAAAAAAAAAAAAAAATGTTCAGAGGTGAAATAATTAGATCATGAGAGCAGGAACCTAATCAGTCCATCCTAATGTGAATGGACTGACTGGGTGGTAACTATAGGCAGGTAGGCCATGGCTGGAGGAGATGGGCCACTGTGATTATGCCCTGGAAGGGTGCATCTTTCCTGCAGCCTCTTTCCACTCCCCTCTCTGCTTCCTGGCTGTCAGAAGGCAAGCACCTTCCTTCACCACACCCTTCCCCCTGACATTCCACCTTACCTTGGGTCTAGAGCAATGGAATCAGCCCACCATGGACTAGACCTCTGATACTGTGAATCTAATTAAACTTTTCCTCCTCTAACTGTTCTGGTTGTGTATTCTGGTCACAGCAAGAAAAAGAGATGAAAACGTTCTCTTTGCAGACTTAATTGTTCCTTCTCTGGGGCTCCCCCAGACATCCGTTCATCCTCAGACGTTACGGAGGGCAGACTGCATGCCAGACACAACAAATATGGGCTGAGTGTACATCTAGGAGTGAACCAGCCCAGCTCCAAGCCCAGGCAACTGAGGTGTGGTAGGAAGGTGAGTGAAGGGAAGACATGTGGAGTGCAGAGACCTGGAAGACCAAAGCAGGGGCTTCCCCAAGAACTGGCACAGGGCAAGTAGGCAGAACAGGAAATTAAAAAAAAAAAAAAAAACCAGTCTAGGCAGCAGAATGTCAGGGACAAGGCAGAAGACAGGACAGCAGGTTCAGAAAAGGGAAGTTTATCAGAATGACTAGAATTCAGACAGCAAAGTGGTGAGAAGCCAAAGGATGCCCAGGAAGTTGATCAGGTCAGGCTGGGGAGCTGGGGGCTATGTCTTAACACCAAGAGAGACTCAGGATTTGTTTTTGTTTTGTTTTTAAACATGATGATGTCAGGGTGTGGATTAAAATGATGAAGTTGCAAGGAAAAGAAAATTGGCTCAAGGTGGCTTAAGAGAAATGGGGGTATTTGTAATAAGGATTCACAGAAATCTGATGAATCTTCAGGGTTCCCAGGAAGAGGCTGGAGTCAGGATCTAGAAACACTTTGGAAAGCCAGGAGTTATTCTCCAGTCACCTGTGGCTTATACTGCTCTGTGAGTCTACTTTATTATTTTATCTGCTTCTCCAAAAACAGGGTGGACAATAAACGCTCTGCAGCCCTCAGGTTGTAGATTATGGTTCTACCTGGAGGACCTCATACTAGGTGAAGTAAGTCAGGCACCGAAAGACACGTGCTGCACGATTTCACTCACATATAGAATATAAAACAATATAAATTAGAAATAGAATGGTGGCTGCCAGGAGCTGGGGAGTTGGAGAATGGAGAATGGGGAGATGATAGTCAAAAGGTACAAATGGTGGGTGTGGTGGTGCACACCTATAATCCCAGCGGCTCTGGAGGCTGAGACAGGAGATTGCAAGTTCAAAACCAGACTCAGCAACAGTGAGGAGCTAAGCAACTCAGTGAGACCCTGCCTCTAAAAAAAATATAAAATAGGGCTGGGGATGTGGCTCAGTGGTCGAGTGCCCCTGAGTTCAATCCCTGGTACAAAAAAAAGGGGGGTGGGGGTTCGAATGCTCTGTTGTGCAGAATGAATAAATTCTGGGGATCTAATGTACAGCATGGTGACGATAGTTAATAATGTTATATTGTATACTTGAAATATACTAAGAGAGTAGATCTTATATGTTCTTACCACACACTCACATAATAGTAAGCACGAGAGGTGATGGATCTGTTCATTAGATTTAAAAGTTCTAGCAATGCAGAGAGCCACAACAGTGTCTATTAGCACCAATTCAAACTTCAAGGAGAAGGAGTTCAATGGAGCCAGGTTGAATCAGGGGACTTCTCTATATTTGAATGAGCAATAAGCAAGGCACAGGAAGCTGGAGATCTTATCTCATGACACAAACAAGGCTTCCAGGAGACACTGCAGGTCTAGAGGAAGAATGTTAGCTCAGAGGCTCAGCAGACTTCAATGGCATCCACTATGGACCTTCATCTACACAATTCAAACATCCTCTCATCTAACTATATGGAGGAAGACCTTCTAATGGAGCTAGAGAGACCAAAATGTTACCTCATCCAGGTAAGAGAAGATGAGGACTGGGATGGATGGGGTGGTGCTCTGGGGATGGGGAAACACTCCAGAGATCCTGAGAAGACAGAACTAATGTAACTTGACGATGGTATCAGACACGAGATCCAAGAGAGAGGAACGCCACGTGATTGATAGGTTTCTGGCTTGACCTACCGGGTTGGCAAAAACATCCTGGATTAAACATGGGAAGAGAAACAGGTTAGGATGGGCAAAGTTTTGAGACTGGGAATTGTATTTTGGACATGTTGAGTTTGAAGCAGGTTATGAGTTATACGGAGACATCAACAGAGAGTTGAATAAATAAGAGGGTTCCTCTCAAGAGACTGGCACAGAGGTGGTGACTAAAACAACAGTAATGAGAAGAGCAGCTTAGGAAGGGTTTGGAGTGGGAGAAGAGGAAGGGGCTTAGGCTAGGTCCTGTGGAATTCCAACTTCGAATTGTTTCAGTAAAGAAAAAGAAGCTCACTATGTAGGCAGAGAGGAATAGCAGGAGAAATGGGAGGAAAACCAGAAGAAAGAGTTATGCTAAGTGGATGTCTCAGACAGAATGGAAATGTTGTCTTTGACGAATGCTATCTAGAGGCCAGGGGAGATGGCGGGGAAGTGTCCGTTAAAACAACTCCTTTAGTATTACATTTTGTGTGTGCACGTCTATGTCTCCACCACCCTGGAGGCTCCTTTAGTGAAGATGTTTTCATGACTTTCTTCCCAGCAATTAACCCAGATGCCTGGCACAGGGTACAGTTTCAATAGCTGTTAGTTGGATGAATGAATAAATAAGCCATAGGCATTCAAAGATATTAAAAATTGCTTCTGGAAGAGATACAAAAACATACAGCTAGCCTTCCGTAATTTGCAGTGAACGAGCAGGGAATTTGATGGCATCCTTGAAGAGAGATGCAGAGTCCCTTCCGTCCTTTATGTGAATAACCCAGGGACAGTTCCCACAGACCAACCCGCTATAATCACAACGGCTTCAGTGGCCACCGCCTAGAGAGTGACTTGGGTACTGGAGACCAATTTTATTTATATTTATGTGCTTTTTGGACTCTAATCATATTTGCATAATCAAATCTCATTATCTCCAAAGCCACCACATTTATCTTCAGTATAATTCTTGCCTGAGTGATCCAAGATCACTCGGGGCGGGGGGGGGGGGGGGCCGGGGCGGGCGCGGGGGGTGCTGGGATCCTCTGTTGGTGAAGTACAAGGACAATGGCATGTATCCATGAATACTCCCAGCTAGAAATCTGAGATGGGAAACATTTTTTAAAAATTACCTTCCTTTTGTTTGCTTTAAGTGTAAACAACTGTGAATTCATAATGTCACAATGCTCTTTGTGGAGTATGTAGCATTAATCAAGGATAAACATTTAGCCCTGGGCAAGGTCAAGGTCCTGATGACTCCAAAAGGACCCTGACACACGGACCTAGGATGTTGTGTCAGGAGGCCCCCTGCTGGACCAGATGTTGAACTTCATCTGATACTGAGGAGAAGGATCCTGGGGGAGGGAATCGGCTGCCAGAGCTGGCCACCGGCTTAGGAAAGGGATAAGGGGCATAGGGGCTTTTAAACTGGGGGCATTTGCCTATCAATAAAGAAGTGCATTATCTCTTGGTATCCACATGTTGGGTTAGCATGTCTATTTATTTACCAGCCTAAAGGCTCCATTACTATTTTCATGCCTTTCTTCCCAGCAATCAACTCATGGTTCCAGGACTCTCCGTGGATGCCCAAACACATAGGTGTTCAAATCCCTTCTATAAAATGATGCAGTATTTGCATATGACTTACGTCCATCCTCTCATATACTGTAAATCATCTCCAGATGACATATAATGCCTCATACAGTGTAAATGCTACGAAAATAGTTGTTATATTGTTTAGGGAATACTGGCAAGAAAAACATAAATCTGTGATATGTTTGGTGTAGTTGCAATTTTTTTTCTAAATAGCTTTGACTCATGGTTGTTTGAATTCATGAACGCAGAGCAGCGGTCAGAAGACTGACTGTATTTCTATGTCCTCCTATCTGTGATGGCTGTGCCTCTTTGTCCTGGATGGTTTGTAGGTCTGGAGAGCAGCCCAAGGCATACCACCTCAAATTATCACAGTCCTACCTACTTAACAGATGAAGAATCTGAGGTTGAATGAGATAGCATGTTAAGAAAGGCCCATAACCAATTGACAGTAGAATTCAAGTTTCTTTATTCCCAAACCCAATGTTGGATTCTACGTTCGTCACACATAAATTTTCCACACTGTTATGAGACGCCAAATACCTGTCACTAATGAGCATGCTAAACCTGGGCTTGTTCAGTAATTACACCATTATACAATGGCCATATGGTTAGGGAGAGGTATTTTCCTCTGTGGAAAATTCATATATATATTTTACTACAGAATTATATGCATCTTAACAAACCTGGTTCAAGGAAGGAGAGGAAAAAATTGTGAAATATTCTCCCGGGGTGAACTCCACAGTGGGAGATCCAACTGACTCACTTTCACAACAGGGAGGAACCATCTCCGTGACTTTTTTGCATACCTAATATTCTAGGTATGAGACATCATAATTAATTGTGTGTTCAGCTAAACTGGGTGGCCATTAAAGCCGAGGTTGCCAAGCAGTTCTGAGAACAAGCACATCATACGACGCCGTTTTCCTATTTTGTGACAAAGGTCTAGAAAAGAAACACATAATGACTCCTTGTGGGCGAGGTCCTCATTAGTTATGCTTTAATTATTAACCCAATTATATGGACCAAGCAATAGGTGGTGACTTAGCTCCTTGACTGCCACTTACTTCTTACTCTCTCAGCTATCAGGATAAGGGATGGGACATGCTTCAGGAGCAATTTAAGGAATTGGTTCTAGAATATACTCGGCTTATTCCTCCATAGCTTGTCTTTCTGAAACTCTGAGAAAGGGCTTCAGGGTGTGCAGGAGAAGTAGTAATGTACCCCAGGACATTGTGATGACCTGGATACACTAGAATAAGGCAGTGAGGGAGGAATCACCCAGGATAGGGCCTGGCTCTGAGTGTAAGCCTGGGTGTCCCCAGAACAGTGCTAAAAATGCTACATTCCTCATTCTCAAGTTCAGAAATTCTTGGGGAGAATTTTTATTAAAAGGTGAATAATTTTCTTGGATTGGGTGGATTTTCTGGACACCCACACACACACACACTTGAGTCAAGGATTTGGACTTGATGCTTCTAGAAGAAACATTTCTTCCCTTAGATGCCTTTCTAGAGTTTTTTTTTTTTTTTTTTTTTTNCCTTTTTTTTTTTTTTTTTTTTGCAAAGTGTTGCTTTCTAGAAAGAGTCATGCCATTTTCCCTAGAGTGATTGGAAAACCTATCTGATGTGATACTTCTGACCCATGAGGGTTGGACTTAAAGGGAGAAGGACCTGGCATTGTGGAGAAGAAAAGAAAGAGGTCGGTCATGAGGAAGAGTTGTGACCCAGAGAAAATGGACTTTCTGGGCCTCTCTGGGAAGCCACATTGATAGGAATGTGGTCCAACTGGAAGGTGACTGGGGAGCCCCGTGGGAGCCCAGCCATGGAGGCTGGACCACTGTAGTCCAGATGGGGAGGTGTGGCTTCCCAGCAGCCCCACCCAGGAGAGGCCAAAGCTGCTGACTGCATGCCCAGTACCTGAGTTAAGGCTGGTTTTGAAACAAATTGGGTCAGGACAGACATGTCCATTTATGTCCATAGCATATGTAAACACGCACATATGTGTATTCAGCACATGTGTATCATACTTTCCCCATGGGCCTGACATGCTATTGCTGTCACAGACTACTTCCCATACATGCCTAGGTTGTCCCAGACTCTCTCTTCTGTTCCATTTGCCCTTCCAGTTACTCATACATCAATCCTATATTGTTTCAGTTATTACTTCTGAATCCCTGATTTTTATTTTTATTTTTTTTAATTTTTTATTTGTTCTTTTTAGATATACATGCCTCTAGAGTATATTTGGACATATTATACATACATGAAGTATAACTTATTCTAATTAGGATCCCATTCTTTGGGTTGTACATGATGTGGAGTTTCACTGGTGGGGCATTCATATATGAACATAGGAAATGTATTCCACTGTCTTTCCTTTTCCTATCCCGCCCCCTTCCCTTCATTCCTCTCTGTCTAAGCCAGTGAATATCTATTCTTCCCCCTCTCCCCCATGTTGTGTGTTAGCATCCACATGTCAAAGTTTCTACCTTCTATTTAAATTTTGCGTTAGTCAAAAGTTTGCTTTTCCTTCCAAAAGAAAGAATGCAAGTTTTTTCTAAAAAAAAAAAAAATGTTAATTTACACATTTAGACTTTGTGCTATAGAACTACAGGCTATTTGGGAATGTAACATAGAAACAGTACCCTCTAATAGGGAAAAGAAATCTAACCATTGTCTATTCAAATTATGGAAAATTGCAATGTCTGTGGTGGTCCATGGCAGAATTATTTTGAAGAAATATGAAGAGAGCCCTCTGCAATGTATATATTAGCACATGATGTGGGTGAACACCTGCCTCACACCCAGGTGTGCCTTTACACAGAATCACTACTGCCCTGTGATCTTGCTACCTCTCCTTAATGAAGTCGCATTGTCAATAAAATGCCACATTTCTCCCTTCCTCTCAGATGGCTAGCCAAGATCAAATAAGCAAGTACCTTCTTAGCTTGCACTGTCCAATATAGCAGCCAATAACATTAATTGGCTATTCAAATTTAAATTAAGCCAGGACTAGTGGTGCAGGTCTGTAATTCCAGCTACTGAAGAGGTTGAGGCAGGAGGATCACAAGCTCAAGGCTAGCCTGAGGCTGGCCGTATCAAAATAAAACAAAAAAATCTTGGGATGTGGCTTAGTTGTAAGCACTTGTCTAGCATCTATGAGACCCTAGGTTCCATCCCCAGTACAGAAAACAAAATTAAATTAATTAAAAGTAAACAAAATTAAAATTGCAATTCTTGATTCACTGTCAGGAGCCATCCGTGGGTCACAAATGGGTCACCATGCATGGAAGCCGCATGGATAGAGATATCTGGTGTCTGGGAATGGCCGGTGGACATTTCCTCTGGTCAATTGCCCAAGGACAATGTGAATCTCTTTCCTGCTCTGCCGTGGCCCACACAGCACCTGAGATGGGCGTGTCCTGCCAAGATGTCAATCAACATGCTGACTGCAAGACATCTGGAAATAAGACTCCACTCTTGAAACCTTATCTCTGCCTTTGATGTACCTCCTTAAACAAACCACCAGAGCCATTTCCCTTTGATCTAGTTCCTCTGGAAACCATGTGACTAGATCTCTCAGGGGCTTCACATTCTGTAAATGTATTTCTGACTAATGTGTTTTGTTACTTACTAATTATCTGAGATTGTAAATTTTAAGGTGGCTTGGATTCCTGGGCAGAAAGAAGGACCTCTTATTGAGATGCTGGCTGTTGTTCCCCCCCTGCCAAAAAAACTCACCTTAACCTCTTTGCAAGTGTTCACCACCACATGGGCCTAGTGGCTGCATATCCCCCTTCAAACCCTGATTCTTGCAATCAGGTTCAGACGTGTTGCTCAGAAGTAACAAGCATGAATTTATTAGGAGGATAGGAAAGGGGAAAGGGGGACACCCTCAAAGGGAAGAATGGGTCCTCTCAGAGGGGAGAGGGACTGTATATTCCTCCTGCCGTCCACTATTATTAGGGATCCCAGTGCAGTTTTTAGATTCCCACCTAGGCCCACTTCTTGACTTTTGAATGACAGAAGGATGATATCAGACTTTCAAGTCCCCACTGCCATATTGCACAGAAAGAGAACATATTTCCATCATTGTAGAAAGTTCTACCAGGCAATCCAGTCCTATTTTCAACAATAATGCCTAGGACAAATACAAGTTATCATTGTATTATTATCGCTGTTGCTGGAGGTTGGTATTCTCACTTCCACATAAGGAGAGGTACAGTCGCACAAACCCACACACCAAAGCACAATAGTGTGGGGCTGCCTGAGCACTAATATTTTGTCACTGAGTCTTATGTAGATGTGAAATTAATGAAAGCATAAATTAAAACCTTGAAAAATAGGAGCAAGAGTCCACAAATTATGGCTGCATGGTTTTCTACGAATATAAGTGTCTCGACCACAAACAGCTTCATGAACATTCTAATTATGGCAAAGCAAAAAAAAAAAAAAATGAGTACGATACTATTTTCCTATAAAATTGCCAACTTATATTAGCATTTCTAAAAGAGCATGTCCTCTTCTGGACTCTAATCTCTTTCACTCATGTTCTCTAAGATTAAGAGTCAGGGCTGAGCGGGAGGAAGGAGCAGACATAGGAGAGATGCAGCAATGAAAATCCCCGGCTTACTCTGGCATGATTCAAGAAGAGGACAGTTGGGAATGACATGTGCCCCTACCCCTACCCCGAGGACTTAATTACAGATAATAAGTTCCCATCTTTAGGGTTACTTGTATTCTTAATGGCATTTGGGGGCCTGCATGTTCCCTGCAGATGGCAGGTAGTTTGCTGAGGAAATGTAACATATCTCATCAACTGAATCCAGGCAGGGTTGCAGGTAAATTGCTTTTGTAAAGTGAAAGCAAGCTGGGCACAGTGGTGCACACCTGTTATCCCAGCAATTTAGGAGTCCGAGGCAGCAGGATTGCAAGTTAGAGACCAGCCTCAGTAACTTGGCAAGGCCCTAAGCAACTTATCCAGACCCTATCTCCAAATGAAAAATAAAAAGAACTGGGGATGTGACTCAGTGGATAAGTGCTCCTGGGTTCAATCTCTAGTATCAAGAAAAATTAAAAGCATGTGGGGGTCAGCAGAATGGACCCATTTTATAGAATTGTTCCCAAGTTCATAACATCCCACCACTCATATCTGTCTGTCCCCTATCACCATTACATGAGTGGTCTCCACACAAGTCCTGCAAAATGGCTCAAGCCTGTTTTTCCAGGGATCCTAACTAGGATATAGCCTAAGAAGAGAGTCAATGGGTCCTTGGCTCCATAGACACCCCTCTGAAGAGGAAAAGAATCAAAGGAAAGTTAAAGAATAGTTACTCAGAGTATAAGTATTGTAATGCCAGATTCGTGGAACCCCAATATACCTCCAGGAGCTGAATCCGATGCAATCACACAAGTGTCTTTATTGCTAGCTCAAGCCTAGACTCACAACTGTTCCTGACACAGTGGTCCCAGGGAGTAAGTCCCGTTCCTTTGTTCAGTGAGATTTTATAGGTTTTGGGGGGGATACTCTAGCGTCACAACATCACACAGCAAATCATTCCATACCGTGGGAAAGTCAAACAACAACTCTTAACATTGATTAGAACAAGTTGGGTAGAGGTGATTTGTTAGTACAAGAGGGGGATTCATTTGAACTGATTGGTTTAAACCACGAGGGGATTACGTGCTAAACTACATGGTTTCCCAACATGTTATCAACCACCATAAACTACTGGGGGGTCATCTGGCATCCCAGGTATTTTCCCTGTCTCATGCTGATTGGAGGTTGCTAGGGGGTTGCTATGGGTCGTCACTTAGCCTAACTGAGTTAGAGACACCAGGCACCGCAGATCTCTCCCATTATTTACAGACAAACAACTCAGCAGGGTGGCTATCTGCCTAGGAAGGCTCTGTGGGTTTTTCCAAGGACAAGGGTCATGCCCCCTTCCTTTGGACTGGCCTTGCTCTGAGGTAGAGGCTGATTTCTCAAAAATGGAGTCACATCAGTTTCTCAGTATCAGCATCTCAGGGGAGTTTGTTAGAAATGTAAATTTAGCAAGGTTTGATTGTACACCAGTAATCCCAGTGATTTAGAAGACAGACAGAAAGATCACAAGTTCAAGGCCAGCCTGGGTAACTTAGTGAGACCCTGTCTCAAAAGATAAAAAGATCAGGGAATGTAGCTCAGTGATAGGTCTCCCCTGGGTTCAATCCCCAATCTGGCAAAACTAAATGAAAATTTAGGGTCCCACCCCAGAACTCCTGAGTCAGAAACTCAGGATGGACACCAGCACTGTGTTTTAACAAGACCCCCCAGAGATTCTGATGCTCACTGAGGTTTCAGAACCGCTGTTCCAGAAAGGCTTTTGCCTTCCCATGTGGTCCAGGGGCCAGCAGCATCAACAGCTCATGAGAACTTGTTGGAAATGCAAATTCTGGACCCAGATGAGCTGAGGGAGAACCAAGGAGAGCCAGGCCAGCCTGTCCCTGTCTGAACTCCCTCTCCAGAGGATTCCCAGACACACCACTCTGAGAAACACTGCTCTAAAGCCAGGCTTAGCTTCTTCCCCTCCTTTATTGTTGTGTTATTAGTAAGGACTTTAAGACTTTTTAAAAAAGGAATTTATTAGTTTATGTTATTGGAAAAAATTATGGGTACATCTGGCACCATCAGATCTAGGTCAAAAATCAGAAAAGTATAGTACAGTGGCCGAAGCCACCCATAGACAGTTTTTTTTTTTTTTAATTGATTGACATACAACCATACCCATGAATTTACAAATTGTCTGTGGCTACTTTCACACTGAACTAGAAGAACAAAGTGCAATGATCCCTTCATGTCTATGAGGAATTTGTTTCAAGGCCCTCTGCTGATTCCAAAAATCTTAGGATGCCCAAGTCTGACACTAGTTTCTAAGCAGTTATGGCCAAATTGAATCAAAGTCAAACACTCAGTGTGTGTCTGGAGAACTGGAGAATTGTTTGCTGGTGATGGGGAGCCCCTCAGAGTATACCCCTCACATCAAGTTTAGTTCTACCTTGTTTCCAGAGTAATTGATCTATATACCTATCTCCATTGCAGTATCAATTCAAAAGTATCAGAAGGTGATTATAGATAGCATAATAGCACTTTAAGAACTTCTAAGAATAATCTAAAGTCCTCAGCCCTGTTGAGGTCTACATGAGGCCTTAGGTATTGTTATTGTTGGGATCTTTAAAGTCATTGCATTGTTCTGTGAAATCAATCAATATCTCTCTCTCTCTCTCTCTCTCTCTCTCTCTCTCTAAAGCTACTCTTAGGATGGGAATCTGTGAAATGGAAGGCAGAGCCGAGTTTCAAATCTGAGATGGTGCAGAGTACCTAGATGACAATCAGGAGACTGTATTAATTCAGTTAAAAAAAATCCTTGGAGCCAGAAGACACCACAAGATTATAAACCACGCCAGGCAGGGACACAGCTAGCTGTAAAAACCACAGGGAGGACTTCCACAAGCGATCCTCAAAAACCTTACATAGACTTCAAGAAGCAAATAGATCCAAGGCCATTTTCAGACTTTCAAAGATACCATCATTAAGTTTGGAGACTCCCAATATCAGAGACCAGTAGGATAGAAGAAGGGGGACAAGGAGAGGAAAAGGGGACGAACTGGGGAATGAAATTGATCAAACTATACTGTTTTATTGTGTGAATGTAAGAATATATTATAACAAATAAGAAAATTGAAAAAACAACATGCCCACATGGAACAATAGTGGATATATAGCAATAGAAGCGCTGAGTGGTATTTAAGTAGATTCACAACTTTGTGTTACCTCGAAAAAGATTTAATCAATATTTTCTTTCTGAGTTTCTCAGTTATTTTTGAAGAGTGAAGCTTGCAGGGACCTCGATAACATAAGAGAAAGCCTGGGACACAGATCTCTATGACCAACTCCACCTATCTGGACTGGGTAGAAACAGAGAGGGTACATGAAAATCAGCAACTTGGCAGATGCCAGACTCAGGCTCAGTGTGGTGTCCTCTGTACATGTAAGGGGAAAAATAAAACAGGACACTGTCGCTGTTTAATTTCATTGTTATTCTTGGGACAGGGGTCCAAGACACTGTAAATGCTGGCTGGAATAGTCTAATCCATTTTAAGAACCTCACCAGGGAGGACAGCTTAAGTCAAACGGGTCCACAGAGAAATTAGTGTGAAAGGACAAGCGAATGTCAATTAAAACTGGCGAATGGCTTTGGCAGAATGGGATGGGGGACTTTATGGGCTGAGAAGAGAGTGTCCATCCTTTGGGGTTGCAATCCACCGGCAGTAAGTCCTCCTCCAAGGCCTTGATGAGATTCTCAGCAAAACAAATGACCTCATTAATTAAATGGGTTAGTACTCTCACCAAGCTGTCCTTAATTGCTACTCTGAGCCAAATTGAACACCTAGAGCTTCCAGTAATCAATGCCACCAAAAGCCCTGTATGCTTTGAAAGCAATTGTGAGGATAACTGCATGGGATATGCCGCCCAGCTCGCCTCCGTCGGCCAAGGCTCCCTGTGTGAGTCCAGTTCCTCAGTGCCCCAACCAGCCAACTATGTCCTCCAACACAACCAAGAAGTAGTCCAAGAAGTCTTTCATCATCATCTTCGCCCGGTGGAAGATTTTCTCTTCTTATTGAAAGACATGCTCTATTTCCATTTTATTCATGTTTCTGTTCTAAGCACAAGAGATAAAGCAATAAAGGTAATAGAAAAAATTCGCTGCTCCATGGGGCTTACATTCCACTGGCTAAGTTTCTTGTGAGTGTTTGTGGTTGTTGTTCTAATCAGTTATACATGACAGCAGAATGCTCTTCAATTCATTATACACAAATGGAGCAGTTTTTCACTTCTCTGGTTCTACACAAAGTAGGGTCACACCATTTGTGCAAACTTACATGTACCTAGGGTAATGATGTCCACTTCATTCCACCATATTTTCTAACCCCATGACCCTCCCCTTTGGCCAAGCCAAATTTCCTCCACTCATCCCATGGCGCCCCCCACCCCAATTATGGATCAGTACCCACTTATCAGAGAAAACATTTGACCTTTGGTTTTGGGGGATTGACTTATTTCGCTTAGCATGATATTCTCTAATTCCATCCATTTACCTGCAAAGGCCATAATTTTATTCTCTTTTATTGCTGAGTAATATTCCATTGTGTTTATGTATCAAAATTTCTTTATCCATTCATCTATTGAAGGAAATCTAGGTTGGTTCCACAGTTTAGCTATTGTGAATTGAGCTGCTATACACATTGATGTGGCTTCATCACCATATTATGCTGTTTTTAAGTCCTTTGGGTATAGAACAAGGAGTGGGATAGCTGAGTCAAAGATGGTTCCTTCCAAGTTTTCTAAGGAATCTCCATACTGCTTTCCAGATTGGTTGCACCAATTTGCAGTCCCACCAACAACATTTGAGTGTGTCTTTCCCCCACATTCTCGCCAAGGTTTATTGCTGTTTATATTCTTGATAACTGCCATTCTGACTGGCGTGAGATAAAATCTTAAAGTAGTTCTGATTTGCATTTCTCGAATTATTAGAGATGTTGAACATTTTTTCATATATTTGTTGATCAATAGTATATCTTCTTCTGAGAAGTGTCTATTCAGCTCCTTAGCCCATTTATTGACTGGGTTGTTTGGGTTTTATTTTTTGGGGGGGGCGGGGGGTGTTTTGAGTTCTTTATATATCCTGGAGATTAGTGCTCTATCTGACGTACGTGTGGCAAAAATTTGCTCCCAAAACGTAGGCTCTCTCTTCACCACACTGATTGTTTCTTTTGCTGAGAAGAAGCTTTTTAATTTGAATCCAACCCATTTATTGATTCTTGATTTTATTTCTTGCACTTTAGGAGTCTTGTTAAGGAAGACAGGGCCTAATCCAACATGATGAAGATTTGGGCCTACGTTTTCTTCTATTAGGTGTAGGGTCTCTGGTCTAATTCCGAGATCCTTGATCCACTTTGTTGATCCACTTTGAGTTTTGTGCATGATGAGAGATAGGGATTTAGTTTCATTTTGCTGCATATGGATTTCCAGTTTTCCCAGCACCATTTGTTGAAGATACTATCTTTTCTCCAGTGCATATTTTTGGCACCTTTGTCTAATATAAGATAATTGTCATTTTGTGGGTTAGTCTCTGTGTCTTCTGTTCTGTACCATTGGTCTACATGTCTCTTTTGGTGTCAATACCATGCTGTTTTTGTTACTGTTGCTCTGTAGTATAGTTTAAGGTCTGGTATAGTGATGCCACCTGCTTCACTCTTCCTGCTAAGGATTGCTTTGGCTATTCTGGGTCTGTTTTTTTTTACAAATGGATTTCATGACTGCTTTGTTTAGTGTGAGCAAGTGTCCTTTTTCTCTCTCTGTCATATACTACCCAGTATTTACCCAGGCTGCACTTGAGGAAAACAACCCTTTCTTGTTCAAATTTGTTTGCTAGTGTCTAGGACTTCTTGGAACATGGCATCTGTATCAATTAAGACACCTTCCCCGAAAATAATTCTACTGATTTAAATCAGATAATGATTCCCCCCTACCCCATCATCAAATCCAGAAGCAGGTTGTCTGGGACCGTCATAACAACTCTGCAATATCCTCAATGATCCAGGCTCCTTTACCTTTCTGTTTCCCTTTCCTTACTGATTATATTCATCCTTAGGATTTTTTCATTGCCTTCAGGTGGCCATTGCAGCAATAATAGTCACATTCATAGTCCAGACAGTCAGAAAGAGAAAGGTGAAGAGGGCAAAGGCTGTGATGTGAATGTCCCCTGAGAAACTCATGCTGAAGTTTAATTGCCATCGTAACAGCCTCAAGTGGGGAACCCTTAGAGGTAATTAGGTCACGAATGGCCCTCATGGATGGACTAAGATTTTAGCCTGTGAGTGGGCTCCAAACAAAAGGATGAAGTTCAGCCAACTTTCTCTCTGACTGGCGTGTGCTCCCTTGTCCCTCAGCCCTGACGACGCAGTACGGAAGCCCTCGTTGGACGTCAGTACCATGCTCTTAGGCTTGCCAGCCTCCCGCAGCATGAGCCAAATAAATCTCTTTTCTTTATAAACTATCCAGTCCTTAGTGTTCAATTATAGAAGCAAAGAATAGACTAAGCCACAAGCCAATCATGCAAGGATAGCCCCTCCCATGTCCTCCCCTCATATTTCATTATCCTGAACTTTGTCTTATGACCATATCTTTTTTTTAAGAGCATGATAATCATTTTAAAATGTGCCCCTTGAGTTCTCAGATAAATGTCCTTCTGAAAAGCAAAGCCTAATTTTTCTCCCCTTGAGTGTGCCCTGCACTTAGGGACCTATTTCTAACAAATAAGATTTGGCAGAAATGAGGGTGTGTGATTTCTGAGACTCAATGATCAATGGCATCATGAACTCTCTCTGGAATCCCTCTTTGTGGAGGAGGCTGCCATGTTGTAAGGGAACACTAGTAGCTCTGTGGAGTGGGTCATGCATGGAAGAACAGAGGCCCCGACCAAGAGCCAGCATTAACCCTCTTGGCCCATAGAATAAGTCACCTTGGAGCATATTTTCAGCTTCAAGTGGCCCTTCCAAGGATTTTCAGCCTTGGCTAAAATTTCATGAGTGATCCTAACCCAGAAAGTTCCTGCTGAGCTATTCTCAAACTCTTAACTCTCAGATACTATGGAGATAATGAATTTTTTTTGTTGGGCTGATATACTATTTCGGGACCTTTCTTTACACAGAAATAGGTAACTAATACAAAGGGAAACTATGAAATATTGGTTTGGGTCAACCCTATGACAGGGACTGATAGTTTTCTACCCAAATCCATTTGCCACTTCTTTGAGCACATGGCTAGACTTTATTTCCTACCCTTCCGGAAGTTAGGCTTATGACCATGTGACTAACTTCTGTCCAATGGCATGTGAAAGGAGGTGATATATACCACCTAAAATGTTGGTCAGAAGGATCTACATATGCCCTCCCCCAAACTTTTCTCCCTTCCAACCTGTCTTTTCTCTGTCAGCTCAATGTTGACAATACTGATAACAATCTAGGACAGGGCAGAGCCCAAGTCCCTGAGTAATAGAGAAGAATACCCTTGGCAAGCTGAACCCCTGCCAAAAGCTACTAATAAATAGGGCATAAAATAAATAATGTTGAGCCACTAAAATGTTGAAATTTTTTTTCCTTATTTCAAATTAGACTGTTTTACCAAATCTAGAAATATTTCTGCCCAACAAAACTACACTTGCTAGAAAAGGAAAGGGATTAATGAGTCAACCCTAGAAATCTTTGTCACAGAAAGAGTTAGTGAATGAATAAACACCAGTATCTACTGGCTGGTGTGCAGAGGGAGGTCTGCGTGGGAGACAGCTCAGTGTGTTCCAAAGTAAGGAGGAATGACCTTCTCTACAGCGTGACATCCTCAGCACAGTGTCCCTAAACTACCACCACCACTCTGGGGAACTCTTCATTGGAAGGAGAGCGAGCAATAATTATATTCATCTCTTTTCATTGCTACAATAAAACTCCTGAGGTTGTATACTGTAAAGAGAAAAGAGGCTTGTTTGGTTCATAGTTTTAGAGGCTGAAATTTCAAGATTGGGTGACTCCATCAATTTAGCTTCTGGTGGGAGTCCCTTGGTTACATCACATTATGGTGGATGGCATCAGAGCAGAGCACATGAGAGATAGAAAACCACAGAGAACAGGGAGGGACCAGTCTTGCTCCTTTATAATAACCCTCTTATGAAAACTAGCCAGGGTCCCCTGAGAAATGCCTGAATCCCAAAGACCTGATGACTCCCAGTGTGCCTCACCTCTTAACACCTGACCAAGCTTCTACAACGCGAGCCCTCAGGGGACCAACCACATCTAAACCAGATCAGCAACTTTTAGTCCCTTGAACTCCATCAGGCCATCTTGAAACGGATATGTCAAAATACTGTGGGGTGACTTGATCTCACCAGACTTTGAGTCCCCTTTGCCAACTTTGTGGGTTTCTCCTGATTGGAACCCTGATGTTGAAGTTGATATCTCCATAAAGTAAGGGGTTCAGGGATTGGAGGTTGGTGGATTGTAGACTGGTACCTACCTCATTATCATCCCCACACACACACAGGAAGCACTGAAGTCTAACCCAGATTCTCTCCACCCCAAGATACCCCCCCAAAATACCTCTGCCCCTCCCTCCCTCCTCCTGAACTTACCAAGGGATATATCCTCTACCTCACCTCTCTAGAACAGTCTCCAGTGTACTGTTCTCCTGAATCCCATGGAAGGCTACCTAAGGAAGGAAATCTTTCTGATATTTCATTCATTCATACTCATAAGCTACCATTTGTTAAGACTCGTGATTTATCACAGCCTACAAGGTCCACCAAGGTTTTGTCCCTGCTTAGAACTCCAGCTTCATCCCAACTCAGTCTTGGCTGGTTTTCCGCCTTCTGCTTACTATCCCTCCATTAAGTCAGGTTCCCCTGGTCTCTGGGTCTTGGCATATGGCATCCTCCCAGCTTGTAGGTCTCTGTTAAAATGTTCCAGTATCTGAGAAGCCTCCTGGACCACCCCCCCCCCACCACCAAATAATTCAGGTACTACTCTAATATGGTCTTATAACTCCTCTACTTCTTTCTAGTCATCATCACAATTAATTCCTGGCATAATAGCCTCTTTAGTGCCTAACTTTCTCACTGGTCTGAATGCCCAGGGAGAACTCTGGTTTATCCTGCAATAAAAGGAAGCATCCTGGAGCCTGAAGGTGAGGACACATTTCTTGAATGAATTCATGTGCTACAGATGGGGAGGGAGGGGGCAGAATCACTCATTGAGCAGGAGCTATAGTGACTAGAATGGAAGAAAATGTGGACAAGTTAGTGCAACAAATTGTTCTATTTGGTAAACTATCCAAATAGTATCCAAATGGTATCCTTGGATGGGGTTGCATGACAGCCCCTTTTTTTCAATGAATCTGGCTTAGGGAAAATTGTGTTACAGTGGAGAACAAAATTGTGTTAACATTCAACAGCCAGACCTTCGAGGAAACCTTTCTGGACCAAACAGAGAACATATAAAGTTTCTTCTACACAACTCAGATGGGAAGAAAGTGCTCTTATTTATAATTTTGTGTTCACCCTTCCCCATCCTGATATATACTTGGAGACATAGGAGGCACCTAAGGAAGGTGTTTTATTAATTTTTTAGTCCAAACCTATTTGTACAATTTGCCAATCCTATGTCTAGTAGTACAAGAAATTATGGTACAGATGCTTGCTTGAAAACCACCCAAGAGAGATCACTCTATAGAGACTCAAATAAGTTAATAGTATATTTTAGTGGTGGTGTTTGGTGTTCCAATAAATCCTGTATCTGCCACTGCACCATGGTATTCAGGGTTCAACATAAAACACCTTTATTAGGTGCCTCCTATGTCTCCAAGTATATACCAGGATGGGGAAGGGTGAACACAAAATTATAAATAAGAGCACTTTCTTCCCATCTGAGTTGCATAGAAGAAAGTTTATGTGTTCTCTGATTGGTCCAGAAAGGTTTCCTCTTTCTACTACAAGTTGCAGAAACGTCCTTTTGAGTAGCTTACATATTAAGGATGCAATTATCTCCTGCAGGATAAATTGGTCAGTTAGCTCTAGACCTGGATGATTACCTCCCACCCCACTTCTCCAAAAGCTCTCTGGCTCTGCCAGTCACTGGGGGTCACTTCTTCTTTGAACAAGCTCTTTTTTGTGGCCACTGACTGGCCCTTCACACCCATAGCACTTTGAAGAGTTACCAAGATCTAAGATCCTTCCATGGCAAAGATCCTGTCCACAGTTTTGCTGTTTGGGGGGATCTCAACACTCTTCCCCTCTGCAAATATAATGCCCACAGCAGTCCATAGTGAATACCGTGTTAATCTCAGATCACTTCTACCTCCACCATCTCCAGCTTCACCACAACAGACTCTGGCCTCCACAGTCTTTAGGGACTGCGCGACCTCTAGTTCCATCACCACCACCACCACTTCTGTCACCTCCTCTGCCCCATCGTCTTTTTTACTGGCTCCTACATGCTCTTCAAGGGTCATATTAGCCATCAGCTCCTTCAGACCAGCCCTACCTTGTATCCTCAGTAACACAGCACAGACCTACCTGTGTTGACGAGTTTCTCCTTGTAGGTTGGAATAGTTGGTTGAGCCGTCTCTTTCTCTACATAAATTTATAACTCCTTGAGGCCAATTCTATTCCCAGAGCCTATCCTAAAGCAGGGCCTGGCATATAACAGATCCGTAATCAATATTTGGTAAAGACATGAGCACACGAATCCTTTTAATGATTTAAAATATCAAGACCCCTTCCTTCATTCTTTGAAATCTTGAAACTGGCCAGTTGAGAAGTAATCCCACAGAAACTAAGGAGTCTGAGGTAGGAGGATGGTAGTTCGAGGCCAGCCTGGGCAACTTAGTGAAATCCATCCTCAAAATAAAAACAAAACAATAAAAACAAAATAACATGTGGGGTGGGGTGGGGTGGGGTGGGGTTTGTGGGGTATGTGGCTCAGTGGTTGATAGGAGCCCCTTGGTTCAATCCCCAGTACCAAAAGAAAAACAAAATCTTGAAATTGGGGGGAATATTTTCGTGATATTTTATCTATCCGCAAACACTGAAATTGAATTTTCTAATTGCAAGCCCAGTGTGAATTACCGGGCCCCAGACAGATCGCTGGGGGCGCAGTGACTCCTTAGTCACTTGTAATAGACTTCAGGTAGGGACCCTACCTAAAATTCACCACTAGATGGCAGGCGCACCCCAGGAGCAGATCACCTCCGCCCTCTGGCCACACCCGCCCTTGGACCCCGCGCCCCACCCAGCCCCTGGGACTCAGGCACCACCTAGCAAGGAGAAAAGGTCCTGGCAGATAATGAGAACTATCCTTCCTCTCCCCACTCCCCTTAAAAAAAAAAAAAAAAAAAGCTGTTTCTCCATCCCAACCTTTTTATCCCCTCTATTAGCCTTTTCATTCTCCATGTGCCCTGCCTCTCCATCCCCTCCAGCTTCGTTGTAAAATTCCCATTGCCTGCTTAGCGCTCCATTTCCCAGGCAGGGCCTGGCTGGCTGTGGTCTCACACCATCTGCTCAGTTAATAAGTACTAAGAACCAGAAGGTTCCACATCCCCTTGGCATATCCCCCTAGGAAATTGAGACATATTGAGAATTGTCAGGTGTGTGCAACAGAAGCAGAACAGGAGGAAGAGGAAGAGACAGGAAGTGGAAAAAAGAGTTTCAAAAAGAACAGGGTGGGAACTAGGACTCCCTCTGGGGATACTTTCCAGAAGAATTGGTAGGTTTGGTTTGGTTTCTGTTTTCCCTTGCATTTTATTTTATTTTATTTTACTTTATTTTATTTTATTTTATTTTATTTTTAAGATAATGAGCTTCCATCTTAGATTAAGATAAAAAGTCTGGGAAACAAGAGATGGCATCAACAGTGCCTCTTCATTAGGTTTGTTTGCCCCACAGCCAACAGGGCAGCCCAGGACAGTTCCCCTCCCTTGCTGCCACACAACCCCAGGCCCTCACTGCAGGTTAGAACCTAACTCTCCTTTCTGGACTGGCATTGGCAAGAGATGTCAAGGTCTTGTGGAAACTCCTGTGCAAGGCAATCCCCTCCTCTAAAAGGACTCAGATCTGCACTTAATCAGAGAGTCTATTTGTCAACCTCTGTGTCTTGGCATGACAGGCAGGAAGGGGGTGGTGGAAATGATCACTGCATTCGGTTTTTCAGTCTTGGTGACCTGTGTCCATGTCACAAGGAAGTATCAGATATAAAATGCAGCCCTGCCTACATCACAGGCCTGCTATAAACCCTGGGACACCCGAGCCAGAGTCCTCTAAACATGGGATCAAGATAGTGGAGTCTGCTTGCACCTGAAGTCATGGAAGAAATTGAGATACAGCCCTGGCACAGTAGGGAAAATTGTCAAGTGACACATGAGAAAGAAAGTGGCCAAATCCAAAATGTGGAAAAAAATAGTAAGTACATGAGGTTAGACATGTTAATTAGATCAATTTAGGCATTCCATGGCATGCACATTTGAAAACATATACATGATAAATATAATGCATACCTATAATTTATATTTGTTAATTTAAAAAAATTAAATCCAAGATGTCAAAAGGCCTGATAGCTTCCATAAATAAATGATACGAGCAAAAGAGGAGGCAGCTTATGAGACACACCTACCAAGAACGAGGGCTGGATCATTGTTTGAATTCTGCTTTGAAGAAATCTATTAAAAGGTGGTTTTGAGACAATTGGGGAAATATGGGTATTAACATTAAGGAATATCTAAATTTTATTTTGTTTTTTGTTTTGTTTTGTTTGACTGGAGATTCTGGTAATCAAATCCAGGGGCACTCTTAAGCACTGAGCTACATCTCTAGCCTTCTTTATTTGATTTTACTTTATTTTATTTTGAGACAAGGTCTCACTAATTTGCCCCAGCTGGCCTCAAATTTGTGATACTCCTGCCCCAGCCTCCTCAGTCACTGAGATTACAAGGATGCACCAACACACCTGGCTGTTTATTGAAAGAGAACAAGAAAGAAAAAAGAAAAGGAAAATGAAAAGATATATCTCTACTTGCAAGGATTACTTGTCTAGAATTTTCTTTAACATACTGAAAAAGAAAAGAAAAACCATAGGAGGGAGGCAAATGAAAAAGAGTGGGTATTGATCATTGTTGCAGCTGGATTGTGGATACATGTGGGGGCTCAATAAATAACCCTTTTGTTCTATATGTTTAAAAAATTTTATTGATTAAAAGTACTCCAAGGAGTTTGGGAGACTTTCAGGGAGATAGGAGCAAATAGACAATCATTATGTATAAGAAACCAAAAGAACAACTGTGATAGCCCATAGGAGGGAGGTTACAGAGCAGGTAGGGCCAGAATGATTGGGTTAACTAAATGAAGATGAACAGAAAGAACATTCCAGAAGGAGCAAGCCTGTGTGCACAAGCACAGAGGCTCCAAATGGCATGCCTAAGAGTTTTAACCAAGGAAACTAATACATACACACACACACACACACACACACATACAGATACATATACATATATATAGGTATGTGTGTGTGTGTGTGTGTGTATATATATATAATGTATATATACAGATACATTCATTAAGCACTTGCTAGAAGAATTTTGTCATTCAATCCTCAAAAAAACTCTTATGATATAGCAATGGCCATAAAGGAGGAAATGAAAGTTCAGAGAAGTAATTTGTTCAAGGCCAAATACAAGGATAGCAGTATATCCCACATATCTCCCTGCTAGGGTTGTGGAGGAAATAAGTGAATTATGACTGGGATAAAGTACTGAGAATAGTGTCTGAGCGGAGGAAGTGATTGATAAGGGATTGGCTCTGATAGCTAGCAGTACACCACAGTGCCACACTGTGAGGGTGGGGGGAAAGCACAGAAATCTGAAATGTGGAAAACATAAATAACTTGATAATTTGCATTGCAAAAATAATTCACCTTAGGGTTGGTGGCTTTGCACATCCAAGACCATTGATTTAATAAACAGGTTTGAGCATAAAGTTAGAGGTATCTACAACAGAGCAAGTAACATCCTCAAAAGCCTTCAAAGTCAAGTCCTCTCCCAGTCACTCAAGTCCAGGGGCGCCTTCCCCTCCCCAGTTTCCTGAGCAGATGCCCTCATCTTTCATAGAGGAATCCGCTCGGCTGGATCCCCTCCCAGCCCAGTGGACAGTCTCACCCTTGAAGCTCTCTGCTTCCCTAGCCACTGATTGGATTACAGAGCCATCTCTGCAGAGCCTTCCCAGCCTGCAAATCTCCTGTTCATCAATGAGTAAGGAAATTTAAGGCACCCACGATGGGAGAATCCCACCTTCCTGGACTTCATCTCCCCTGGATCACTTCTGAAGGAGCCTTCTCTACAAACCACAAAGGTGCATCCAAAGTACAATCACTAGTGGGAAGGACCCTTGCCCACCCCACCACCCTAATGGCTCCCCACATCCTGGATTAGTTGTAGAAAAGGGCTGATCTAAATCGCGTATCCATTGGCATCTTGAAAACTGTCAACCCAGCAGCTGACATCCAGCTTCCCCAAGCATAGTCTGCCCAAGGCTTATAAAGTGGGGGACCTTCCTCTCCCCTGGCAGTGATTGGCATCCTTCTCATCTGTCACAGTAGAAAAACAATAGGAACATAATCGAGAGAAGTAAGGGTGAACACTGCTTTGCCCCAGCTCAGAGATGTCTGGATCTGGGGTAGGGGGTGCTTTTATGTGTGGGCATTTTTGTAA
Organism: Marmota marmota marmota; assembly: GCF_001458135.2. Lineage (NCBI taxonomy): Eukaryota > Metazoa > Chordata > Mammalia > Rodentia > Sciuridae > Marmota > Marmota marmota. The sequence continues at coordinate 3,704,539 of NW_025999896.1, read as the reverse complement.
CATAAGGGGTCCACCATAGGCACTGGAAAGTACCCAGAAGTATTCTTGCCATCTGCATGTGTCCTCTCCAACCTCCAAAACAAATGGGACTTCCCAGATCTGTCAAATCCTGCACTGAGCACAGTTGACCCAGTCTCTGGGTCAGTCATAAAGTATAATCAACCATCACCACTGTGCACCTCCCCCAGCCCAGATCTTCTGATTGCTGAGCCTGGGGTCGGGAGGAGCCGCCCTTCCCAGGCACCATCAACCAAATGCATGCCTCCACCGGACTGCAGAGAAGCCTCATGAATTTTTCACAAGATTCATCTAATAGTGGCTGAGCAGAGCCGAGAAAGCCACATCCCCAGTGCCTGTGCCAGCAGCTTGCAAAGAGTTAACCCATTAGGCCACATCCTGGTGAGCTCATCCCTGCTGGAGCCTGCTCCGTTGCTGGGATTCACAGCACACCGACTTCTGGATGTGGCCAGGGTGGCTTTCTCTGGCTGGGATGAAGGACTGGAGCAGGAACTTATCGCCACCTTCCTCCCTGAGCAAGCACCCAGTGGGTCCCGGGTCCCCCATCCTCCCTTGGGACATCAAGGACAGTAAGTAAGCAAGGGAAGGTTCCCTTCTGCCTTTTTCTTCCACCTCCCTGGAGGAAGGAGCTGGGGTTAATGTGGCTTTAGAGTGTTGAGTGTTTGAACTGGAGTTGGAGGCAAATGTGAGTGACAGCAGCCAGCAGGTTGGAGGGGACAGGCCAGGCAGTGCTGGTACAGCATGGTAGAGGGAAGTGTCTCTTGCCGTGCGCCCGGGAGAAAATAATGTTTGTGCCAAGGGTTTCTCTAGCCCTGCATGTATAACACGGGGTTTCCATCCTTGGAAGCCATTGGAGGGAAGGGGTGAGTAGGACTCTACCACCCAAACCTATTGGAACAGGAGCAAAACTTTCAGACAGTGAAGTTCAAGGTCACCCACAGACCCCAGCATGTGTGGGCCAGACCTCAGACCCAGCCTGCCCTTCTGGGCATCCCATACTGGACCTCAGAGGCTGCCAAGCGGTCCCTCCTTCCTGCAGGTGTGGCCCGTGCCCAGGGCAGGTGCCAAGAAAACAAGGTGGAGCACACTGGTCCGTCTGGGCAGTCTTCATCTCAGGAAAAGGGGAAACAAGGCAGGCGTTTGGAAACACGGACAAAGACACGGCTCGGTCTGGCAGGCATGTGCGTAGGGACCCGCCTTGGAGTAAAGCTAGATGTGGTTACATACATTATCTCCCGAGCTGTTTTTCCCCCAGATCCTGCACACTGACTGCGTGGCCTAAACAGGAAAGTGAGGGGCACCCTCCAGATTGACTGTGACCTTAGAGAAAGCTTCCTTCTTAGAAGTCCTGTGAGCTGGAAACAGATGGGTGGCTATGGTGGCCGTGGTGACAGCAACAGCATATTCTGAAAGTCCCTGTGGCCTCTACTTTATCAGCACGGGCACAGGGCCCCACTTACCTTATCAGAGGAGTGGACTGTCACCAACTGGATGTCCTGGTAAGGAGAGGGGCAGCAGAGCAAGAGAAGGAAAAAACCTGTGGATGAGCCTGGACAAGCTGTCGCTGGGTGTGGCAGGAAGGGGAAGTCTGAAAGGGAGAGGGGAAGACCCTTTGCTTCTCACCCACGCTGGATGCTCCTTGGGAATAATAAATTAAGCCCTCACAGCACTTCCACACGGCAGCCCGCCTCGCCTCTCTTCCTATCCCCATTCACTGGGCCAGACTCCTCCTCGCTGTTAGGTCATGTGTGCCCTTTCCTCTGTGTTAGGTCCTTGCAATTCCCAGAATAGCCCAGCTCCTATCAGAACTGGCTAGGTGGAGGGGTCTGGCAAGGAGAGAGGGGAAGAATTAGATAACTCCAGGCTCAGGAGCAGCGGTACAGTGAGGCCCCTTGTAATAAGGTTACAGATGGATTACAGGATGTGCAATTCAATTTGAACTTCTAATAATGCATTTTTTGGTATCTGTATGTGCCATGCCATGTTAGAACATTCTTATAGTGAAAACAATTGTCTGTGGTTGATTTGAAGCTCAAACTTAGCTAGACACCTTGTAATTATACTTGCTAAACATGGCAACCCTGTTAGTATTGACCATAGCACATTTAAATGAGGGTAGCTCCAGGGAAGGACTAGAAAATGAGTTCTAAGACAAAGACGAACAGCTATAGAGGTGGTGGAATGCTAGGAAGGAAAATAGGGGGGAAGAAAAGAGAAGAAGAAGGGGGTGTGGGGGAGACAGGGCTCTGTCCCTGAGAACACGTGGTGCAGGATTTGAGGACAGGCAGTTGTGAACTTTGGTTTACTCGTCTGCAAAATGGAGATGGTACTAATAGTACCAGCCTAAAGATGCTATGAGGATTTAAACGGATGCTCCAGGTGAGGAAAGCAGCACATACCAGGTACTTTATATTCAGCTGGTGGAATAATGGTGGTAAATTTGCACCTGCTCTGCCACAAGCCTCATTCTGCCCTACTGGTCCAGCTCAGAGCTCCCGCCACAGAGCCCCCACATCCTTAGCAGCTCTGCCCTACAATCCCAGCCTGTTCAACCCCTTGCCAGATCAGCCACCATCATGGTGTTATTCACTGCCTGCATCCCAGTACCAATATCCTCCCCACTCTTCTCAAAAACCAACCCCCAAGAGGAGTAAGAATAGATCTCAACCTGGGTTCTGAAGCCACATAGGCTCCAAAATCTCACATTCCCTCTTGCCTCTCTACTCACCAATGCGTAACTTTGGGAAAAATCACTTAAACCTCTCTGATCCTTAGTTTCCCCATCTGAAAAATGGGGTAGCAATCCTACTTCCTTCAGCCACGTGTTGGGGGGATTTGACCAGAGGATACAGACCAGGGGCTTAGCATGGCTCCCAACACACAATGAAGGTTGGGTGGCTAGTAACTAGTTATCGTTATTGTATGACATTGCTTGTACTGTGGAGAAGCAGCAGTTCGGGGTCCTAGAAGACTGTCAGAACTTTGGCCAGCAGAATACCAACCTGTCTTCATGATGTGAACAGAGACTCAGGGGCAGAGGAAGGGCAGGGGAGGAGGAGTTGATCATATTGTTGATCTGAATGGCTTATAACAATTGAGTGAGAAGGGACAGGCCTGAGCCAGGGCCGGGTTCTCTGGCCCCCAACCAGACACCGGAAAAGCAAACAAATCCAAAGGAAACTGCTTTGCAAACCACCTGCAAAAGCATCTCCTCACTCCACCCACCATAACTCCTCTATTTAGCCATTTAACAAATGTTTGCCAGGCACAGTGGCACCACAGGTCTGTAATCCCAGCTACTCAGGAGACTGAGGGAAGAGGTTGGCAAGTTCAAAGCCAGCCTGGGCTACCTAGCAAGACCCTGTCTTGAAATAAAATCAAAAGGAAAAAAGAAAAAAAAATCAAAAGGGATATTGCTCAGTGTTAGAGTGTCCCTGGGTTCAATCCTGAGACTACCAAAAATTACTGAGTCTCTAGCCTCAGCAAATGCTGAGCAGTTGCTGGAGAGCACAGGAAATTGAGGGAGACCCAGCTCCAACCCCTGAAGGACTCTGGAGGGGAAGAAAGAGCTCCCAGAACTATAGGTACAGACACATATTGGGTCGTCTTTATTCACGTTAACCACTGTCCCATTAAGTGGTACATTTCAGACACTGAGGAATCTACTGAAAGGAATAGAATTCCTTATTATCTTGAACACTCATTGTAACTCACCAGTCTGCAGATCCTCAGCACTAAACCATAGGTTGGGACATGAATATATGGATATATTCTCTCCTCTCACTGAGGCGTCTCTTCATGGCCCTGAGTAACCCCCACCTTGGATCAATAGAAGACACCTCCATCCACCCCAGAAAATCCTTCATGTATCCTCTAGCTGGTTCCTCCCCACCCCTCCCACCACTGCTGTGAGGCTTGTCACCTTCATGAGCTCTAGAATGTTCTGTAAATGGAAACGCACAATATGTGTCTAGGTCATTTGTGGGTGTATGTTTTCCTTTCTCAGGAGCAAGTTTATTTAGGAGTAGAATTGCAAGGTCAAAGGACAGATGGGTGTTTAGCTTTATAAGAAACTAGCAATTTTGCACACCCACAGCAGTGGCCAAGGAGAGCTCTGGTTGGTCCACGTTCTCACCACCATGCAGTACTGTGAGAGTTTTTTAAATTTTAGTCATAGTAGTGAATGTGTGCTGATATCTCATTGTGGGTTTAATGTGCATTGTCCTGTTATATAACATTTTTAAGCACTTTTTCACTCATTTTTATCTAAAAATGGATAAATATTTTTAAATATTTTGCCCATTTTTCATTGACTATTTGATGAATAAGCTATAGCAGATACTTATTTTATAAATATCTCTCCCAGTCCAGAGCTCGCCTATTTATTTTCTTAACAATGTCTTTAAATAAGCACCCATTTTAAATTTTGATGAAATCTCATTTTTTTTATTGTTGTTGTTTCCCCCTCTCTTCTAAGAAATCTTTGCTCACCTCCAAGTCACAGATATTCTCCCGTTTTCTCAAAAGCTTTATAGCTTTGGCTTTAATATTTCGGTTCATAAAATTCATCTCCGATCAATTTTTGTTGGTGTAGGGTGGGTAAGAAAAGTTTCATTTTTTCTAACACAGGAATATCCAATTATTCCAGCATTTGTTGAAATAACTTTTCTTTTTTCCCATGGAATTCCTTTGGTGAATTTGTTGAAAATCAGTTATCCTCAGTGTTGGTTTTTTTTTTTCCTACCTTCTCCCTTCCCTTTCGTTATCTGGAGTCTCTTTTCTGATCACATGTCCACTTAAGCCAGGGATAAACTCTTCTTTCAAACCAGGACACAGGGTTCAAGTCACAGAGCCCAGGGCTTCATCACTGTGGGGTTCTGGGCATCTCAAGTGTAACCCCAGACCCTCTCACATCTAGGCCAAGGAGAAGAGAGCTAGAAGCCCCATCATGCAGCCCCTGTTGCTGGTTCCCAGTGGGACCGGCATCCCCGGAGGGTTCACTCCAGGTAAGGTTGAGGGAGGTTCAGGTCCTGGTTCAAGGCTTGAGAGATTCCCCCATCTACTGGTGGATTTCTAGGATTCATCCTTCAGAAACCAACACGCCCTGCCTTTCCTCACCATTTGACCTCCTTGCACAATGCCCAAAACAGGCACACCTCAGACCACACGTGTATCCTCATCATTCTGCCTGCTGTCTTGCCAGAATCAGGCTAAACTTAGGCACGCTGCTCCTCTTCAGCCTGGAATTTCCTTTAAGAGTGAAATGTTAGGACTCCCAAAGTGAGAAACTAGTAAAAAGGGTGTGGCTGCCCCTTTACTCCTGGAGAAATGCAGGGCTTCTGCCCTCTGCCGGGGGCGCGAGAAAATTTACTTATTCAAAAGAGAGAACAGGTGGAAGGCACCCGCCACCTGCTGCCACACCTTTGCCATTCTACATCTGGGAAGGGGACTTGGGATGACTTCTTTTGTTGATTTCCATAGGGGAGAAACTGAAATTTGGTTTAAATGCCAACGGCAACCCTATTAACTCCTTGTCTGATAGACACTGGACAAAGCAACCAATCTCATTCCGTGTTGCAGTATGAGTGGTCTAAGAAATGAGCCCACAGTTCCTTATGGAATCTTCTTTAAGAACAATGGTCTGTCAACTATATCGGTTTCCAAGGCAAAGTGAAGAATCATCTTACAACGATGTCAGAGGGTCTAGGGATTTTTCCCAAGATGCTACTGTACCATTGATCCTCCTCCCTCCTACTTCCTTACCTCCAGGCCATCTGAACCCCAAAGTCCTTTATAAACAAATCTCCCCACATCCTCAATCTTTCCATAATTTTATTTCTTCATTTGACCCGAATTAAATGTGGGTCTCCTCTAATAACAATCTCTCTGCCATGCATGTCCTTTCCCACAAGCCTCCCCAGAAAAGTGTCACTCACAAACCCAGGAAAGCATCCTCCTAGCCCCCATCTGCACTTCCATGTCCCGATTCTCCACCCCCACTAAAAAATCAACATTTCTTTAAGAAAACTGATGGGGCCCTCCTTAGGGTTACCAAATTTAGCAAATAAATGTAAAAACTGCACACTTAAATTTGAGTTTCAGAGTTACCAAATTTAGCAAATAAATGTAAAAACCACACACTTAAAATTGAGTTTAGTATAAATGCTTCATGCAATATTTGGAATATACTTATACTTTTAAAAAAACTACTTGTTGTTAATCTCAAGTTTACATTAACGAGTGTGCTTCATTTTATTTAGCAACATGATCCATATTTGTTTATCTTTAAATCATATATATAGAGAGGCTTTTTTTTTGGTTTTGTTTTGTTTTGTTTTTTTGGTACTAGAAATTGAACCCAGAGGTGCTTAACCCCTGAGCCACAACAAGCTTTTTAAATTTTTATTTATTTTTTATATATATATATTTTTTAATTTTGAGACAGGATCTTGCTAAGTGGCTTGGGACCTCACTCAGTTGCTGAGGGTGGCTTTGAACTTGCAATCTTCCTGCCTCAGCCTCCCAAGTGGCTGGAATTATAGGCAAGCACCATTGCTCTCAGCTTAAATCATAATTTCTTTTAAGGACTTTGTACTTGGATTCACAGTCCCCTTCCAGTCACATTCTGCTATCCTTACCTCCTTGCTTAGTAAATCTCCAATCTGTGCACGTCTTTCTACTTCCATTGCTGCAACCAAACACACCACCTTGTCCCTCACCTGAACTGCTGGGACAGCGTCTAAATTGCTCTTTGTGCATCTCAGTCTTGGATTCCCTTATTTACTCTCTTTCCTGCAGCTGGATTGATTTACCTACTATGAAAATGAGAGCTCATCAATCTTCTTACCTAAACCCTTTATCACTTTCCATTGCCACTCTTTACCTTGGCCCTCAATACCTTCTATCCGATGCAGGCAAACTTTTCCTATACAGGACCCAATCGTGACTATTTTAAGGTTTTTGCAAGCCGTGCAGGCGGTTGAGCTGAAATTATAATTACAAAAGCAGCAATAAATAAGTAAATGAGCTTAGCTATTTAGAACATAAAATTTAAAATTTTATATAATTTTAGTTTATTACAAAATATTATTTTTCTGCTTTCTTCAACGATTTTTAAAAACCATTCTTGGCTTGCATACTGTATAGAAACAGAGTGACCTGTAGCTGGCCACCCCCTGGTGGAGCTGATCTGAATCCTGCCTCCATTTCCAGCCTGATCTTTCACCCCTCCCTCAACACTCAACAAGCACTGGAGCCCCCAGCAAAGTCGCAGTCCTTACAGAGTCCCTGACAATTCACACTCTCAAAAGTCCCTTGAGATCTTGGTGTAGAAGTTTCCCCCCTGACCAAGCTTTACCCAGCTCCTACTGGTCTCTTTGTTTCCTTCCAATTAATCATCCTTCCAGGAAACTGGATTCTTGGCTCCAGGTGTGATTCGATAGCCACTTTATCCTTGACCTCATTGGCAGGAGTCATCATCAGTATGGAAAATGTCTGTTTTCCCTTCAGTCCGTAAGCTCTTACGTTCCAGACCGGTATGCCCTGTTCTCCTGGGTGGGTCCAATGGCACATAAAATCCTCGAATAAATATTTTCAGCTGTCCAAATAGCTAGAATAAAGGTGTTTAAATGTCCTGATCAAAAAGAAATCATAAATGTTTCAGGTGATGGATATGCTAATTACCCTGATTTGATTTGGTATCTGTAGGGGATTGGTTCCAAGACACCCTGTGGGGTACCAAAATCAGAGGCTATTCAAGTTCTTTATATAATAGGGTTTAGTGGCTGTATATAACTTACACATGTCCTCCAATATACTTTTTGTATTTTTTAATGGTTTTTATTAGTTATGTATAATATTAGGATTTATTTTGACATAATCATAAAAGCATGGAATATAATTTGCTATCATTCAGTCCCCAGTACTTCCTCTCATCCTTCCCTCCTTCCTCCCCCATTCCCTTCTCTTTACTGATCTTTCTGCTATTTACTTATAGTTTTTTTGTTTAAATAGTGTCTTATGGATACACATAATGATATCTCTAGATTATATATAATAAGCTAAAACATATAATAATGAAAACAACAAACACTATGTAAATAGTTGCTAGAGTAATATTATTTAGGGAGTAATGACAAGAAAAAGGTCTGTATATGTCCAATATAATTTTTTTTCTGAATTTTGACCCCAAATTGGTTGAATCTGCAGAGAGAGGTCGGTCAAAACACCACACTGTAAGTTATAAGTATGCCTAACTATTAGGAGTCAACCAAAACAAATAAATATTCTCTGTTAAATGAGTGAACTAAAATTGTAACACAATAGAAGAATCCACTAAAACAGAAGGTAGAAGCTGCCTTTGTTGTATTCCTGAAAAGCCCCCTCATCCCATCAGCAGGGAAGGTGTGGGCCAGTTGATTTGACCTTGAAGGTCAGGAACCACTTGGGTTAAACCAAGCTTATTGGAAGATAGGAGATCTCCAGGAATAGACCTGTTTCTGGGAAAGGGATGGTGGTTTGCATATAGACTAAGACTCAGCTAGTCCTTATTCAAACTTCCTTAATTGGGGCTAGGGATACAGTTCAGTTAGGGGAGTGCTTGCCAAACACACACTAAGCCCTGAGTTCAATCTCCATTACTGGGAGAAAAAAAAAAAAAAAACTTCCCTAATTGCCCCAAATGCCTTTGTACAATCGGTTTGTTCTCATCGGAATCCAAAGAAAAGAACATATTGCATTTAGCAATTGCTTTTAATTGTCTTGGTTTGAACATTTTATGGATGTAGAATGTACACACAGAAAGAGGCCCTACCACAAATGGACTTCCCCACAAGTAGACTCCCGTGGAACCAGCAGCCGGGTCAGAACAAGAATGCTCCAGGACCCAGAAGTTCCTATCTTGTACCCCTTCCAGTCACTGTGCCTACCCAAGGGAGCACTTCCCTGCTCTGTCCTAGCACAGATTGTTTTACAGGGCTTTGGATTTTATGTAAATGGAGTCTCATGGCACATATTATTTTGTGGGTAGCATCTCCTTTGGTGAAATTCTTGTGTGGAGCTTCCTTCCACTGTTCTGTGGTTCTAACCAGCACTGCTTCACGGCTGAGCATGCAGCTTGCCTCTCTCTGGTTGTATACCAAACCAGTTTCAGGATACTTCCAACTTGGCCTCCAGGGAAGAAGAACCCATCCTCCATTCTCAACCTGCTACCCTGAAGGCCAATAGACACTCAAATCTGTGATGAGTTAGGAAGTGTCCATCAGCCTCTGGGTTCCTCATCCCTTGTCCCCCTCCGAATTGTCAGGAATCTTAAAAGAAGTTGGGTGTATTCCATTTTTAAAGGTTGCCATAAAACAATAACCACAAACATAGTGACTTAAAACAATAGAAGTTTATTATCTGCCATTTCTACAGGCCTGAAGTCAAAATGCAAGGTGTCTGCACTGTTGCTTCCTTCCAGAGACTTGGAGGGAGAATCCTTCCAAGCCTTCCCTCCCAGCTTCTGGGGGTTGCTGGCAACCCTTGATGCTCCTTGGTTTTTAGAAGCATTAATTTGATCTCTTCTCCCCCTTCACGTAGTCCTAAACTCTCAGTGTTCAATTTCCCTTTCCTGCTGGGTGTGGTAGCACATTCCTGTAATCCCAGCAGCTCAGGAGGCTTACACAGGAGGATCTTGAGTTCAAAGCCAACCTCAGCACAAGTGAGGTGCTAAGCAACTCAGGGAGACCTTGTCTCTAAAAAAAAAAATACAAAAAAAATAGGATTGGGGATGTGGCTCAGTAGTCAAGTGCCCACCAATTCAACCACCAGTATCAAAAAAATAAATAAATAAAAATTCCCTTTCCTTTATCTTACAGTCATTGGATTTGGGTCCCTCCTTAATCTAGGTTGATCTTATCTCAAGATCCTTAACCCTATCCACAATCCACATTCTGAGGTTCTGAGTAGACCTATCTTTGGGGAGCACAATCCAACACTACAAAGAGTGAGGGTTCCCCTGAGACATCCAAACCAAACCCCAATATCTTAACTGAAATGTGGAAGGGTAGTTCTTCTCAGTGGACCACTTCCCCAGGTGATGCCTCCTGCCCCCACAGAGCTGCAGCAGCAGGACCAGGTTCTCCGAGCACCTGCTAAATGCCAGCTGTATGCCAGGTGCAATGGGGATGGAAGGTGAGAAAATTCAGCCTTTACCTTGAAAGTGCTAGGAAAGGCTGGCCTGGGACAGAGGTTCATCACAGTTGACTTTGCTCCCCAGGGACATTTGGCCATGGCTGGAGATATTCTTTGAGGGAGAGTTTGTGGGTGACACTGGCATCTGATGAGTAGAGGCCGGGGGTGTTGTTAAGCATTCCACAACCTACAGTCCCCCGTGTGGCCATGAATTATCTGATCCAAAATGCCAACAGGGCCATGGTTGAGAAAAGCCGCTACAGAGGGGTACAAAGAACCCAGAATCTTATCCAGACTGTAATAAAATGTTGTAAAATTCCCAGAGCCTCCTGAATTGGTGATTTCATGGGAATCTGAATTCTCCAAATTCAAGTTGATTCACAGGTCTACAGGTCAATCTAAAATAGCTTTAGAAGTCTCCTAACCCAACTCCTTCATTTCACAGATGAGGAAACAGGAAACCAGAAAGAAAATGATTAAAACAGAAACCAGGCCTATTTCTTGAATATCTACAACATGTAGTGGTACCTTTTTGCAATTTGCCAGTTACAATAATACTATAAGGTAAATAACCTCTCATGCCTATTTTATATATGGAGCTACTATAGTTCTGGAGGCCTAGGTAACTTGCCCAAGATCCCATGACTCATAAGTGGAAAAGTGGATTCAAAGTGTGGTCCCTCTGGTGCCAAAGACTCAGAGGTGTCCTCTGCATGTAGCCATTATGAGTAAGTTTAGTGACTTTCTGGAACCTTGAAAAAATGGGCTGAATTCTCCCCAGCACAGTATTCCATCTCTGGCTTCACCCTGCCTGATCCCTTCTGTTTACAATGGTTCCTTGCCTCCATCCAGCCTGGTTAGAGTTAGAGAGAGAGAGAACGTGAGGAGAGAGGAAGAGAGGAGAGGGGAGAAGGGCAAGAAGGGGAGAAAATGACCTGCCCCTGCCTGACCAAAGAGAACTGCTTCTCCTTCAGTGATACCTAGAAGCACATCCCTTCTGCCAGTTCACTCTGCCAAGGATTCATCCTTCCTCCCAATTAAGTCAACTCCTTAATGATCCCCATTCTTTGGGATTTCATGGACTATTGCACTCTAGATAAATAGATGATAGACAGACAGACAGACATCCAGCTAGATCCCACAGAGTGGCCCGATTTTCCTTGCCAAGTATAGCTACTATCAAAACCAATCATCCTCTTCCTTCAGGGGCATTTCATAAGATGAAGAATATTCCAATGCCAAAAAAAAGATGGAAGTACCTAATTGAGAATAAAAGACAGTTCTTTAAGTTGAATAAATGTAACATGAAAAATTTACAACGGTGTTCTTATTCCTCATACTGTGCTGTGGATCAATGTTAGAGAATTGAGAATTGGAAGTCCTCCCATGCTCAGAGAAAGGTCACTTTAGGACAGAATGTGAAAAAGTCAAGATTCTTGTATTGGAAGCATGCTCAGGGCTCATCTAGACCAACTGTGATGCAGCGCAAAGAGCTTCATTCGAGTCCAAAGAACCCGGCCTGAAATCCTGACACAGCAATCGATGAAATTGGGCCAGGGGATGGAGGGAAGTGAGGGCCCGCCACACTCCTACATTTCCCCAGGCCTGTGCCTCTGCCCTTGTGAAATAAGACGAAGCCTGGCTTGTCCGGCCAAAAATATGATAGGTGCTTCCAGCAAGGCCTAGTGAGTCCTGCTTCCCCCTCTCTCAGAATCCAGGACTTCCTCCGGCCTGGCAGTGCTACCCCTCGTTGAACATTTCCTATGTACAAGGAGCAAGCCCTTCCTGGCCCAGCCCAGCTATCTTCCCAGGCACAGCTGAGAACCTCTGCATTCCAACTGCTCCATCACAGACTCTCCAACGTAGGAACGTGGCAATAACATGTCCTGAGTCTTCATGGCGAAATGCTAGAAATCACTATGCAGTGGGGAAAAGGTCCTACTAAAGATGAGCAGGCATCCTCATATGACTCTGGGTCGCAATAAGCAACACAAGATCTCCTGACACACTTTATGCTCTCTTCTCTCAACTCCACCCCACAGGAGAGAAAAATCACCTTTTATTTTATTTCTTATTTTTTTTAAGCATTCTTTTTTGTTTTAACCTTTATTTACTTATTTTTATGTGGTGCCGAGGATCAAGCCCAGTGCCATGCACATGCTTGTGAGGCGAGCGCTCTGCCACTGAACCACAACCCCAGCCTCAGAAGATCGCCTTTTAAATGACAATTTAGCTTATGCAAATATGGCACAGGATCCGAAAGGAAGCTAACATCTGTGTGCCTGTGGTTACAAAAGCACATTGTGACTTTTTTTCAAAGCTTTTGGTAGCAGAGATCCAAATAGGCTCCCTCCCCACGAGTGTATTTGAATGTGAACTGGCAATTTTACAATTTCTATTCCCCCCCCCCCCCATCAGCGGTGAGGCCTGTAGAAATGCTTATTCTAGAAAGTGGGTGCATTCTGCTTTGGGGATGGTGGGGAAATAATCCAGTGGTCAGGCCTGAGCTGTGGAGGAGGGAAATCCCCCAAATGGTTGAAGGGATTAAATTGAAGAAGGTGCTGAAAGTGAAAAACATTCAACAAAGATGAAATGCCTTAGGCAAGAGGAAAGAGCAGGTTCTACAGTGTCAGGGCTCCAGAGTCACCAGCTCCAGACATCATCTCCTTTACCACAAGCTCTCTTTGGCTCTGGGGTTGGTAACAGTTACCAAAAGGCAAGTCCCCACTCCATATTTGGGTTTGGCTCTAGCCATTTAGCTGGCACTTTATTTGTGATGGAGTTGGGGTGGGATTCATTGTGATCTTGAGGAACAGCCTCCATTCTCGAGAAAAACATTTTGGTGGCAGGGGGTGAGAGTGGTGTGAGAGGGTTGGGGGGGAATCTCCCAAATCCCACTCCTGAATAGGGATGTTAGCAAATGCTGAATTAAGAGGGGCCTGAGCATATCTCAGGGGAGACAATGGGCTTCTGCTAGAGAGACTTGGTTTGCATAGGTGGAGCAGGTCCTGAATTTGCCTTAAGTAGCCAGGTTAGAGAGAGGATTGGGGGGGAAGAAAGCATTTACTTGCTTACTTGTTCAGTCAAGGATATGCAGGTTCTAGACACACCGGAGACAGCTGAAAGATGAAACAAGGTAGTGACTTGGTGAAAACCTCCAAGCAGGGAATCTGGACCCTCCCCGCCTCCCCTTCCTTCCAAACAAAACCTGTCTGCCATTAAGTATCTAACTTGGTCATGCATACTTTAATCACCTGTAAATATATAGGCATTTGCACTCGAACCCACATTTAATGAAAGACATTAATCTCATATTAATGGAATTTGATAAAACACCACTCTGGTGAAGCTTCTGGCAGGTGTCTGGTGTTTAATCCACACAGATATCCGTGACATCCCCTGAGTGGGGAACGGGAGATAAGAACCCCAGAGAGAGGAATGCGGTTGACTCTAGTGAGAAGCTGCAAAAGGCAGGATAGCTTGCTGGACTCCATAATTTTACAGGTCTAAAAACAGTGTATTTGTCCAATTTCTGTTATTATAATGAAATTCCTGAAGCAGGCTACTTTAAAGAGAAAATTGGTTTATTTCCCTCAGTTCAGAAGGTTCAAGGATTGAATCTGGCAATGGCCTTCTTGCTGACAGAGTCCCGAAGTAGTGTGGGGCATCACATGGTGGGAGACAGTGTGCTCATATGTCTTCTGATCCCTCTCCCTCTTCTACAAAGCCATGAGGATTCAATAACACGGTCCCCCTCCCCCAGTGATCTTATCTAATCCTAATGATCTCCGTGGTCCCACTTCTAAACATCATGGCTGGCCTAAGTTTCCACCCTCTTAATGCCTCATAGTGGGAATTCAGTTCCAACCCATGAAGCTTTGAGAGCCACATTCAGATCAGATTCTAACTGAAGCAAAAGGGAAGGTGGAAATCTGCTTTGATGTCACCAACCCAGAAGGTGGGGAAGGGTGGCATTTAGATATTGGAAGATCACACTCTGAACCCCAAACATCACCGTCCTGGGCTGACAAGGTCCATGGAATCCCAGGGTGCACTGAGAAATGCTCCCCAGTCTGTGCATACCCTGGCATTTTCAAGAACAAGAGAAAAATCTGAGCTCTAGCCCTTCCTGATCCTGGGCTCTTAAACAAATCACTACACCTCCTTGGGCCTGAGCTTTTGATAGGTAAAAGAGGGCTACAGCTTAATGCACAATTCTGATTGAAACCTCATCAGTTAAGGAAGGAAGAGTTTAGGTGAAGTGCTAGGCACAGCCCCACGCATACACATATTTACACATAGAGGATCACTCTTTGAATTGGCAAAGGATACCATTTATGGAGTACTTACAACGCGCTAAGCATCAATCCAAAGCATTACAGGTCCTAACTCCTTAACCCCTTTCGAAAGCCCTGGGAGAGAAGTAGTGGTATTACCCTCATTTTAGAGATGAGAAAACCAAGGTGATAGAGAAGGTTAAGTGACTCTAGATCACACAACTGGAAAGTGGTTGGGTTGAAAATAAGATACCACTCAATAAACTGCAGCTCTTATTTGACGTTGTAAAATGGCACCATTGTTTCCTGGTTAAATATTAAAACCAGGTGATTTGAATGACATAATATTTATCTCTCACCAAAAAAAAAAAAAATACTAGCATGGGCATTGCTTATTAATATGGATTTCATCTGGTTTTCCTTTTGGTTTCTGCAAAAAAGACCTGCAATATTCTCCATTGAGAGACAGGTTGGAGAGGGATGCTGGGTAGAGAAAGATCATTTGACAAGGATTCCTTTGACCTCATTCTTGTCTCTAACTTGCCATTACTAGGTGCCAGTCCTGAGCGGCCATGACGATGGAGACTCTCCCGAAGGCCCTGGAGGTAGACGAGAAGTCTCCAGAATCCAAGGATCTGCTGCCCAGCCAGACGGCCAGCTCCCTGTGCATCAGCTCCCGAAGTGAGTCTGTGTGGACCACCACTCCCAGGAGTAACTGGGAAATCTACCACAAGCCCATCATCATCATGTCGGTGGGCAGCGCCACCCTGCTCTTTGGGGTGGCCATCACCTGCTTGGCCTACCTCTTGAACGTGGATGATAAGACCAAGGTGGTCCTCAAGATGATAGGGCCCGCCTTCCTGTCCTTGGGACTCATGACGCTGGTGTGTGGGCTGGTGTGGGTCCCCATCATCAAAAAGAAACAGAAGCAGAGACAGAAGTCGAGTTTCTTCCAAAGCCTCAAGTTCTTCCTCCTGAATCGCTGATGGTGGCTTGACCAAGAGGAGATCCCGTGACCACTACTTTCACATCCCCATTTCCTCCTTGGGATGCCAGAGATGGAGGCAAACCCTGTTCTTAGCGCCCCCTGGGAAAGAGAGCTCAGGGCTCCACCCATGTGCAGCCTGGAAGCGCTGCTGGCTGAGTCTCCACTGTTGCTGATGCTTCTTTCAGATCCTTTCTTTGCTCTCTTGCCCTTCTCTCACATCCGGACATCATCGGACTTTCTCTGCCAAGGGCAGTGCATGCTGGGAAACTCCCTGGGGGTGGGCTACACCCCAAGGAGAAACTCACGTTTACATATCTGAGTGCCTGAGCTGGATTCCGTATTTGCATCTTTCTGGAACCAAAACTGACCAAAAGAAGTCCTTTACGGAGGAGGAGGGAAGGCTGAATTCTGGCCCGCTGGGCTTAAGAGCTCCAACTTCCTTTAGCAGTCAAGACACTAACTTGTGTTTCAGGAGACCAAACAAGTCACAAGTAGCAAACATTCCACAGACTGAACCCTGGAGGGGGGTTGGGGAAATACACTGTCCAGGAAGGCACATCCCTCTGGACATGGCTCTGAGTGAGCCAGCTGAGGACATTTCATACTCGATAATAGAGAATTTACACTGCAGACAAGGGGCTAGGCTAGGACTGTCAAAGTTCCCCTTGATTTACCAACTCCCTTCTCACTCTCTGCTTTCACCCTGACAATTAGCCAAGGACAAATGCATGATGTCCCAACTTCCTCTTTCCCTTCCCTCCCCAACCCCATCTCCTCTACCCGATTTCCAGAACAGCAAGATGGAAACTTGCAGAGGAATTCTGTAAGATGATATTCCTCTTCATCTTTCTCGAAATGAAAATGGAATCAATCCTTTGCCACATCTGAAATGGTCGGTAGAGTTCCAAAGAGGGAATTCACTCTAGAAAACCCTACCTTCTCTTATCCCTGTCCCAGCCCACCAAACAAGAAAATATTTAACAAGTCGCCCTGATCTGGGCCAAACCCTGGGTTGTGAGCAAGCTAGGCACGGTCCCTGCTTCCATCCTGCTTCCCAAAGTGAGAGACGCAGACAAGCCAACTCGCACTTAGAACATCCTATGCCGGGTTCTTGGGGGGTAGTTGTGGGAACATGAGAGGTGTTTAACCTAAACTGAGGAGAGGGCAGAGAGATTTCCTGGAGGCAAGGTCATCCAAGATGAGAACCGAAGGGAACAAGAAAAAAAAAAAAGTTAGCAAAAGGGGAAAGAAAAAGTATTTGAGGAAGCAGGAACTAACCGCCTTACATGTACAGAAACTTGGGGCGGGGGAAGGGAGCGTGATAAAATTAGGATTCTGCATGCCACTTCCCTAAACTCCCAGATGTTCTGTTTCACCCCGTCTCTCAGCCTGCTCCCACCTGCTTTCCCAAGTGCCTTAGGTGCATCTTCTCCTGGGGGCACATTGCTGTCCTCCTGGAGTCTATTGGGGCTGGAAGTAGGTCTCCAGAGGGCCACCGAGCAGAGGGTGCCCACAAGATAAGTGCTCCTGAAACTTCCTGTAGCAACCAAGAGGCCCTTAGATGGAAGACTAGGAGAAGCACCTGTGAGGCCGCTGCACTAGGCCAGGCCAGAGACCCAGAGGGCAGCGGTGGATGCTGAGGTGGGAGGACAGCTGCACTAGAATCACTCCCTTAACTCCTCAGCCTTCCAGCTTCTCGAATCTCCATGGCAACCTCTCTCCAATCAGCCTCCAGGTGTCGCCATCCTTCACAGAGGTTCCATATGCAGAGTCCCAATCCATCCTGTTCCTGCTGCATTGTGGGAAATTCCATGGAGGCAATGGATACCCTCAACCTCCCTACCTGAGAGTCCAGGGAGCCCGTAGCCTTTCAGGCTCACCTAGGATAGTCATGTCCTGACCCATGTCAGCATGGCCAAGTATTCCAACTCACAAATCCCCTGCCCACAGGTGGGTCAGGACTAATGTTGGAGTTGTTGCAAGTGCTATGTCACTAATTGAATTTCTATTCCCTCGAGTGACAGGACTTGCAGACCATTTCCCTTTCTTCTAATATCAACACAGATCTAAGACCAGCCTGTAATATTGCTCCTGCATTCCCAAAGCTCGCCTCAGTGGGAGTACTCAGGATGGGCTCCCAGCTGGTGCACCTGAAATCTGCACTCTGCACGCCTCCTTTCATCAGCCCGAGAGCTTGGAGTCTGGGCGTAGCTGTGGGAGGAGGACCTTTGCGGATGTTCCTATCCTGCATGTCTAAGTGGAAGGAAGTTTGGGTACCACCATGACTTCAGCAGTATCTGCCCCCATTTCCTGCTCCTCACGCTAAATGTTTAGCAGAGAAAAATGAGAAAAGGCTATGAAGAAAAATCCTGAGCATCCACTAGGATTCCCCCACGTGAGTGTGAGCCAGGGAATATGCTAGGGACACCCTGAGACAGGACCTCTTAGAGGCTTTTGTCAAAGATCATTGCCCCTGATGGATGCCTGAGGTGTTGGATGGACCTGTGTGAGCGTAGGCAGCACATACGTCCTGTTTCCCTTGCAGTGACCGTTTTCATGCCTGTGGATGGAAGGACAGGACCAGCATCTGTGTTTTCAGCTCACTGATTTGTGTTATTGGCCCCTCCTCCCTATAGCTGTTCTGTTTTGGAGACTTCGATCTAATCGGAAGCCTAAAGGAATCAATGTCATGTCATGTTGAATTATATTCTATTTAATGGTGTCTGCTGTGTTCTCATTCTGTTTCATCAGGAACTCAAACAATATGTCCATGAAATCTTCTCTCCTCTCCCACATTGCTATATGTTCTTTCCCATAGAATGACTCCTGGAAGAAAAGGGACATACACAGTTCCCTGAGCACCTCTTAGGATCTGATGGCCCTACTCTGAGATGCTAATGGAACAGAAAGACCAGCCCCTAACTCTTTTCATCCCCATGAGCCCAGCATTGGAACCAAGAAAGTGACATGGAGAATCTTCCAGAATGATCAGTGGTCCAGGAGGCGGGGAGGCAGCTGCTCCAGGGACAGCCGGTCAATGCCCCGGGTCCCAGAGAGAAGACTCCAACACAAGCCAAAGCAGAAAATTACCCATCTGGGTCCTGCCTTCATCCTTCTCTCCAGAGCTCCAAACCTATGTTCTCAGCACCTGGAAGAATGGCCAGCCCCTGGCTGAGGCTGCCTCCTATACAGACTCACTCGCAGGTCTAGTCTCCACCAGCCCAGCCAGAACCTGGCATTGTGCAGTCAGCTCAAGCAGTCTCCAGGGTGGGGAACCTCAGTGCCTGAGGGACCATGCTCACTTCCCCCGTGGCCGGCAGGTATAGGTAGAAAGAATTCCAGGCCACCTCCCAGTCCAGGTCTCCTACCCCAAGGAGAAGGAAGGTTCACTAAAGGTCACCCCAAGAATAAGACCATCTCCCACTACCCTGCAGGGTTCCCTGGCAAAAATCTCCAGGGTGACCACAAAGAGGAGGAAAGAGAATAGTTGTTAAAAGTCCCTCAAATAATCACATAGAGTAAGTTGGGCTCACCCTCAATAAAGGAAAAACTGTCAACATGAATCATCTGTCTGTCTCCTGTGGGGCCACCTAGGAGACCTGAAGGAGAAGGGAAGCATGATTCTGCCATGGCAGCAGCTGTGTAGATAATTCCCCAGGTCCCTGGGTCCTCCCCTTGTCCTCAGATGGGCTCTGGATGCATCCCTCTGGAAGAGGGTAGCCATTGGCCTGACATTGCAATCTCCCGAGCACCTGCCACGCACCAGACATCAGAGCTGGGGATGCAGTGATGGAGATGTGACCTCTGACCTCAGAAAGCAATCAGGCTAGTCCCCAGAGGAGAGAGACAAGCAGGTCGTTTGTTATGATACAGACAGGGACAGAGGAAAGCAGGGATGCTCAGAGATTGGCACCCAAGTCAGTCTGGCCCCACCCAACCTGTCTCTCTGGTCTTCTGGAATAGATCCATGCTGGGTTTCCACATCAGAGCTAGATAGGAGAACCCCAGGACAAGAGGAAATGGGGCCCCCTGTTGGTTAGTGGGGGTGCTGCCCATAAAAACCAAAGCACCCCTCTGGTTGTATTCACTATTATACTTCTTGGTTATGCTTTCCACAGCCTCCTCTAGAACCTGTCCATCGTAGCCTTCAACTTCAGAGGGGCCACATTTGAAGAATATTCTCGGGGGGGCGGGGGTTCAGTGGCTCTTCACACTACCCCTGCCAAGTTACACTTTTGTACTGAAACCCAGTCCTCAAAGAAACAGCCTAGCTGTTTCCTGGCAAGAGGATCTTCCTGACATTTCTTCCCTAGGTCCCCATCTCTGCCTCATTCTAAGCACTTCTCTGAATGATTTCTTCTCTGAATGATTTCTTCTCTGACATTGGCTTCCGGTTCTTTTCTGTGTGATGGGGGCTTCCCAAACAATCCCAAACATTGAAATACCTAGTGGACACTCTGTTAGCTTCCCAGTGTGGCTATAAAAAATGTGCAACATAAATTTGTAGCTTAAAACCACATAAATTTCCCATCTAACAGTTTTGGAGGTTGGAAGTCCAAAGTGGATCTAATAGGATTTTAAGCAAAGTGCAATCCAGGCTGCTTTGCATCTGAGCACCAGGCAGACCTGCCACTCACTGTTTCCAGGCTCTGGGAGCTGCGTACATCCCTCGGTGGTGGCCCCTCCAATCTCAAGGCCAGCAACCTCATCAACCTGGCCTCTCCTCTCATCACCTCTCCTCTCATCACCAGCTCAGTTGGTAGAGTGCTTGCCTCTCATGCATAAGGCCCTGGGTTCGATCCCCAGCACCATTAAAAAAAAAAGTCTTGAAATAAAAAAAACCTTCATTGGTTTTTTTGGGCTTTCTATGAGGCCCTGATGTTGAGTTTTTATGTTGGGCCCACTTGGATAATCTAGGATAATCTCCCAATTGCAAAATCATTGTATTAATTTGCTAGGGCCACTGTAACAAAATACCACATATGGCTGGCTTAAACAACAGCGATTTAAATTTAAATTCCAGAAATTTTATTTCTGGAAGCTGGAAGTCTGACTTCAAGAGGTTGGCACGGTTGGTTTCTCTGGAGGCCTCTGTCTTTGGCAGCCTTCACCTCCCATAGAGGCTCTCCCTGGGCTCCTTGACCTTGGACCACTCACTTCTCCACACCTATATATCACCTTAACGACTGCAAATGGGTGAATAAAAGTACTCACCTTCTTCAGAGCACTATTTGGGAAAATCCACAGAAGGCTCTAATATATCAACCACTGGATAATGTAATTTATTTATTCATTATTACCCTCATGGTGAGGAGCAAAGCAGCTGTCCCACCAGATCCACATGTCCCAGAACCCCTTGCATTCAGGCATGACTATCAGCAAAGCAACGTGAAGCAGAAGTTGCATGTGACTCTGCCGGCTGGGCCTTTTAGAAAGTCTCCTCCAGGCTCTTTTATCCTAGCTCTGTACAGAGTCACTACAAGAAAGGAACCTGAAGCCCAAGTTATCAAGGGCAGAAAAGCCCCATGAAGACCAGGGATACTATGCTGAATGGGTCTATGAACTAGAAATAAACTTTGATTTTATAGAGTCACTGAAATGCTGGGGTTTAGTTGTTACAGCAACTAGCAATTCCCCTACTAACACCACTCTAAGCCAAGTGCAATCCATTTTTCTGATTATTTTATCAGTTCCTTACCTTGTCTCCTCCCTCTGTCTTGATCTCTCCTAATCAATCTATGCTACATGATACACCAAAGTAACCTTTTCCCAAATGAAAAATCTTCCAAAATGTAAAGTCCCTCCATGGCTCCATACTGTCCTGTTGTGAAGTCTCAGCTCCCCAACTCACCCCGTGAGGCCTCACCTCTTGCCATTCCCTTCCTAGCAGCAAGCCATGCTCAATTCCCTTCAAACTTCTTTCAGATCCTCATTTCCCTTGCTCTACTCCATCTCTGTGCTTCACTCAGCGATATTCCATTTATCCACAACACCATTCCTCTCTCCTCCCTTCATTTGTCCAACTCAATCTCACTCTTCATCCTTCTTCTTTTTTTTTTTCAAGTTGTACTTTCTCCTTCTACCAAACTTCTCATGCTTATCTAATAAATTCGGCTTGAGAGGAAAAAAAAAAAAAACTGCTTCTTGGTAAGAAGCAGTTCTTCTCATGGGAAAATGAGAGGTTTGATGCTAAACAGAACTGGGTTCCAAACCTGACTCTTCCAGCTATATTATATAAGTTTCCATTTCTATCTCAGAATTCCAGGTATGCATGAAGAAAGTAAGTACCCCATAGGCCCTTGTAAGAGAAAGTGCCAACAGAATATACACACACAGCAGGTACTGTGGTTGGAAGGTTTGTGTACCCACAAATTTCACAAGATGAAATCTAATCCCCAAGATGATACTAGGAGGTGAGTCCTTTGAGAGATAGCCAGTTTGTCTTATGAGAGGGATTAGTGTCCTTATAAGAGACCCCAGAGAGCTTTCTCGTTCTCTGCCATGTGAGGTTACAAGAAGCCAGCCATCTGCTAACTGCAAGAGGGTCTCCTCCCAAACTGACCATGCTTGCACCTTGACCTCAGACTTCCATCCAAATTTGTACTATGAGAAATAAACTTTGTTATACCAGCCTAAATGGTCTCAGACAGTAGGAATTCTACAAAATGCCGACATTGTCATTATCTTTGTCCCAGGAAGAGAGAATTCCAGGCTAAAACCACAGTGCAAGGATTTCCAAATCCTTGGTAAGTACAGATTTGGGCTTGAACATGTAAAGCCATAAATAGATTCTTCTACGTGTGACCCTGATGCCTGATTCTGAACAAAGAAATGCAATATTTTGGCAACCAATGACAGGTTTCATACCAGTAGTATTACAGTAATTATTGGAGATCCTCTTAAGACGGAGATGAATTTGCATGAGCACATGTTCCCTTAGAATTTTGCTCAGAGTCCATGTAAGAATCTCCCAACGTTCAGGTAAGAACACCAAGTAAATAAATAATCCTGGGACTGTAGCCAGCCGAGTGTTCATTCACCAGGAAGAGAAGAAAGGCCCCATTGAAGGTGCCTGCAGTCCTCACCCGTCCCCCTGGGGAGAGGGAGTGGCCTGCTTTCCCTTTGAGGACTGGGTTTAGTAACCAGACTTGGCATTGGCACCAAGTCCAGAGCAGCCCCATTTCTGGTTAACACAACAATAGCATGAAAGGGAGTAAGGCCAGCTCCTGGGAAAACCTATGTTAGTGAGAAGAGACCTGCTGGGGTGGGTGTCCGCTGGGTGTGGTCCCCACGTGGCCAGGCAGGCTGCTGGAAAACTAGGCAAGTCAGCTCAGCTGGGAGGAGGAGGGGGAGGGCCAGGGACAGAGCTGGATGTGGGAAGGGCATGGGATGGCTTGGGAAGCCTTTTCCCAGGCAGCCCATGAAGACAGGATTTTTCCACTCATTGAGTCAGCAAATAGCTATTAAGCACCTTGCTGGTGCTATTCTGGGCCGCCGCAGGAAGAGGGAGTTGAACAAAACACACCAAAATTCCTGCATTCTGGCACTTTCTCCCTAGTAGAAGCAGATAGACCATAAATAAGGACCCCTGACGCCAAATAAAAAGGTGCTAGAGAGTTTTAGGGGTTATCAAGAGGCTGAAGGGATAGAGAATGGAGGCAGAGGTGCTATCTGATCGTGTGGTCCAAGATCTCTTGAAGGGGGGTCGTTTGCCTTTAGACCTGAATGAAGGGAAGGAGGCAGACAAGTGAAGATTTAGGGAGAACATTCCAAGAGAGGGAAGAGGAAAGCAAGGGCAGAGGAGATCCATGAGAGTGGAGACCTCAACTGCTATATAATTTATATCTTGAATGTCCCCCAAAGACTCATGTTTTAAAGACTCAAACCCAAGCATGGTACGATTAGGAGGTGGTAGAGCCTTTAAGAGGTGGGGCCTAGTGAGAGGAAGTTAGGTCATTGGGGTGTGCTCTTAAAGGGGAAGTTGGGACCCCAGCCTCTTCTTTTCCAGTCACCTTGAGATACGTAAGCAGCTTGTTCTCCCCTGACCCGGTATGGTGCCTCACACCAACCGAAAGGCAACAGGCCCAAACAGGTCAAGAACTGAAACCTCCAAAAGTGGGAGCCAAAATAAATCTTTTCTTTTTATAAGCTGATTACCTCAGGTATTCGTTACAGTAAAAGAAAGTTCACTGACACTCTGTTTGGTTTGGATGTAAAATGTCCCCCAAAAGCTCATGTGTTAGGCAATGTAGCAAAGCTCAGAGGTAAACGATTGGATCACGAAGGCTCTGATCTCATCCGTGGATTAGACCACTGATAGCTGAGTGGACCAGTGGGAGCTGGGACATAACTGGAGGAAATAGGTCACTGGGACTGTACTCTGGGAGGGTTTATCTTCTCCCCACCCCTTCCGCCTCACTTTCCTCTCCTCCACCCTGCCCTTCCACCATGAGATTCTGCTTTACTCAGATCCACAGCAATGGAGTCAGGCAACCATGGACTAAGCCTCTAAAACCATGAACCCCCAATAAACTTTTTCTCCTTTAAGTTGTTCTTGTAAGCTATTTTGGTCCCAATGACAGAAAGCTGACACACACACACACACACACACACACACATGCCATCACCTCTCTTCCTCAACTCCCTTCTGTCCTTCGCACTGTGATGAGACATCCATCCATTCCAACTGCCCTGAGGTGAGTCTTGGGCACCGTGTCGTCTGTCCTGTAGCTGTGAGGTAACCCATGTCATGTGGGTTGTTCCTCCTACTTTGTTTTACAAAAACTGGATTTTGTTTTTGTTTGTTTTGTCTCATTGTGTTATGTTGCCTGGCCACAAGATTGACAAGAACAATTTAGAGGAGAAAAAGGCATTTTGAGAGGGCTCATGCTTTCAGAGGTTTAGTCCAAGTTCAGCTGACTCCATAGATCCAGGCCTGAGGTGAGGCAGAACATCATGGCAGAAGGACCTGGTGGAGGCAGCTCAGGACATGGCTTACCAGGAAGCAGAGAGAGAGAGCTCTGCTCATCCAGGACAAAATATAAACCCTCAAGGCACACTCCTAGAGACTTACCTCCTGCAGTCACACCCTGATGGCTTACAATTACCACCCAGTTAATCCATGTCAGTGGACTAATCCACTGATTAGGTTACAACTCTCATAACCCAATCATTTTACCTCCTAATGTTCTACATTGTCTCACACCACACACACCCAAATAGGAACGCTTATCACATGCAGTCCCTTTTAAATGAATTTTGTAAGTTAAGATATTGTGGAGTTTCAGTTATGCGAGATAAATACTTTCAAGAAGAAAAAAAAAATTGGTAGCAGACAGGTAGGTTCTAGTACCAAACCCAGCAAACAGCCTGGTCCTGGGACATTAGGATTTGTATCTCTGACAATTCTTGCTGTGTTCCCAGCAATGAGTTCAGAGCTGAGTGGCAGCAGAAATGGCCAATAGAACCAAGTGGGCTAGAGGGTGGGACCTTAAAAGTGCAGCAGACTCAGAAGAGCACCATTCCCCTGCTAGAAGAAACCTTAAGGTATGACAGGGAAGCATTCTTCTCTGGAGGGAATAATTGTGGAGGATCACATCCCTGGAAACCAGGAGGAGCAGGAAGATACAGAGGGACTTGGAGAAACATTGAGTTGAGTCGGGGGAATCTGGAGGAAAAGTTTCCACCTTCCAATCATCTGGGAGTTTCCAGGAATTATAAAATGAATCTACTCAGTAAACACTCATTGCTGGGTTACCAAGAAGACAGAGCCACTCTCTAACTGAAAGAGATGCCCATCTAATGAGGGAGACTGAGAATCAAACAAATTACTCCAATAAATGGAACAGGTGCTGTTATAGAAGTAAATATCCAATTAAAGAACAATCCACTTTTCACTTTAGGATAACTCTTATCAAAAGAAAACAGAAACAACAATCTGTGGTAAAGGTGTGATGGGACTGAAACTCTCCTACACTGCTGGTGGGGATGTAAAATTGTGCATCCAGGATGGGAAGCAGAAGAGTTTCCTCAAAAAAAAATTAAACAGAAGTACCATATGATCTAGTAATTCCAATTTGGGGTATGTATGGGGAAAAGACCGAAAGCAAAGACTCAAACAGATGTTGATACATCCATGTTTACAGCAGCATTATTCACAACAACCAACAGGTAGCAGCAACCCAAGTGTCCATCAACAGAAGAATGGATGAACAAGATGTGGTATCTACATACAGTGAAATATTAATGAGCCTTAAGAAGGAAGGAAATTCTGACACATCCTCTAACAACGTGGATGAACCTTAAGGATACTGTGCTAAGTGAAATAAACTGGTTGTGGAAGGAGTAATAAAATTCACACAGACAGAAAGTAGAATGGTGTTTGCCAGGGGCTGGGGAGAGGGGTCCAGAGTTTCAGTTTGAGCAGATGAAAATGTTCTGCAGATGGATGGCAGTGTTGGTTGTCGGGCAGCACGAGGGTCCATAATGCCACCCAGCTGTACAACTGAAAACAGCTGAGATGGTAAATTTTACGTTACAGATATTTTGCCACAATTTAATTAACACTTTTATTTTTAAATGTTTTCAATTCAAGGAGAACAAGGAAATAAGTCACTTGATTCCCCAAGGATGTTGATGGGCAAAGAGTCTTCATGAGGACAGGGAGGAGAACAGGTTGTGGGGGACAGGTAATTGTATTTAATGCAAACAGGACCAGGTTCTAATTGCAGCTGTTACTTGGGGGAGGACACAGGGAAATCCCTTCATTGCTCTCCACTCTGATAGGAATGGGGCTTCTGGGAGGACTAGGAGAAGCTAGACATGGACTGATGTCCACTGTACATTAAAGTGCAGTCCAAATGCCTGGAAATATTATTCTCTGCTAAATAGGGACCTATTGGAAACGATGAGCAAGGGGCAGGGTAATGGGAGATGCTTTTGCTCATCCCAATGTGGAGTGGAAGGGGTTAACAAGTTTGATGAGCAGCAAGGAGGGCCCCTGAGCAGGGATCCCAGAGGTCCAGGCCACTCACTTTGGAGAATTCTCATAAGTCAGCCTAGTTGCCTAACAGAGAAAGAACAAATAGCTCCTAAGAAAGGAGTGAACATATTTCTTAAAATCCTGATCTTAAGTCCCAGTCTGTAAAAAAAGGAGGAATAAATATTGATTGGAGATCATTGACAAGGATCAACGATTTTCCAAATTCTGGCACTATCCCCCCAGGAATATGTGAACATGATTTCAGCTGGTACGCAAGCTTACATTAGAAGGTATGAGCCTTTCAATTTTCATTCAGTCTTTCAAATGACTTCTAGGACAAAGTCTCTGATGGGTGCTATTACATTTATTCACCCTCTAAAATCTGTAAGTCTTGGACCTTCTTTTGAGAGAATAGGCCCCCGATTCAACAATTTCCCTAAGCAACAGTGTCTAGCTCAACAGTCATCAAATCTTTATAAAATCTTGATTTTATAAAGTTTTATTGGATCACAGACACACCCATTCATTTCTAGATCATCTCTGGCTACAGTGGCAGAATGAAATGGTTCTAACAGTGACCAGTGGCATGGTTCACAGAACCTAAAATGTTTCCTCTCTGACCTGCTACAGAAAAAGTTCACGGAGCCCTGTCTAGTTTAATTACATTGGGTTTTTTTGTTTGTTTGTTTGTTTGTTTATTTTACTGTCAGAGACAATAATTGATTGAAGTTTTAAAAAAATCACTTTTATGGAACACTAACAAAATAAGACAATATTACCAAATTAATTTACTAGTGTTCTAGAATAAATAATAGAAGTTGACTGCAGCTGTGGCCACATCGTGGGGGTGGATAACCCCTGCACTACTAAAAGTATGTAAGGTAGAGAGATTTGAGGATGAGAAAGGTGAACAGCCAGGGCTGGGGATGTGGCTCAAGCGGTAGCGCGCTCACCTGGCATGCATGCGGCCAGGGTTCGATCCTCAGCACCACATACAAAGATGTGTCCGCCGAAAACTAAAATTATATATATATATATAAGATGAACAGCCAGTTTGTTGGAGGAAAGGGATTTGAAGGACAAGATGAGGTCTGGGAATAGGATTTCATGAGAATGGGGGATCTGTACCCATCAAAGAATGGAGAGCGGCCTCCGAATATCCTAATGGACTTAGTCGGGGTGGTGTGAGGGAAGCCAGGAGTCAGGAGCTATAACCACATGAAGCCATGGGGAGGAAAATAATTGTTCAAGAAGGTCAAGGATAGATCCTTCCACCTGGGTTTTTCCCTTCCAGAAGCATCATGATAGAAAGAATGCAAAGATACCCATTATCATGACAACAGTGTTACTTGTCCCAGTTTGTAGTACACAGGTTCTAAGTTCCACAAGAACTCTACAAAATCGGGATTTCCTTCACAATGAGGAAATTGAGGCACAGAAAGGGTAAGTAACTTGTGCAAAGTCACACGGTCCGTGAGTAGTGCTCTACTAAGCTCTGTACTGGGGAAAGGCAGAAGGGACTATCAGATAGGACAGCATGGCTACCTCCACCCAGTATCTGAGCCCTGCCACCCAGGAGGTGACTGAGCCTTGGTCATTTGCAGAGTCAGCTCTGGGAACTGTGACTCTGGGTCAGCTGAATGCCTGACGGGCTCAACCCTGTCTCAACTTCAGCCTGCTTTTTAAGAGCCAGGTCACAGAGAAGTTGTCATCCTGTGACATCACAGGGAGAGGACAGATGACGATGACTTTGCCAAGGGAGGGGCAAGGAAGGGATCGATTGCCAACGAGAGGCAGAGCTGTGAGGCAACAGCAGGACAAACTTCTCTGAGCCACAGGGGTGGTGGCAGCCACAACAGCCAGAGGAACCCTCAACAGCATAGGGACAGTGACCAAACCTGGGTCAGAGGCCAGGGGCGGGGGGTCCAGCTGCACCCGACACACCATGTTCATGGTTCAGAAAGCAAACTTTCAGAGCAGCATAACAGATGCCTGCTCTCTCTTATTTCCCTGTTTTTTTTCTTTTTCCACTGCATTTATTGCCACCTGAAACTGCATCATTCATGTATGATTTAAATCTTTTTTTTTTTAATTAGAGCTTTATAGTTATGCATTGTAGTTGGGTCTTCCCCCATTCGAGCATTAGCTCTAAGGTGTTGGATTCTGTATTTGATCTTGCTCTCTGCTGCTCAACACATAGTAGGCACTCAGTAATATCTGTGTCATTTGAATCCCACTTCAGTTCAAGCTTCTATGTGTGCAGGGGGTCACTCGGGGTTATCCACTCGTGGGAGATGAGCTCCTGGGCTTGGTGATGAGAGGGACAGCCCATCAGACAGTGGGCAGAGCGAGACCTGCCTTCTTGGCCTCTCTCCCGATGGAGAGAAAAAAAGCTGGAATCTCAGTGTCCCAAGGGCTGAAGCATCCTTCCTGGTGCCTGGTGGCATGGTGGGTCTGACTTTTCACTTAAGCATATCTCGGAAGGCTCAATGTGAGATTTTAAATGTTCTAGCTATACCACAGCTAGAAATCAAAGAGGGCCCAAGCAAACAAATGAAAAATCTGTCAGTTACTTTAATAGGTTAAAGGTTGAATTGTGTACCCTAAATGTACATGTTGAAGTCTGAACCCCCAGTTTTTCAGAGAGTGATCATATTTGGAAATAGAGCCTGCACAGATCCAATTCGTTAAGAGAAAGTCATAAAAAGCATCCTAGCAATCCTTTTCTGATGCTAAAAAGCAGGCTGAAATTGGGACAGGATTGAGCCCGTCAAGCATTCAGTTGACCCAGAGTCACAGTTCCCAGACCTGACTCTGCAAATGACCAAGGCTCAGTCACCTCCTGGATGGTAGGGCTCTGGTAAGGTTGGTAAGCTCCTAGTTCAATAAGACCAGTGTCTGTATAAAAGAGGGAACTTCAGACACAGCTCTGGGCACAGGGAGAGCACCAGGTGAAGTTGAAGACAGGTTCGGGGTGAGACTTCTTCAAGCCAAGGATTGCTAGAGAAAAGCACCAGCAGCTAAGGAGAGGGTGGGAACAGCTTCTACCTCAAAGCCCAGAGAGGAACCAACCCTGCCGACGGCACCTTGACCTGACTTCCAGCCTCCAGAACTGTGGTCCAACACATCTGTTATGCAAGCCACCAAATTCAAGGTACTTTGTCACAGCAGGCCTGGGAAAACAACAGAGCTATCTCCAACAGTGGATCCTTATAGTCTTGGCGAGTCCTAGAGGATCACAGTGGAAAGAGGGCGTTGGTGTCCTTGCTGAAAGGAGCCCAGCAAGCCGCTCCTCATCAGGTCAGGTGAATGTGTTCTTGCTGATGAGCTGCCCTGGTCTAGGCGGACCTCCACCCCAGGTGCTTTCCATTCCCACACAGAGTCTCCTCTCCCACTTCCTCTTTTCAGCCTGTTCCAAGCCAGGGCTCCAGTTCACACATCTGGCTTTTCATAAAATGTCCCAATTGGTCTCTTCCAGCTATTCAAATATTGGACTGCCTGAACACACAGGGCAGATCACTGCAAGAAGTGGGAGCAAGAAAGCTACAGGGCAGGACGGGAGGCTGCTCACCGCCTGGCCAGCGTGCTTGGAGCCATGGTTAATGACATGCAAGAATGGCCACAGGTTACCAGTGAGCAAGAGTACAAAGCAGCCCGCTTCTGTAACAAAGGAAACAGAGATTTCTGGTCCGTGAGGATGGATTCCAAGAAATGATGCTAATGGGCTTTGAATAATGAGGTAGTAAGTGATTTCCATTTTGTTCCTTGGGCTTTTGAATCTGTCATAGTTTTTCAGCTGGAAATGTGTGTGGGTGGGTGTGTGTGTGAGAGAGAGAAAGAGAAAGAATAGTACAGTTGGATCCCCTAAAACCGTGGATTACAAGTAACACTACATCTGTTGGGAACAGGTGCAGATGTTTTTCTCGTCATAATTCCCTAAACAATATGGTGTAATAACTATTTACATGGCATTTACGTTGTATTAGGTAGCATGAGTAATCTAGGGGTGATTTAAAGCCTACAGGAGGTGTAATTCCAGTGACTTGGGAGGCTAAGGCAGAAGGATTGCAGGTTTGAAACCCACTTGGGGAATTTAGCCAGACCCTGTCTCAAAACTATAAGAATAAAAAAAGTTCTGTGATGTAGCTCTGTGGTAGAGCGCCCCCTAGGTTTAACCTGAGTACTGCAAGAGAAAGAAGAGAAAGGGAGAGGGAGGAAGGAAGGGAGGGTGGGAGGAAGAAAAAAAGAGGGAATCAAGTAAGCAGGAGAAGGTGCATAGGTTATATGCAAATACGATGCCATTTATTATAAGGTTCTTGAGTTCTTTATGGAGTTTGATATTCATAAGGATCCTGAAATCAATCACTCCCTGGATACCGAGGGACAATGCTAGCCCTAAAACATTTGAGGAGATCCAAAACCCCAACGTTTCCTGAGATGTTCTGCATCTGTGTTGAGTGTGGATTCCCTGAAGAGGCAGGCAGGGCAGGGGGAGAGGCTGAAGCAGGAGGATCGAAATTTCGAGGCCAGCCTCAGCAACTTGGAGGGACCCTGTCTTAAAATCAAAAAATCAAAAGCTCTAGAGATGTATCTCAATGGTAAAGTTCCCCTGGGTTCAATCCCCAGTTTAAAAAGAAAAAAATCAAGGATATATTGCTCAATCAGGATGACTAAAGAATTTTCCACTATACATAAATTTTAGTGCAAAACTTGTTGATCCCCAGACTAGACACAGTAGAAATTATTTCCTTCACTTATCTGGAGAAACTAGGGCCCAGAAATCTTAGTCACCTTGTTTGAGGCCCTGGTCTGAATCAGGGACAGAGAGGTGTCTATCTGTGTAGCACAGCCACGGGGACCAAGAGCCGCCATGCATCTTGGTCATGTGATGTTCACTCTGCACACCTGTGAGTGGCGGCAGTGATAAGATCTCTTCGTATTGTAGATCACCCCTTGGGGCTGCAGGTGGTATCTGCGAGGGCATAGAGATGAAGGTCCTCCTTTCCCTAAGAGGAGGGCAGAAGGCACAGACGGAAAGACTCCACTCTATCACATCAGATGAAGCCACTGAGTCTCAGAAACAGGACATTCAAAGGCTCTCTGGCTTCCACATCAGAGAACAAACCACGGGACATTCCCTCCTCCAGGGCTGCAGGACCCCTGACCTTGCAAATCCATCCAAGGCACTGGACTCCTCTTCCATGTCACCTGATTGGTCCCAGTGATGACCAGCCCAGTGACCAGTGATGTCAGACTGTTCTGGTTGGCATCATTCCTGAACCATGAAACAGTTAAGAAATATCCTGCCCCACTGGCTGCCGGACTCATAAAGGTGGACCCACGTGTACTTCCTTGTGGCTCCAAGACGCAGCCAAAGCCGGCTCACTCATTTGCTCCCGCCCAGAGGGAGAGAAGGCAGCAGCGGCAGGCAGGGCTGCCACCCTCCCATGCAAATCACCCCAGGGAGTATAGCTGGACTCCTCCTGCTCCTCCCCGGGCAATGCTCCTGGGCAGGCCCTGTGGGAGATGCCATCCTGGGCGCTGTGTGTTCTTCCTGGTCATCGCCCTCCTGAGCGACGCTGTGGGCCTTGTGGTTTTGCTGCTGGGGATCTTTGCCACGCTGAACTACTGGGATTTCTTAGTCTACACGGGGGCCCTGATCCTGGCTCTCAGCCTGCTGTTCTGGATCGCTTGGTATTCCTTCAACATCGAGGTGCCTCTGGAGAAGCTAGACTTGTAGTTTGGCAGAGGCAGAGGAGGAGGGATGCAGGTGCCACATGAAGCTGTCAACCTTGGGCCATCAGGCGGTGATGTGTTACAGCTCCCACCCAGCAGGCAGGCCCCCACCGGGACCAGGTGAGTGCATGCAAGACCTGCCTGGCAGGGTGGCCAGGGAGACTCAGACGAGCAGGGACAGGCCAGGACTAAGTAGACAAACAGCTGGGCCATGCACCCCGACTGTAAACGTGGGCCCACGGCAGTGCTGGGATGAACTAGCCAGCAGAATGGGGAGCAGGTGTTTTTCTCCTCTAGGGATTATTTTCCTCCAAGAGTCTGGAAAGAGGCCCTCAATGGCCCCTTCCACCTCTGATATCCCACAAAGGATCCCTACCTGCCATGCAGAAGTAGGAGTTTTCCCTTCAGCTTAGAACTTGAGAGGAGAATCCTTTATAGGAAAAAAGCCTCCAGCACTAGGAGAGGATGGAAAGTTCCGGAATGGCTGCTTATGCCCTTACATGCACAGAGGGGGTGTGAACCGGGCTGTGTGGGAGGAAGCAGAGCAGAACCATCCAGAATGGCCCTTCTCACTTTCTTCCTCCCTGCACCTGCCCAGATGGGACACCCAAGAGGGGGTCGGGACCTGCCTCCAAGTGCACGTGACACCTGCTCCTTCCTCAGCAGTGTCCCCATCCCACTCTCCTCACATACACCCTGTGCAGGTGACATATGCTGCCCAGACCAGCCACAAAACACCAGAAATCAACAGACCTTAGCGTCATGGAATTCCTCAACTGAGCTGTACATCACAGCCAGGCAGGGAGCTCGTGGAGAGCATGAAATCAGAGAGGCAGCTACGGATGAGATTTTTCACATGGAGATAGAGCCCAGAAGACCATGCCGGTCTGGCCCTTCTGATTCTGAATCTAAGAAAGGCAGCTTTTCCCCAGGGCATCAAAACCAGAGCCCTGGGTGAGTCGATCTCACCATACCCTCCTCCCCAGGTGCAGTGGAACCTGCATTCAGGAACAGTTGGGCACTCCCTTTTGATTAGGAGATGTAGGGGCAAAGGTTATTGCTGATTTGAAAGAAGGAAATAATGGATGTATCTCTTATACAAGATTATATCTACCCCCCAGAACTTAGAGAAAAAAAAAAT
>NW_025999896.1:3664606-3666714 GCF_001458135.2 Marmota marmota marmota | reverse complement strand
AAAAACAGCAAATTGAGGGAGTCTCTGAGGAGTACCTGGCCTCCGTGGAGTTAACTGGTAGATGATACTGATGATGAGATGTTCGAATACCAAGGGCTCTCTCTCTGAGCTTCTGCACTTCTTAGCTGGGTGACCTTGGACAGGTTGCACCTCACTCTGAGCCTCATTGTTCCTAACTGTAAAATGAGGATGCTCTTCCTCAGCTTTGTTAAGAGAACCAAAAAGAGGTAAGGCAGGAAAAGACCCTTTGCCAATGTTGTGTCTCTCCCAGACGTCCTGTGCTGTTACTAAACATGTAATCTGGGGTAAGTAAACTGACCCAGACTCCTAATGTGGAATACTTCGTTGTCCCTCAAGTTGGTAATGGTGGTTGGGGTCAGCTCGCATTTTGCATTATGGAAATTCTAAGGAATGAGCCCCTCGCACACAAGATTTGTTTGATGGTTCCCTGGGAATGGATGAGGCATCGGGAGATGCCGTGAAGAATAAGCCACAGGAGGGTTCTATTCTCAGGAAATCTGCTGTCCAGTGAGAAAGACAGACATTAGCCAGAGAGTCACACTAACAGGAGTACAATAACAAAGTCAGATGAGGACCAGGAAGGGGAAGAGCATCATGCCACGCACGAGAACCTGCAACAGAGAAACCAATCCAGCTGGGTAGAATCACAGAGGGCTTCCTGCAGGAGGTGATATGAGGCTGAATCCCAAACCCAAAGTAGGAGTTGATTGGAAAGTCATTCAAGGAGAGGAGATGACTTGGGCCTAGGTTCTGGAGGAGCAGGAAATAAAAGAGAGTAGGTAAACAGAAGGACAGAGGGCAAGCGTGAGAGAGGGTTACGGCCCTGAGTAGGCAGAGGCCAGGCCTGGCAGGGCCTTGAAAGCCCCCTTGAGGATGTTGATCATGACTTTAAGGATAATAAAAAGCCACTGAAGGAATGAACGCAAGGGTGGGGCTTGACATAACTGGATCTGGGTTCCCAAAAGATCAGCTGGCCACAGCGCAGAGAGCAATGATAGTTAGTATTACCATTTCTGGAAGCCAAGGCACAAGCTCAGTGTGAGGCCCTTTGCCACACACATCCTTCCTTCATCCAAAGGAAGTTCCACAGCCCAGAGGTGAGGACTATGGGCCAAGTTCCAGACCATCTGGTTTTGGGGTCTACTTTCGCTACTTCCTGGCTACGCGACTTGGAGCCAGTTACTTCACCTCTCCAAGCCCCAGTTTCCAAGCCTATAAGACGGAGATGCTGCAATTAATAATAATTCTACCGCATACAGATGTTGCTCAGATTGAGTGGATTAGTATCTGTTCAACACCACGCAAGTGATGGCTGAGTAAAGCAAAGGGTAGTCCATTAAGCCTGGATCCCAATGCAGGAAACTGGCACAGTCCAAAGGGTGAGCCCTGTCATTGAGGTACACAACCCTGGAACACTCCGATCAATTCCTAGGGCAGTGTATGGTATTCACATTTTTCAGAAGGTATGAGAGTGGATGCAGCCCCAGAATGCCAGGTTTTTGCACATGCTCAGTGGGTCTTCGGAAATTGGAAGGTCCATTGTGTAATGCATCGAGTAGTCATGCAAATAGCACTTTCACCTTTTCCGTCCCCAAACTCCACATCCAGGAGACCCTCAGAGTCAGTCAGCCCCCCCGCCATCTAGCCTCCCCCTTCCCTTCCATTGCCTGCATTGTCTTAGGACTGGCCCAGAGGGATGGATTAGGGTGGGCTAGGACTGATTTTCAGCAGGCTGCTCACTTATGGAACTGCACACCCTCCACACGCTGGGACTTTGGGCAGTCATTTTACTTCCCTTTACAATGAGAGATATATCTTCATGGGACGGAGATTTTTAAACTGTGCTGCCCAGACACCCCCATTGGGAGGGGATTGAAGGATAGGGTGAGAGAGCAGGAACCCAGCTGCCAAACCCACACCACACCACACCACACAGTGAATTTCACCCAGAATGGCTGGGTTCTTGGTCGTTTTACCCATTGAACTTGCATGCAAGTCTTCATGCAAACAAAAACATCTGATGTCAAAAACTATTTCCCAAAACAAACAGTCTCAGTTCACTTACATTCTCTGACCTTTGGCCTGGA
>NW_025999896.1:3647950-3657420 GCF_001458135.2 Marmota marmota marmota | reverse complement strand
CACCATCAACACCACCTTTATCACCATCACCATCATCACCATCATTATTCCCCCTTTACAAATAAAGGTACAAAGGAGCATAGAGTTCAGTCATTTGACCAACGTGATGGAGCCCGACTGTGAAACCTGTGTATCCGTCTCTCATTCATCTTCTTTCCACTAGACTGGGAACTGGCAGACTATGGCCCGTGGTCAAATCTGTCCCACCTCCTATTTTTTGCGAGTAAAGTTCTGCTGGCTTTCATCCAGTTTATTGATTTACAGATTGTCCATGGCTGCTTTATGCTATATTGGCAGGGTGGGGTCATTGCCCACAGAGACCATAGAACCTGTGAAACCTATAACGCTGACTACGCGAGCCTTTACAGAAAAGTTTGCCATCTTCTGGCCTCGCCGTGGCTGCTTCTCACAGAAAGCAAGGTCAGAATCTGGGATAAGCCTGCACTGGGGGGAGGAGAGAAGGAAGGCAGATCTGGGAGCTCAAATGAAAATTTCCAGGAACAGTAAGGCAACACTGCGAAGGTGGTAGAGAGGACAAAGAAGGACATATTACCAAGAGTGGGGAAAACTGACCATCAGACGCGTCAGAGCTCTCAGGATGGGTGAAGCCCGAGGAAAGGTGATCAGCCTTAGCAATGAGCCCTTATCTGTAAATGGGGAAAGATCCGATCAGTGCTGCTGGGTGGAGCGGCTGTTGAGATGTGCAAGAAGTGAGTACAGAATAGTCTTTAAAGTATTTGGTGAAGAAATGAGGAAGCCAGGACGATTTCTTGATGGCATATTGTTTGTTTGTTTGTTTGTTTTCTTTTCTTTTTCTTTTTTTTTTTTTGAAGAGAGAGAATTTTTTAATTTTTTTTGTTTTGTTTTCGGTGGACACAATATCTTTTTTTTATTTTTATGTGGTGCTGAGGATCGAACCCAGCGCCCTGCACATGCCAGGCAAGCACGCTACCGCTTGAGCCACATCCCCAGCCCCAAGATTTTTTTTTAAAGAAAGGAATATAGAAAAATGAGCAGGAAAGTAAATGAAGGAGAGGAAGGAAAAAAAAAAGGATGTTGAAATGATGACCTGATGACCGAGGACAGATCTCTGACCATGTCCAAGGTGGGAATAGGGTTGAAATGCAGAGCTCAGAGAGAGGAATTAGCTCTGCCTTCAGGAAAGAGTAGGGAGAGGTGCAAAGATCTGATGAGCACCTCTGTATGTATTGGGCCAATCACTTATTTTTTCATGATCTCGTCCATTTGCTTACAACTCTCTGAGTAAGGGATTCAAACCCCCACTCCACAGGTAAGGTCTCAAAGTGCTTGCAGGGCTGTGGAAGATTAGCTCTAGAATCCAAACCGAAGTCTGGTTGACTCTGAGAACTACCCTCGTTTCACCACATCCAGGCATGAGACGATGTAATTGAGTCTCGGCTGATCCGTTTGTCTTCATTTATCCAACACAGGTC
Source organism: Marmota marmota marmota (assembly GCF_001458135.2). Taxonomy (NCBI): domain Eukaryota; kingdom Metazoa; phylum Chordata; class Mammalia; order Rodentia; family Sciuridae; genus Marmota; species Marmota marmota. Next base: position 3,655,966 of record NW_025999896.1, on the reverse strand, counting down.
CCATCTGAATGAGAAGACTCCAATCAAGATGCTCTCTCTTTGTGGCACATCCTTTCAGAGTGTCCAAGAAGAAACAGAGGCTGAGATGTCAAGGCAACAGTGCGTGTGACAGGCTGTGAGTGTCAGAGCCCAGCACTCCTGCCCCAGGCCACCGACATCACTGCCACTGCCCACACTGTTTATAGAGGGCCTGAGAAGCCAGGCAGTTGTCCCAGTGGGGTCTTTGTGGCAGCAACCCAGCTGTGGGCTTGGACGCCAAAAGCAACCACCCATCTTCTCCTGCTCCTCTCTGGTCAATGCCCTTAAAACTGACAATTGGAACCAAAAACCAAAAATCCAGAGGGGTCACCTGTGAGTGCACTTTCCCATAGTATGGCTGCTACTTCTCTCGGACTCTGGATAGACTCTGCAAGCCCTTGGAAGGCTCCACCTCATCCACACCATCCACACATCCCACCCAGCAGCAGATCCCACTATGATGCTTGCAAATTCAAAGGCACAGCCAGTGCTGTGTGCCAGAGGACTCTCTCCTCCTCAGCGGGGCCTGCTGTGTACCGCTAAGGCAGCCCCACCCATTTGTACAGCTAAGCCATAGGAATTGCTCATATTGAGCCTTTAGTCCCCTAAAACCCTGCAAGCATTTTTCTGACAAGCAACCTTGGCCTCTGCTGTGCTGTCCCCACATGTCATTCATTTCATGACTTAAGGGCCAGACTTTATTTTTAGCTCACATGGCACGTGGGCAAGAATAGTCCAATGACAGCAACTGGGAGGGCCGACATTCCTAGGCCGATCTGACATTTTTTGTGCTCTGTTTTGTCACCCAGGCTTGACCTGCCCCACTAATTTATATTTTCCCTGGTCTGATTTTGTACTTTTTATTTATATTACACCCAAAATGTGTATTCTTTTTTTGTGTGTGTGTGTTTCCTTTAAGCTGTCTCATATATGTTATGGTATAAATAAAGAAGATTTGCACTTGTATTTTCAATTTGCCATAACACAATTCTGAGTCTGCATGATTTTGGGAAAATGCTCAAACCCCCCGTTTTAGGGCATCAGATATCCCAGTTGGCTTAATCTGCCTTAGCACAAGTCCCAGAACTCTACATTGAGTACAGGTGCCCCCAGGAGGAAACACAGTACAAAGAGTGATAGAAAAATAACACGGGCTATTCCAACACCATAGACTCTTTCAATATCTCTGTGTTCAGCCAACTGCTTGGCTTTTCAGAATGAGGCTAACTCAGAAACCTGAAAAGATGTCATAAAAGAACATTCTAGTCAAAGCACTGAAAAAAAGGTTCTCCTCCTTGAACTTTTTTTTTTCCTACACTGAGGATTGAACCAGGTGGTAATTTACCACTGAGCTACATCCCAATCCCTTTTTACTAGTTATTTTGAAGAGAGTGCCTCAGCTGGCCTCGAACTTCCGGATCCTCCTTTCTCAGGCTCCCAAGTAGCTGGAATTACAGGCAGGTGCAACTTCAGGTCCCACCGAACATCTTGACTTGTAATTCTATTGATCTTCCCAGCTGGAACTTTCTTTGTGTGTCTGAGCTGACTACACACCCTGAGTAGCCACCTGCTCTTACACAGGCTTCTGAAATTAGCACAGAAGGAAAAGTTGCAGTGAATCAAAATCATTCTGTCCTTAGGAACACACTAAGCTGGAGACCTGATGACTTCTTGAGACAAACACAGTTGGGATTTTCTTTTGTTTTTGTATTGGGTTTTTTTTTTTTTAAATTATAGAAACGGAACTATCTTCTGTTTCTTTGTCGGGAAACCAAATGCAGTTCTTGACTTCCACTTAACAGCAGCCACACTGTTCAGAATAGGCCAATCTTGAAAAAACTAAGATCACACTCAGCTCACAGCATATGTTCACATCTAGGAGAGGCTGAAAGAGCTGAGATTGGCTAAGCAGCAGCTGATCCCACCTCAGGATGACTCACGCCAGGGGATTTCCCACCCTATTTAAATCCTCCTCTCTCTCTCACTCTTTGATGTGTCAGTGTGCAAGTTCAAGGCAGTGAGATACATACACAATGGTTCTCCACACAGGCCGTTTGTTTGACCCTCTGAATTGTCTCCCAAACTACAGGACGTGATCTTGCAGGATGCAGCATGTATACGTAATCACTGCTTTGGAGAATGAGACTTGAATAAACCTGCGATTATAGGATGGGAGGTGAATTAAATTGCTGATTACTTGCAAACCCTTCAATTAGCCCCAGGAAGAAAAAGAGAGGTTCACAGAGAAGGAACTCGTGGAATTTATCTCCAACCACCCCAGAGCTACCTTTAAGAGCTGGAACTGAGAAGGCACACCCTAGACAGCACATTTGGAAATTGGAGGGAAATCCCTCCATGGGCAAACCTCGGGCCACCACTGCGCATTTGCAGGGACTATACTCCGAAACTCCATAGGGTACAGAATTAGAGGACAGGAAGGAAGAGAAGAGCAATCTTAGAGATCATGGAGCTGCAGTTCTCCAACGGTATGCAAATTGCCTGGGGATCTTGTTGAAGGATTTGGATCTGAGGGTCTGAGATTGCCTTTCTAATGAGCTCCCAGATGCTGCTGCTGCTGCTGCTGCTGGGGTCTATGACATATGGAAGAGCAAAGAGCTCCAGAAATCCAGTCATTTTAGAGATGGGGGGAAACTGAAACCCACAGGGGGTAGTGGCTTTCCCAAGTTCAAGCAGCTGATAGCGGCAGATCCAGGTCTGGAGCCCAGGTCCCCAGACTGCTAATCAAGTCTTTCTTCCCCTTCATAAGCGGCTGACTGGCTTCTCCCCAGCCTTGCAGAGCCTCAGGCAGAACAAGCAAGCAAGCAGGGCAGCGGCCAGGGAAGTGAGGCATGCTCACGCTGCCAGTGAGTCATGCATGTTCACACCTCAGCCACCAACCTGCTGTGCTTTGTCCCAGGGAATGAGCAGGACAACACTGCTCTGCATCACTTCAGATGCCAGAGCACTGAGCACATGAGTGCCCATCACGTAGGCAGGGCTCAGAGAGAGAGAGGAAGAAACAGGTAGGGCCCCGTGAGGCCAGACTGAGTCTGATCAGGGCTCAGATCCTCTCAGAAAGCCTCCCAGAAGGAGGCTGGGCGTGGGGAGCTCCTTCTGCTCTTCATCGCAGTCATAGGGTCCTCCTATTGGCTCCCTTGGGAGGCAGCTGGGTCTTTTCACATACCTGAAGTCAGTTCCCTGTGCCTCTTACAGGCTGAATGACCTTACAGGTGGTCCTCAACAACGAGGAGATGACAGTAGTGACATCGCAGTCACAGGCATCAAACATGATTCAGCACTGGCCTTTTGAGACTTCTGCAACATCCTTAATTGACAAGTAGCTTAGAACAGGGCATTTCCCCTTCACAGAAATCAAAACAGAGCTGTAAATCTTAGGTCATGTCATCAGGCTCATAATGATTCAAGGGCCTGTCATTTTTAAAGCTACTTAAAGTCAAGTCTGCCACTAATAATCAAGTCTGCACATAACCATGTCCTCAAAGTTTACTACAGCAATGACCAATGGGGAAGACAGGCATACTAAGTGGAAGGGTAGCCTATCCCTAACCAATAGCCTCAAAGCCCCTCAGATTCAATCCATCTCTCAGTGAAATTATAGTTATGGGGTGGGGGGGGTGAGGGAGGAGAATTTATCCCGGCTGGATCCCAAACTGATTCCATTGCAGTTGAGGCAGGCTCAGAAATGTATTTGCATGAATGGCTAGAGAGCATTCTGGGTAAAAACCAACCCTAATGGTAAAAGGAGTTGTGCAGATAAGCCTGGCCCAGTAAACAAGACTGGTGGGAATTCCTAGTTTCTTTCATTTATTAAGGACCTACATTTGTTCTGAGGGAAGAAACACTATCAGAATTGCACAAGTAATTAAGAAGAAATGTGTAATGGTAGAGTTTACATCTATGAAAGAGTCTAGCATAGATCTGGGTTTTATTGGTTCCTGATAGACATGGTAGGTGCCAACTAACAGTTCATTAAAATTGATTGAGTTGAATAAACTTTTCTGAGGCTCGTAGAAGGTGAAAGGTTTACAATACTGTGTCTGGAGATGCCAAAGCTTCTGAGTGAGAAAGTGTGTCGTGTTCATCCAAGCACTAAACAGAAGGCGGTCCAGAGATGACTATAGCAGTCATAGAGTCTCGCGCTTCCATTTAGTCTTTTATGCAACAGGTAGTCAGTCACCTCTGTCCTTATTCAACCTCAAGTTCCAAAGATTGCCCCTACTGGAAGACCCTTTAGTATCTGACGTTGGTAACTTTCAAGAAAGGGAGGAAGATGTAGGCTATAGATGCCCACTGTGGCCTCCCTGACCAGACCCTGCTCCCAGCTCTCTGCAGTGCCCTGTCCTACACAGGCCTGCCTGTCTCCCAACCCCCCCGCTCCCCCCCCCCATCAGCATGTGGAGAAATAATCAACATGTAGACTTCATGGTCTATTTTACAAGTCAACAGCTTAGGCACTGAATTTGGTCGAACCCTGCTTCCCAAATAGAGGTACCCAGTCTCCAATGATCTCAAAATTTTCCTTCCTGACTCCTTTTTCTCTAAACTAGCTGCTCCTGCCCTAGCCTCAGTCCCAGGAAATATTTTCCTCTTCATCCAGCTTTATTTCACCCCATGTCTCAGGCCTGTCCCACAATGAGGGCAGCAGAGGTCTCAGTCCAGATGTCTTCTCACCCCGACCCTATCTTTCTGACCAGTCCTCCTCCCTGCCCTCAATCTCAACCCCGTGGCTGTCCTTTCCCAAGCCTACATCTACCTTCCTGACTGTACCTATTTGGAGGTTCAACTCTGGCCCCTGCCCAGAGCTTCTCACTCTGAAAAAGAATTCTAGGGCCTCTGTGGCTTCCAGAGAAGAGTAAAAGCACTGGTTCTCAAAGCAGAGTCAGGGATCAACAGCAGCTACCTGGCCTGGGAACTTGGTAGAAATGCAGATTCTCCAGCCACTCATTCCCATTTACCTGGGCTTTCTTGGTTTTAGTATCCAAAGTTTCACATCCTCCCATAAATCAGTAGCTTTCCTATATTCCAACAGTGATAAGGCCAAGGAAGAAATCAGGAAAACCACCCCATTCACAATCACCCCAAAAAATAAATAAAGAAAACACTTGAGAATTAATCTAACCAAAGAGGTAGAAGAGCTCTACAAAGAAAATTATAGAACACTGAAGAAAGAATTTGAAGATCTTGGAAGATGAGAAGACATCCCATGTTCTTAAACAGGAAGAATTAATATTGTCAAAATGGTCATACTACCCAAAGCAATATATATATATATTCAATGTAATCCCCATCAAAATACCAATAATGTTCTTCACAGAATTAGAAAACAAAAATTTCTTAAATTCATTTGGAAGAATAAGAGAGAATAGCCAAAGCAATACTAAGTAAGAAAAGTGAAGCAGAAGGCATCACAACACCTGATCTGACATTATAATATAGCACAATATTGGCATCAAAATAGACATGAAGATAATGGAAGAGAAGACACAAAGACAAACCCACAAACCTATAGCTGACTGATATTTGACAAAGATGCCAAAAATGCATCTTGGAGAAAAGACAGCCTTTTGAACAAATGGTGCTGGGAAACTGGAGAGCCATACATAGAAAAACAAAATTAGAACCCTATCTTTCACCCTGCACAAAAGTCAAGTCAAAATGGATCAAAGACTTAGGAATTAGACCAGAAACTTTACAAATGCTAGAAGAAAACATAAGGTCAACTCTCCATCATATAAATGCTGGTACAGACTTCCTTAACAAAGCACAAGAAATAAAACCAACAATTAGTAAGTGGGATACCATCAAAGTTAAAAGCTTCTGCACAGCTAAGGAGACGATTAAGGGCATGAAGAGAGAGTCTACAGAATGGGAGAAAATCCTGGCCATCTACTCCTCCAATAGGGGATTAATATCCAGAAAATATAAAGAACTCAACAAAAACTAAGCACCAATAAATAAGTAACCCAACCAATAAATGGGTTAAAGAACTAAAACAGAAACTTCTCAATAGAAGAAACACATAAGGCCAATAAATACATGAAAAAAAGTTCAAAATCTTCAGCAATCAGGGAAATGCAAATCAAAACGACACTAAGATTTCATCTCACTCCAGTCAGAATGGCAATGATCAAGAATACGAACAACAATAAATACTGGCAAGGTTGTGGGGAGAAAGGAACGCTTGTATATTGACGATGGGACTGGAGATTAGTAGGACCCCTGAGGAAAGCAGTTTGGAGATTCCTCAAAAAAAAACTAGGAATGGAACCACCACTTAACCCAGCTATCCCACTCTTGGGTATTTTCCCCAAAGATCTAAAATCCGCATACTACAGGGACACAGCCACATCAGTGTTTGTAACAGCACCATTCACAACAGCTAAACTGTGAAATCAACCCAGATGTCCGTCAATAGATAAACGGATTAAGAAATTGTGGTGTATATGGACAATGGAGTTCTACTCAGCCATTAAAAAGAAAGCAACGACGGCATTTGCCACTAAATGGATGGAAACAGAGAAATCATGCTAAGTCAAAATAGCCAAACTTAGAAACTCGAAGATCAAATGTTTTCGCTCATACGTGAAGTTAAGTAGAATAAAAGAAGGGGAAGGAAGGATGGGGTAACATAAAACACTAATCAAATATAAATCAATAGATGAGCACAAGGAAGTTCAGCAGACTAGAGGAAGGAGAAGTAGGGGGTTGAACAGGAGGGAAAAGGGGGAGATAAAAGGGGGGAACGTGAACTGAAATAGATTTCCGTGCGTGTATGAGTTTGTACGGATAAGCCCAACTACTATGGATAACCATCAAACTCTAAAAGAAAAATAAATAAAAATCTCACATACTAGGAACTTGGACAAATGTTTGTTTGGTCATCTCACCCTATCCCAGACCTGCTAAATGACCAGCTCTGGAGATGGGGTCCAGTGACAGGTACTTAACAAGCTCTCCAGGGGATTCTGATACATGCTGCATTAAGTCTCACTCCTACCCTAAAGGACTTGGAATGCTGAACTTTGCCTGCCCAGAAGCTGCTCTCTGGGCGACCCCATGTCCTCACCTCTCCCTGGACACAGGAACCTTGTCCTGCTGTCTGTCTAGTCACATGGAGTCCAGGACAGGCAGCACCAGCCCCAGGCAGCTCTTTTAGCTATGGGGAACCTCACAGCCTGGACCAGTCCACAATGCTCCATGCTGCCTGCCCCTGGTGTCCTGGCCAGTGATGGGGATTGACTGGATTTTCTCCTTTATCTTATTTATTTATTTATAGTTGTAGGTGAACAGCTTTATTTATTTGTTTCTATGTGTACGGAGGATCAAGCCCAGTCTCTCATACCTACTTAAGGCAAGTGCTCTACCACCGAGCTACAACCTCAGCCCCACTCCTTCATCTTTTACCTATTTTTCAAGATAATCAAGTTTTCCATTGTTTGGAAAGAAAGTCAGGTGGGCTACTTGAGCTGGCTGGGCCTGCTATACAGAAAAGGAGGGGGGAGGCGGGCAAGGAGTCAAAATAAATGAAAGGGTGAGTGGAGGGGGATGGTATAATTGAGGGAAAGATTCAAAGAAGGTTGGCATGGGGAATGGGAATGGAAAATCCATGGAAGAGAGATCCTGAGATGGGAGAAGTGGGGGAAAGAGTCTTCCTCAAAGGATAATCCCCCCCGGACTAGTAACATAAATTGTGATCTTCTTAGACATACCAATTTGGGGTCTAGCCCAAACCTACTTAAAATAGAAATTCTGAGAAGTGGGCCCATTTGTCTTCATTTTAAATAGTCATTCGGATGCAGGCTACAGTTTGAGAACCACTGGGCTGAACTATTCTATTTCTTTAGGTACATGTGCTACCCCACGCTAGGTTTTTCCATTGTTGTCTGCCTTGGGCATAGTGAATCAGAGAATCCCCCAAAATGGGGAATCTCCTTAGTGAGAGACACACACCACCTCTTGCCCTTGACCTCAGGACTT
>NW_025999896.1:3627650-3640038 GCF_001458135.2 Marmota marmota marmota | reverse complement strand
ATTATTTTCAAATGTACATGAGATATTCACCAAAACATCACAACAACTCAATGAGATAAGTGCTTGAAGGATTCCCATTTTACAGATGAGTAAAATAAGGCCCAGAATTTATTTTGCTTACACTGCTAGTTTACAATGGAGCTGGTTTTGCATCCAGACAATCTGGCTCCAGAATCCATACTCTTAACTGCCAAACTATACTGACTACATGTCTAGCCAATTTTCTTCTTTTGTATAAATGACTGGATTTTCAACTCCAAATACGTCAATCCATTTGATCTGAATGAATTTTAGTTGTTTCTTGAAAGTAATCTATTCTCAAGAGGAAATTACCAACATAATAAATTCGAAAGAATCTGCTGCTTGCTCTGGAAGTGGCTCTTCAAAACCTTATGTGTCTTGGGAGGCTCCCCAGATTATGTATTCTACCAAGGGTCCAGAACTGTGTTATTGACTCTGGTATGTTGGTTAAAAATAATTCACCCCAGCCTGGCACGGTGGCACACTCTTGTAATCCCAGCAACTCAGGAGGCTTAGTCAGGAGGATCACAAGGTCAAAGCCAGCCTCAGTAACTTAGTGAGGCCCTAAGCAATTCAGTGAGACCCTATCTCAACATAAAATATAAAAAGGGCTGGGAATGTGGCTCAGTGGCTAAGTGCCCCTGGGTTCAATCCCTGGTACCAAAAATAATAAGTAAATAAATTCACCACATTCCTCTGAAAACATACCTCAGAGCAAGCAGGTATATATATGGCATATTAGTTGTGCATCTTCCTCTGAATCCCATTCCTTCTCTGGGGTACTAAGGAAGATGGAAAATCAAATTCCTAAATGCTTCTCCTTGCTCAAACATGAGTCATTGGCCACTTCTTTGCACCCAGTTTACCCCAAAGTATGAATATCTTTGCCCAGTATCTTCGGTGGGTTCCAAGCATTGGGGGTGGGGTGAAGGGGTGAGCGCAGCATAGATCCTCTCTCAGCACTCTTATAACCCCCGTCTGGAGTCAAGCCCACCTGGAGACCCCATCTATCACTCTCACTTTTTTCCAGGTGAAATAATGACTTTCAGATCTTTGGCAACCCTAAAGAGACCCTCACTCTGGGACTTGATGGTAGTTGGGATCAGGCTGGAAATGGAAATAGAGGCAAGTTGGGAGAAGAGGAGCCAGGAGGGAGCCAGGAGACCTGGGACCCCGGACAGGAAAGTGTGAGTCCCCTGGAGAGCTATTGAAAGCTGGATTTTCCAGGCCCCAGCTCAGGCATTATGGAATCCAAGCATCAGAATTTATCCAAACCTCTCCAAGGTAATTTTAATGGGCAATCAGAGTTAGGAAACTTCCCTAGGTCAGGGTACTATGTTACACTTTGAGGATCCAGTGGTGAATACCACATCCCTAACTTCAACTGGGTCATAGAGAAGTAGAGAAGACTTCCCAAACAGGTTCATGATATAAAAATAGACTGTGATAAGAGGCCCAGGTGCTACAGGCACACAGAGGGACAGTACCTTCCTGGGGCTGATGGACCAAGGAAAGACAGGCTTAGGAAAATCATCTATGACTTGGAAGTAAGACAAAAAGTGACTGTGACCAACTAGGTAATGCTGGAGCATTTTCTAAAGTCCCACCTGAGGGTCATCTGTCTCTCTTGGGAACTGTACCTAAATATGACAAATTCTTGATTCGGGATGAGACATACAATTAGAAGGTAATTTGTATATAACTGATAAGAGAGATGTTTTTTTTTTTCCTGCCCGGAGAAGAAGTATAGAAATAGAAACTGACACTGATATTTTTCAATGATAATATCATTAAGTTCTGTATATATACAGCTAGAAAAAGAACAATAAGGCAAAAAATAATAAGATTCCCAGGTCTGGTGAGGATTCCCTACAGCATAAAACTTTCACTATTTCCCACAACCCGGTACTCCCAAACAGCATCACATTATCTTTGATCTTCACTCTGCTGATATCTGAGGACTTTCCATGACCTTTGGTATTATGAGGATGATATGAAAAAGGTGATGTTTTCCATCACAAATGGTTATCACAAACTAGATAAGTTTGGATGTTCATCGGGTTGTTTTCTTTGCAATTCTCATTGGGGTTTTTTTGTTGTTGTTTGTTTGTTCGTTCCTTTGGCAAGTTAACTCTGAAGTCTAACTCCCTGACACTCTTTGATAGTACACTTTTTCCTTCATTTCCTAAAAGCTACTATCTCTGAGTCTTTGAGAGAAGATAACCGCAAAGGTTAGTATTTATTAACCTGTTAGATATTAACCAGATTTACACTTCGTTCTGCAGTTTTATTTTAGCATTCTTCTTCTTCTTCTTTTTTTTTTTTGATCATATAAATCCCACTTCCCCATATCTTCAGTGAAACAGCTATTTTTCTTTCTGATGATTCCCTCATGTATCAGTCAGCTTCAGCTGTATAACAAAGCACTCCAAAACTAAGTGACTTAAAAACAAGAGCCATTTCTTTAGTTCACAATTCTATGTGCTTATGATTTTGAAGTACTTCTAGTCTGGGATGGCTTTTGACTAATGTCTACTGGACTCACTTGTGCGTCTGCAGTGGATTGGCAGGACTCTTGACCACTTGGTATTCTTAAATGCCTTTGCTTACACAACTAGCGATCAGCCAGCTACACACCAGAGCAAGAGGAACATCGGAGTTCTGGGTTTCTCATCATCCAGCAGGATAGTGCAGGCTTCCAAGAGCAGCAAGTGAGGGCAAGCATCAGTGTGCAAGGACTTTTTGAGACTCTGCTTGTATCTTATTTATTGTTGTCCCATTGGTCAAGTCATAGTAGGAAGCATGCCAAGTGAGGTAGATAGGTATAGACACAGGGTGGCGTGAATAACTGGGGACTATTTAACAATGCACCATAACTCATTCATCAGTTGAATAAAAGTTTGGCAAGGGCTAATAAATAGCTTTCTGAGAATTATATTTTTCTAGAATGAAGAGATAGACCAAGGACCCTGTAACAGAAAAGGGTCAGAGAAGTGAAGAGGCAGTCAAGGGATCAGTACTCCCGGCAGAAGGAACAGAATATGCAAAGACCTAGAAGTGGGACAGCCAACCCAGCTTCAGAAAGCCGCTCCCTGTGACTGGAACAAAAAAGAGAAGCAAGCGTATCTTGATTTACAACATTTGTGATCTTCAGAGAGGCTTTCACTGAAACTCAAAGAGGTTGTCTATCCATGACCAGACCCTTGTCACATAAAACTTGAACCAATTTTGCTTTTGCTACTTATCTTTGTCTCACTGAAAAGCTTGGGGGATGAAGAACTACCTGTTCTGGAAGAAGGGAGACATAGTGGTGGAATTGGGATGGGGGTCTAATGGACCATTGAATTCTACAGGGAAAATTCTGGAGAACTTAGAGATGAAAAAAGAAATTCTAGAAAGAAGGCAAGAGGAGAAGGGGCTGTGTTCTAGAGCCACGAAGCTACACAAACTTCTACGTTCCCTCAGAGTGAGGCCTCTCCCTGCCCTCACAAGCTCTTCCTGTGCAGAAACTTGCTCAGTGCCCTCTTTCTTTCTAAGTATCTCATCTGGAAACCCATCCTTCATGCATCTGGAAGCCTAACTGCTAAAGAGACAGAAGAGCGAGGAGAGCATCCATCAGTCCTCAGCGGCTGGGGAGGCTGAGGCAAGAGGATCTCAAGTTCAAAGCCAGCCTCAGCAATGGCGAGGCACTAAGCAACTCAGTGAGACCCTGTCTCTCAATAAAATATAAAAAGGGCTGGGGAGGTGGCTCAGCGGTTAAGCACTCTTGGGTTCAATCCCTGATACAAAAAAAAAAAAAAAAAAAGTCCCCAAACTTTCTCCATATGGAAGATTTTCTATTAGAGCATGAAATCAGCTCAACACATAGACTCCTCCCCAGGGACAATCGCTTTGAATTATTTTGTGTGCATTGTTCTGAAAATGTTGTATGTATTTACACAAATGAATCATAAGATCCACAACTGTATATTTCAGGTATGTTTTCAAACAGAGAAAGAAAGGAAAAATAAATAACCGAGACTGTGGGGCCGAGGGTGTGGCTCAGTGGTAGAGCACGTACCTGACAATGCAGATAGACCCTGGGATGGGATCGAAAGAACAACACACGCCAAAAAAAAAAAAAAAAAAAAAAAAATTCTTACAAAAATCTAAAATAGAAAGAAAAAAAGCCTGATATGAGTTGCTGGCTTAGCCCCTATGAAGGCACTGAGTTATTTTATACAAAGTCACTTAAATAAAAGAATGAGTTTCCAAAACAGAGGGAATGAATGACTTAGCTTAGTTACCAAAGTCTCTGCTTCCTTAATTGCAGAAAGAAAAAGTGTCAGGCGGCTGATTTACAATTACCTTCCATGACATCTACATCTTTCTCTCCTGATCAGAGAGAAAGGAAAGAAAGCTAAAGTGACTTGCAAAGAACGGGCCCCTGGGAGCAGAGAATGAGCTTCTCTCCCTTCAAAGCAAGGGGGAGGGAGGACCGCAGAAGGCTGGATTGACAGAAAGAGCAGTTCAAGAGCTAATTAAGTCTGCAAGGAGCCAAACAGGCCTACTCCCTGGTTCACTGCCAGCCTCAAAGCTTTTTGATGTTGCTCTAAAATCTGAGCAAGCACGGCCAACTTCAGGCCCAAGAATGAGGGGTTTTTATTACCATGGCCAGAAGTATCAAAAGAAGGGGCTTTGAACAGAATGAAACCCACCATCTGACTGTGCAGAGATAATGTGAGAAGGGTGTTGAAACTCTAAGTCTGCTATCTAGATGAGTCTTTCAGTAAATCATTGAATTTTATCCGAATTTATCCAAAGGGGGCAGAAAATGGTCATCAAATGGTATCTCAGCTGTCCATGCCGTGAATCAGACGCCACCTAGTGTCAAATCCTGGACTTACAAGCACAGGTGTTAACTGGCTTCGGCTTGCCCGGCAAAGTAAAATCAAGGTAGCACGACCTGACCTTCAGCTTTTCTTTGTCTACAATCTTCCTGTAATTGCACATCCACCTCTGGCCTCATTTTCTTTGGTCTCTACAGAGGGCTGACACAAAAAATTCTAATAATATTTTCTTGCATTCACGTAACCTTTCAAAATTTACAAAGCCCCTTTCTCACATCTGACCTCCCATCTATGGGCAGGAGATAGGCAAGCAGGTGTAATTATCTTCATCTTACCCCCCCAAAAAAATAGAATTAGGAGCAGAAAGACAAAGCAACCTGCTCAAGGTCAAAGATGATTTAAAGACGGAGTCGGTATTAAGCCCTCCGGGAAGTTCAGTACAATTCCTCTAATCCCCCATGAAAGCACCTCAATGCATACCTTACATGAGATTAAAGCCCTGGCTGTAATTAAAGTCACCTGTGGAGCTTCAGAGACACACAACTGCCCTGGCCCCACGTCCAGACTCTGATTTACCTGGTGTGCAGAAATCCCCACACATGGGTATTTTTATGAAGCTCTCCAATGAGGCTACTGTGCAGCCAGGGTTGAAAACCAATGTTAGAACAATAAAACAGAAGGATATGAAACAATCATGCCTCCATCTCAGAGAGCTGAATTTCCACTAAAACACCATGCACACCAGTGACCATCTTGAAGGTCAGAGGAAGAATCTGGAACTGTCCTTTTAAACCACATTTCCTCAACATACACAGACACAGTGATACACACATGGGCATACACAGAGACATATGCATGGACGCACAAACAAATACACACACACACCTGACAACTTCTCAATTTATAAGGGACATGTTCTGCCTTCCTGGACTAGGAGTCTCCTTTTTTTTTTTTTTTTCCAAATAATCCATACCCAAACTCCCTCCAGGATTATAGATCTCCCTCAAGTTCATTGGACACTGGTCATGAGTCTTGTCAACTATCAGAACTTGGGAAATTCTCCCCACCCCCAGCCTGTTCCCTGCTGTCTCTGGTCAGAGGACTTCAACACCCAAAGCAGTCTCAGGTCCACCAGCTCCTGCTGCCCAGAAAAGATTGTCCACACAGAAAACTGGAGCAACTGGATTCCCAAACTTCAGGTTTTACTTGTATAAGTCACACCACATCTTCTTGGCAAGACTGGGTTAAGGACTACAGTCAGGTGTCTGCCATCCTTCCAAGCCAAAGCCAGCAATAGGCTCAGTTGCACTGAAGTCAATGACCCTGGAGGTAGCAGAGCTGTGGGTTCAAGCTCAGTGGCACCTCCAAACTTAGGGCTGGGAGATAGCACCCCCATCCAGGCGTCAGGTCCCTGGGGCATGAGTACAGAGCATTCATCCATTCAACAACAAATGTTTATCAAATGCTTACTATAGGACAGTATATAGCAGTGGTCCAAGAGACAAAAATCATAGAGAAAACTAGAAAGATAACAATACACAAACACACCCTAGCTCATGATGAATGACAAGGGGAAAACCGAGATAAGAAAAAGATAGCCCAGAGAGTGGCAGAGAATGTAACTCTCAGGAAAGGTACTGAAGGTGGAGCACAGATATCTGGGGGAAGAACAGGAACAACAGGTGTCAAGATCCTGAGGTGGTCATGGGCTTGGGTGTTCAAGAAACTGCAAGAAGGTAAAATCAGAGCTGGAGGGAGAGGAAGCAGATCAGTCAGGGCTTCTGGGCCTTGCGCAGCCTTTGGCTTTTACTTTGAGCCAGATGGGGCCACCTGGGGGAGACATGCAGAGATAAAGGGAGAAATGGAGAAGAGAGTAAAACAAAGGACAGAAGACTACTCAGAGGTCTGTCTCTAAAGGGCAGAACACTCTAAAACGCCAGGTGAGCGCTTGCTGTTCTCTCACGGCCTCCCTACTCCTCCCCATGCATCTTCTCTTAGTTGCCAGAGACCTCAGGAAGTCTGAGTAGGTGTCACCCTGTTTATGGTGGCAATACCCGACCTGCCCACGAGGGACCTGGCTATATCCAGAACTGAGTGCAACCCTGGCTTTGACCTTTCTTCTTGTGAGTCAGGTCCTAGCAAATGTTTGAAGGTAAGAGTCTAAGGGTGAAGGGGCAGAGGGCAAACCCAGATGTTGGATGGGTGAGGCCGGGGAGGACTTTACCCTACATGGATCTCTTCAGGGCCTCACGCAAGCCCCAACTCTGAGCCTCCAGGGAGCCCATCTGCCCCTTCTCAGGGAAAAGAGAGAGACTGAGTTCAGAGAGGTCACTCAGCACCCATCCTCCTCCTCCAGAACAGGAGGATGGACTCAGGTCCTGGCCTCCAGACAATGCCCCACATTTGCTGACCCCTCAACATTCAGACCCAGTGACAGTTTCAAGGTCATTCAGGCCAGAGGCAGAAAAGCCAGGACCAACTGCTCACTGGGGCCAGCCTATCTGTTCTGATGGGACCAGGAGTGGAAAGAGATACTGCGTGCGATGTGGGTGAACCTCAAAACCATGGTGCTAAGTGAAAGAAGCCAGACACCCAAGCCCACTTGCAGGGTGATTTCGTTTATATGAATATCCAGAATAAAATCCACAGAGACAGAAAGCAGGCCAGTGGAGGAGGGGAAGTGGAGTATAGCTGTGTAATGCACACGGGGTCTCCACTGGAGGGGATGAAGATGTTTTGAAATGGAATGCAATTGCTGTTAATAGAGTCCTAGGCTCATGGAAAAATGCAGACCCAGCCCTGCACCCTCAGGCAGTGCAAGGTGCTCAGCTGGCCCCACCTCCTGCACACAGGGAGTGGGCCCTGTGCTTTGGGCAGCAAGGAGTCCCCAACCCCAGACCCCAGGAGCAGACTCTTCCTCCCCAGAAGCCAGCGCTCAGTGCCTGATGAAACCCACTCTTCTAGAACAAGTAGAGAATTCCAGTAAGGAGCCTGTGGGGTGCTCTCTCAGCTGCAGCCTGATGCTCTCCAGGGAATGGTGCCAACTTGGAACCTGACGCTGCCCAGCATCTACTGAAGAGGAAAACAATCAGGATGGCAAAGACACTAAGAACTTTCCTTCCTAGGAAGAATGGCCAAGAGAACGTGAAGTTTTAGCCAGACCAGGGGACAGCTCAGAGAGAACACGGTTGACATCTTTGACCATCAAAATACCAGAAAGAAAGCACATGAATTTTGCTGACCAGAGAAGTAGGGTGAACATGTGGAGATTAAGTGTAGAGGTTTTTATGGACGACCAAGAAAAAATGGGCTAAAGATTTAAGACCTATAAGCAGGGAGACAGCTAGCCCTTCCAGTATCATGGTGGGAAAGAAGGCAAGGTGTCCCCTGGGAAGACCACTTTCAAAAAGGCACCCCTTCAGGCTGAGGCAGCCCCAAGCTGGGGGCCAGGCTAAGTGAGCAGAGCCAGGCCCATGCAGGCCACAACCTGGGTGGGCCATCCCATGTGTAATAGGCTGTCCTGGAAGCCATGAGCTCAGAGAGCTCCAGTTACTATGGCTGCATAGCAAAACACCCCAAAGCTTAGTGGTTTGATCCATTATGTCTTGGTGTCCTATATACAGAAACCCTATAGAAATTTAAATTGTTATTATTGCTCAATTTAAGTTTTTTTAGGTATCCTATGGAATGCTGGGGCATAATGGGTTTTAAAATAATAACACTTATTTTGTTCACAAATCTGCAAATTAGGCAGGAATAGTTTTGTCTCTGCTCCACTCAGCTCAGAGGCTGAGGGCTGGGATCATCTGAAGATTCACTCTCTCATGCGAGCTGGTGCTTCTGTGGAACACCTTCATGTGGCTTGGGCTTCCTGACAACATGGAGGCAAAGATAGAGGTGGGAGGGGGTGAGAGTGCAAGCTTTTTTGGGAGCTGTGCTGCCTTTAAAGATTAGTCTTGGATGTCACTGGTACCTCCTGTGCCAGTTCTATTCATTGAGGCAGTCTCAAAGGACTTCTACCTTTGAATTTAGACACCAACGAGGTTCTAGAAACACGGGTAGGAATAGAAATATTTCTGTGACCATTTTTTGGAAAATGCAGTCTGCCAGACAGGAGGGGACAATGTGTCTGAAAAGGGCCTAAGTGCATACTTGAAGGGACAGCTACTGCTCAAATCACCCCACAAAGTCACATTGAGAGACAATAACCTAATACCTTATTCTTTCTAATAGGCCAGCATTACTGAGACTAGAGCCCCTTGAAGCATTCAGTGTTAAGAAGTCTCCTCTGTCCAATGGAGTGTGGAGGCTTCGAGTCTCTAGTTTCGAGTCCCCTGACAGATGCTCTAACTCAGAAGAATAAGAAATTTGTAGGAACATATTATAGTCACATCCTGATACCCGCAAGCTATTCCAAAATTATAGACTTTGTGGTTAACCCAAACTAGGTTTGAATTAAGTTCTTCCTCTGTGTGTCTCTGGGAAAGTCACTTGAACACTCAGCACTTCTATTTCCACAGTCTGTAAAATATGGAAGGTAAATAACTATATATACATACAGCAAATTGTATCAGAGTCTGAGGTGTTCCAAGTATGGCCCTAAGAATGGTGTATTGGTAATATTCCTGCAGAGAGGGAGGCTGGCACTACCTCGACTTAAAGCTGTCTCACTGGTCCTTTCTAAGTCCAGTCCTGAGAACTGTTAGCCCACCTCCCCCCATGCCCAGGCCACATCTGAACCATCTCTAAGCAGCAGCTCACCCAGGTGCAGCACCCCGGGACCAGGAGCCCTCTATTCCAAGAGATGCTATTTCCCAGAAGTCCCACAGCTGAGCTAGAGGGACCAAAAGGACTAACAGGATTAGGTTAATGAGGTCATGGCCCTTGCTGCCCAAGTGGCCTGCCTGTTTTTTAGATGGCTTCATTTTTGCAGCTGGTGATTAAGAGGCAGACCCTGCAGGATTCAGTCTCATTCTGTGTAATTAAATCTCCTCCCAGAACCAGAGAAGGCACAGAAATGTTAAGGACATGTCTGCAGATTACAAAGCCAATTGGGCTGCCATTGGTGCTCCCTGGGGATGATTCCAGAGTGCTGGGAAGTGACAGACCCTTTGGGGAACAATTGCATTTGATCAGAGAGCTAGTTCTGTCAACTGGTGGCCTAGTTTTAAAAGAATCACAGATGAACCTCTACCCTCTTCTCTCCAGCACCCACCTTATGCTGCACAAAGGAGAGGTCTCAGAAGTTCCAGAAAGAATCCTAGAGGTGAGGAGTGGCCTTGGGGTGCTCCTTCAGCTGAGCTGCTGGGGAACAGGGCTGAGACCCGTGGGAAGGCAGCATGAGGAAGCAGTAATTTCAGGACTCTAGAATACCAACTGTACCAATTACTAGCCAATGAGCTTGGGCAAGGTATGAACCACTCTGATTCCAGTTTCCTCATCTGCGAAATGCAATAATAAAATTACATCTCCTGCAGGTTTGTGGCAGGTATTTAAAAAGTAATCGACATAAAGTCATGGCTAGGTGCTCATTGTTGGGCTCCTCTCTTGACTTCTGGGTTTCCAGGGGCTTTGTCAAAGCAACAGCTCATGAGAACCCAGGTTGCTTTTATGCCTTTCCCAGAAGTGAGCAGGAAAACAACAATGGCCTTTGTGGCATGATATTGGGACTCCATCGAAATGTGTGAGAAGCATCTACCATGGTCCAGATACTCAGATACCTATTACGGCCATTCCTCGGTATCCTTGCGGGATGGGTTCCAAGACTCCTTGCAAAAACGAACATCCACGGATTCTCCAGTCCCGTCTATAAAATGATGTGGTATTTGCAACTACCCCATGCCCATCCTCCCAAATACCTAACATAATGCAAATTCTGTATCAACGGTTGTTTAACTGTATTGTTTAAGGAACCGTGACCAAAAAAATATCTGTACATGTTCAGTACAGGCACAATTGTTTTTTGTGCATATTTTCAACATGCAGTTGGTTGAATCCACAGATTTGGAACCTGTGGATATGGAGGGCCAACTGTACTTAAAAAGTCTAATGTACACTTCATGACATCTAAAGTTTGCCCAAGCATATGTAATATGGGAACAACCTCAGTGACTTGGGGAGGGAAGGACCTTACCCAGGGTCTCACACCTACAGCAGTGAGTGACAGGGCTAGAATATGAACCCAGTCTTTGAGGCTCCTGTGTTCATGTTTACCTTTAATTGATATTGGTCTTATGGTCCTGGAGAGAATCGATAAGAGAGTAGCTGAAGAGACTCTCATTCCTCCAGATCACAGAAGCACAGATGCCTCAAGACAGGAAAAACAACATGATATACTATTATTAGGTAATTTATGTTTGCATTGCTTTTCTTTCTGTATTTCTTATTGAATGTTGACATGGTGTTTTCATATTCTTTACAACACCATCTGCATTGCTGACTGGGGTAGACAATAAGTTCCCAGTGCTGTCCCAGAGGGATCATTCAGAGCTATAAAGGCAAGCTCTATCTTTAATGGATGATGCTCTGGTTTGTAAAGACAGAAGAACAGAAACCAAAGGGGACTTTCCAACTCTGTTAATTGCTAACACAAGTTTTCTCAGCCTTAGAAAAATCATTATTTTGAGCCAGATGATTCTTTGTTGTAGGGAATTATTTAATGTATTGTGGGATATTTAGCAGCATTCTGTTCTCTGGCTACTAGATGCTAGTGGCACACATACCTCCCTCCCTACTACTAGGTGTAACAACCAAAAATGTCTCCACACATTGCCCAATATCCCCCAGAGTAGGAGATTAAGTCATCCGTTTGCAAGATATTAACCCATATGCTTAATATTAATCCTATTCCATAAGTTCTAGCCTTTGCAATCAGACATGAAAATGAAATAAAGTTAGTTTACTTTCTTTTAGAATAAAATAAATTAAATGTCGAATGGATGGAGAATTTTGTGGTTTTAAAAGGCTGAAAGAATTAAGAGATAAATGTGAATCTCACTCCATGGTCTAAAGATTGAGACTCTGTAAATCAAAACACCATAAGTAGAGAACAGGCGCAGCGGCCTGCTGAGGGGCAGAGCCGCCCCCTACCCCCGGTGCCTGCAAGGTAGGTGGAACTGTGACCACCGACGGAAAAGGCCCAGTGGCCCGCGGAGGGGCAGAGCTGCCAACCACGCCTGCAAGGTAGGCGGGCCTGCGACCCACCGGCAGAACAGGCGCAGCTGCCTGCTGAGGGGCAGAGCCGCCTCCTCCCCCCGCGCCTGAAAGGTAGGCAGACCTGCGACCACCCACAGAACAGGCCCAGCGGCCTGCTTAGGGGAAGAGCCGCCCCCTCCACCCGCGCCTGCAAGGTACGCGGAACTGTGACCACCCACAGAACAGGCCCAGCAGCCCGCGGAGGGGCAGAGCTGCCCCACGCGCCTGCAAGGTAGGCGGACCTGCCACCACCAACAGAACAGGCCAGACCTGCAAAGGACAGACAGAACAGGCCCAGCGGCCTGCGGAAGGGTAGAGCCGCCCCCCCCGCGCCTGCAAGGTAG